>NC_059108.1:28077482-28383176 GCF_020740685.1 Jaculus jaculus
CTAAATAGTGATTTTCCCCAAACATTGACTCCTTTATTGGAGGATTAGTAAGAGAAGAAAAAAAAATGCTTAATGCTAGCTGAGATAAACTGTACAACCAGAAACCAAAATGCTCACAAAGCAAACTAAATGGATACCTCAAAACAAACGCTTTGAAAGCAAACCAAAAAGAAGTTATCTGGACTGGAGAGATGGTTTAGCGGTTAAGACACTTACCTGCAAAGCCCATGCTCGACTCTCCAAATCTCATGTAAGCCAGGGGCATAAGGTGATACAAGCACATGAGGTGGCGCAGGCGCACAGAGTAGCTCATGCACACGTCTGGAGTCCAGTGTAGTGACTTGAGGTTCTGGTGTGCTAATTTCTCTCACTTTCTACCATTCCAAAAAAAGAGGTCAATCTGTTTTGCTTGCCTCAAAAGAAGAAGGAGGACGAATGAGGAGGAGAAGAAGAAGAAGAAGATACTGGCTATAATAGCCATAAGCCCACCCCCTATAATACACTACCTCCAGGAGGCATTAATTTTCAAACCTCCATTAGCTGGGAACCTAGCATTCAGAACACCTAACTTTATGGGGGACACCTGAATCAAACCACCACATTCTGTCACTGGCCCCCATAAACTAACAAGCATACATGATGGAAAATGCAATAAGTTAATTCCAACTTTAAAAGTCCCCCCTTTTTTAAACAACTGTAATGATGTTCAAACATCCCAATAATCCAAGGTCTTTTTTTTAAATTTATTTTTATTTATTTATTTGAGAGAGAGAGAGAGAGAGAGAGAGAGAGAGAGAGAGAGAGAGAGAGGGGGGCAGAGAGAGGGTGAGAGACAATGGGCTTGCCAGGGCCTCCAGCCACTGAAAATGAACTCCAGAAGTTTGTGGCCCTTTGTGCATCTGGCTTACATGGTTCCTGAGGAATTGAACCAAGGTCTTTTGGCTTTGCAGGCAAACACCTTAACCGCTAAGCAATCTCTCAAGCCTTCTAAAGGATTTTAACTGATCCATAATGCCAAAAAATCCCCCCAAGCCCCTTAATGGCACAGAATGCACATTCACACTGCAAAAGATGGCATTGGCAATAGCAAAGAAATATTCAACCAATACAAAATTTAAACAGGGCAAACATCAAACTCTGTAGCTCCAAGTTCAACAAATCTAGCCAGTGACAAGTCTCTAAGTCTCATAATTCTAACCAGCAATGTCTTTGGAGTTGCAATTCACCCCTTTATCTAGGCTACTCACAGTCCTGGAAAACTTCGTCAGGGCCTGCAGTGCTCCTTAAAAGTCATCTCATGGTCCCAGTGTCTCCAGTTGATCTCCACTGCAACCCGGGGTCCATACTTACTGCTCCATCTGGTCTCCACACAGACATCCAGCAAACCTGCTTCACATTGCACATAGCCATTTCCAAATCACAAGACCGTGTTGCAAATTCTACAACCCTCACTTTCTTGCACTTCTTATATTCAATAATACTGGTTGGGGTGCCAATTTGTTAATCAAGACGATAATACAGCAGACTTTGAAGAAGAGGATATTCCTTTAGTACTCAGGCTTCTCCAAAAGACTGCATTCTTTCTGTGGTTCCAATGCAGGTCAACTGGCCCAATCTCAATGGTTGTAATCTCTCAATTGCAGCTGAACAGGAAGCAATTTTACCCAAATATTTCATTTTTTTTTTCTGTGCCATATCCCTCTGCTCACACAATTCCATTTCTACACACTGCAGCCCTGCATAACTTCTCAGGACATGGCCATAACAGCAACCTTCTCACACAAACTGCTTGTAGCCCAGTCCAGACAAAGCTCTTTCTTATCCTCACAAGCAAAAGCTTATAGTCCATAGTTCTTACTGCATTCAGGTCTTTCAATTCTGACCAAAATAGTCCACCAAGCTGTACTTACAGCACTGCAAGACATATCTTAGGCTGAGGTTTCAAATCCTTCCATATTTCTCTTGAAAATCAGATCAAAAATGTTAGGGCCACAGAGTCAGGTGCCTAGTAGCAATGTCACTCCAAGTAGCAACTTTACAGGCTCTAGGGGAAGCTCCATGATGACAGGGAAAAACAAAGGCATGAGCAGAGGGTGGACATTACCCCAGGCCAACATAAATAGCAACAGGAGAGTGTGCCAAACACTGGCAAGGGGAAACTGGCTATAATGACCACAAGGACCCTTTCTTGACTCTCCAAATCGCATGTAAGCCAGGGAACAAGGTGATGCAAGCATGCAAGGTCACACATGCACACAGGTTAGCTCATGCACACATCTCGAGCTCCATTACAGTGACTTAAGGCACTGGTGTGATAATTCTGTATCTCTGACTCTTTCTCTCATTAAAAAGGCCAATCTGTTGGGCTTGCCTCAAAAAAAGAAAGAAATAAAAAAGAAAGTATCCAACCAAATTAAAAAAATCCTCAAACCAGCTCAGAATAAATGAGTGGACCATCAACCAAATCAAGGAAGTTCCCAGTCCCAGGATGAATTCACCAACATGCAACATGCATTTAAGAGGACTACACTGTAAGGTTGGGCACATGGGGTGCATGATGGTACCTGGCTCCAACCAGGTGCACCATCAGTGAAAGTGATTTGTTTTGGGGCCAGGCATTCTGCCACCATAATTTTCAGACACATACAAGACATAGTTCTCACCTCAAAGGGAATAAGAGTTTATTCTGGAGCCAAATATGAGCTACCATGACCAAAAAACATAGATTTAGGTTACCCCAACTCCATGTTCTAAGATGTTAATAACGTCATGAAGGTTTTATAGGTATAGAACAGAAGAAAATGATAAGTCAAGGTGCTTTTACAGTACAGTGGTGGAAAACCTAGGTAGGTGGAGTACAGCAAGGTGGGGACATACCCATCACAGGTTTCAGATCCTTTCAGATGACATTCTTAGCCCTTGTGTTGATGGAAGCTAGTGGTCTGCTAATATGTTCCAAAAAGTTTGCAGTAATGAGGGGTTAAAGGTAGCTCAAGGTAATTTGGCTTCTTACAGGAGTTTTATCAGTCCTTTCAGCCTTGTTGGAAGTAAGCGTAGCAGCTACAGTGCTCTTCTGGGAACTTTAGATCACAATGCAAGCTCCCATGGCCTTGCCCTTTCTGCCCTGCCTGCTCAGCCATGTTGGCTTCCTGCTGTCCCAGGATCCATATGCCCTTCCACATTAGAATCCTCACAATAACTGCTTCTGTTTCCCAGACTGTTCTTTCCTCAGATCATGAATGCTTATTTTCTTCCTCTTCTTTGGGTCCTAAGCTCAAATTACATCATTTGAAAATATGCTAACTTATCTCTCAAACTCTAACATTCCCCACATTTCCCTAGCCTGGTACTTTTCTCCCTTTACCTAACTGAATTTCTTCCTTTCTCCTTTGCTCACAATTTTCCACTTAAAAGCTTATACCAATCTTGGGAAATTATTGCTAAGCTAAAATTATATATGTGAAGAAGATAAGAAAATTAGGAAGAAGATAAGACTAATTTGGGCATGTTTAATATACATTTTCTAGTGTGTGACCACTTGATTTGTTTTGCTTTATTTGTTTCTGCTTTTTAAAAGTTCTATTTAACTTCCTTGATGCTAGAGTGGATATGAGTGCTAACAAAGATATTATGTAGCTATGCTTTATAGGTCCAATTCTGTATGTATTACTTTATATAGTGGATTTTAAATACATTAAAATAAGAAAGTAGGGCTGGAGAGATGACTTAGTGGTTAAGCACTTGCCTGCGAAGCCTAAGGAACCCGGTTCAAGGCTTGATTCCCCAGGACCCACGTTAGCCAGATGCACAAGGGGGCGCACGCATCTGGAGTTTGTTTGCAGTGACTGGAGGCCCTGGCGTGCCCATTCTCTCTCTCTCTCTCTCTCTCTCTCTCTCTCTCTGCTTCTCTCTCTCTCTGTCTGTTGTTCTCGAATAAATAAATAAATTTTAAAATAAGAAAGTAGAAGAAAATTGCAATTATATCATATTTTTTTTAAATTTTTTTATTTATTTTTATTTATTTGAGAGCGACAGACACAGAGAGAAAGACAGATAGAGGGAGAGAGAGAGAGTGGGCGCACCAGGGCTTCCAGCCTCTGCAAACGAACTCCAGACGCGTGCGCCCCCTTGTGCATCTGGCTAACGTGGGACCTGGGGAACCGAGCCTCGAACCGGGGTCCTTAGGCTTCACAGGCAAGCGCTTAACCGCTAAGCCATCTCTCCAGCCCTATATCATATTTTTAATTTCATAAATAAATTTCATTAATGGTACTTATTGTTTTCCATGTCAATTTGAATTATTGTGTGGTGTAACTTCTTTCACTATATAAAGCTTTTATAAGTATGTCCTGCAAGGGTTATTTCAATAAATCCCCTTAGTTTCTGTTCATCTGAGGAGAGCACTCTCAGAGTAAGTGACATAAGAATAGGACCAGATGTCCCCATGTCTACTGAGGTGAGCACAGGAAATAATGACGTGTGTTCACACACTAAAGGCAGAAAAACAACCAACAATCAAGGCAGGAAAGAGCAATGAGCTGCAAATCAAATTTTTTGGAAGACAGACTGACAGCCATACCAGTAGAAGTAGCAGATTAAGTCAGATGCTGTCACTTATTAAAATCTATGGCCGATAAGAGAAACCATGTTTATCTGAAAGGATGTCAGGTGTTTGAAAGTAATGCCAACAGCACACATGGATGCTGCATTGGGCCTGTTCTTGTCCTCTCCTAGTTTCCTTTGTGTGAATGGTTCTCTGAGTCAATAAACCTAACCCATCAGACTGTGTATGTTGGAGGATAAGGAGGCAGCTAGAGAGAGAGGGAGGGGGCTCATGGTTAAGTACCAACTCACATAACCATGCAATAGATGAATTTGAACATTTAGTGGAATTGGAATATTGAGCAAGGACAAGGAAAGTCATATGAGAAGAAAGCAAGCTGTATGCAGAAGCTGTTCTGATTCTGTTAATGTGATGATGCATGCAATGGGACCTAATGCAAGGTGGTATCCAAAACAAATGTCCATGATGGCGATGATGATGCTGATGGCTACCTAATAGTTACGGATCACAATTTGTACATGCATCCTGAAACACTCTTACCTTCAGCTATGTAGCAAACATTGCCAAAATATTTCTTGTACACTAGCACGTGTTTCAGCCCTAAATATAAATGTTAATGTTAATTCTGTTTTACTCCCTGGCATCTTGAGCGTCAGTCCTTTCTAATTTCATTTGGATAAACATAGCCAAGTGTTTTCTTCCAAAATACATCTACAGTACAACCAAGGGTTTTCCTACAGGCGGATTCCCAGAACACCAAGCAAAAGCGAAAAGAAATAGTATAAACAAAAGCAACTTTATTTACAAAAACTCAACTAACGATTGAACAGAGGAAGAGTGAGTCAACTCCACTCACCATCACCAGACGTTCTTTGTGGTCAGTGTGGTTGTTTTCTTAATCTCTGTCAGTTGTTTTCAAGTTTAATGTGCATAAGAATCACCTGGTGGGATTCCTAAATTGAAGATTCTTGGGGCCCACCTCCAGAGAATCTAATTCAGTGCCTGGAATGAGTCACAGGAAACTGCATTTTAGCATAATCATAAGATAATACCGAGGTGGTTTTGTCTGTGGAGCACATTTGGAGAAACTGTCCATCATACTGGCCACCAGCACTGGACATGCTTATTGTCAACTATCACATTAAGGGACCATTCTGCCACTAGTCCTGTGTGGCACATCCCCTCTCCTCCATATGTGCACATTTCACACTCGTCCTCCAGCTGTCGCCTCCACGGAATGCTCTGGGGCAGCCTTGTTTCCAGGCATAAAAAAATAACTCAGAAATGTTTCCAATTAGGCACATGTGACGATCACTTGTTTTAGAAGTACTTTGGAAAGTGTTTACCAGGGGAGTTGCAGAGATTTAAGTCTGGATTTACAGGGCGTGCTCAGGGAAGTGGGCATTAGAGCCAATTGTGCCACAAGCGCTTAGCATTTCCTGCCGTGGCACTCAGGTGTGCTCTTTGGAGAAGGTTCATTCAAAAGGATGAAGTCTTGTCACAACTTCTTGTTCTTGCCCTCTTGTGTGTTGCTATGGACAGAGAAAAATGGTTCTAGGTGTCAGGAAGTTATACAAGCAGAGGGATACGTTCATTCACTTCAGAGATTGTACACACTACTCACGCCCTGTCTGAGCAGTGATACTGCCTCAGTACAAAGCAGTTAGCTTGTCTATAATGGTGGTAATTACTTTAACATTTATAACCAAAGGGCCTGAAATTTCTGTACCTGGAATTTTGAACTTGTTTATCTTTCTTTCTGCACCAAACTATATTTCCACCTGTGGGTAAGAGTTGATTTACAAAGACTCCAATTCAAGGTACCCAGGTCTTTTGGTCAGGTGGTAAGAGAGGTCCTTCTGTTTCTAAATGTTGAAGTAAAACTCCTAAATCCAGGAAACAGGAAATTCAAAAAGTCCTCTATCTGCACTAATGCTGTTCAGGTGATGGAGGGCCAAGCCCTTGACTTGAGCAGCCCAGCCTGGGTGAAGAGGAAGTTAGCTAATCAAACCCTCTGTGTCTCCTATAGCAAACCAGGTGGATTATATTTCTTTTCTTTTTTTAAATATCTTTTGGTTCATTTTTATTTATTTATTCGAGAGTGACAGAGAGAGAGAGAAAGAGGCAGATAGATAGAGAGAGAATGGGTGCTCCAGGGCTTCCAGCCACTGCAAATGAACTCCAGATGCGTGTGCCCCCTTGTGCATCTGCCTAACGTGGGTCCTGGGGAATCAAGCCTCAAACCGGGGTCTTTAGACTTCACAGGCAAGCGTTTAACTGCTAAGCCATCTCTCCAACCCAAAATGTTATTTTTAAAGAAAGAAGATGCCTGTGGATGCGTCAAAAAGTAGCCTAGTGTTGAGGAGATAGCTCAGCTTGTGAAGAACTTGTCTCTCAGGTCTGAAGTGGGGAAATCAATCCCTAGTACCTATGTAAAATATTGATTGAGGTAGAGAATGGCTGTAAGTCCCAGTGACAGGCAGAGAGAACAGGAGGATCTCTAGAGCTTGCTGGCCAGCCAGTCTGGCCTAATTGGTATGCTCCAGATCAATGACTAACCCTGCCTCAAAACGTGGTGGACAGTGATCCTGAGGAACAACACCCAATATTGTCTTGTGATCTTAAAACACAGGTGTACATATGCTTCACATCCATGTATGAACACACACACATACATGCCACACATGTGCACCCACACACACGTACCACACATATACACCCACACATGCACACCCCCCACATGCACACAGTGGTGAATGACACTGTGAGACTAAACTTCTAGATCCAAAAGCAGCCTCACCACTCCCTGGAGATAACACTAGTGACCAGCCTCTCTGTGCCCATACTTTCTCTGTCTCCAAAATGAACAAAATAAAAACCCTTGCTTCACAGAGGTGATAGGATACAGTAGAACATCCTGAGATGAGTGTAGAGCACAATCTAAATCATTTATATATACACATGGTGTTTAGTTTTTATTATTCCATTGTAGGAAGTTATTTGGGTTAAATATCATGTCAAGTCTCTATAACTGATGAATAAGTGAAGTCTCCAAAGGCCCAGGATGAACCTGCATAAAGCTATAATAACTGGATAGAAACATGTGAATGTCAAAAGGCAATGACAGACTCCATTTTACAATATTATACGGGGACAAAAGGAATTTGAGTTGGCAAGCTGTAGCTAAATGCCACTGTGTTTGTATTCAGGATACAGCTGCAGCTCAAATCACTCCGTGTTAGTTTTTATAGCCTCAATATAAGCCCATCACCCAGAGCTTGAAAATAGAACTTAAGCCTTCAAAATTATTTGTTATTAGGAAATTTTTGTAACTTTGAAAGAAATTGTTACAAAATGGTCTGTTCAGAAGCAAACACACTATACTCAAAATGATAATATTTCAAAAATTAAAAGCCTAACTACACAATGAAGCTTTTGTTCCTGTCATCTAGAATAATTAAATTGTATTGAGTTGTTTTTGAGTCTGAAATAGTTTTATTTTCCCATTTTTTGCCTTCTATAATGTGCAATATAAACTTATATTAGTGAAGCTTCCTCTTGGTTTCCTCTGAAAACCATAGCACTTTGTGAGCTGTCGCAAAGGGAAGATACCAGCAACACATGAACTGGAATTAGTATGACCAAGCAGCCACACATATCCTTGATTAATTTTTATTTATATTTTATATTTTCATTTTGTATTTAAAAACTGATTTTCACTTAAGTTGCTGAAAAGCCTAATATTAGAACAACTTGGGCATATAAATCTACTTTTAAAGCTACAAATATCAGGTAATTTAAATAGAGGTACATATTTCAATAAAGATTTAGCCCTTAAATTGGTTTTGGGGTTTTGGCTTGTGGTGCTTTTCTCTCTCTCTGCTTGGACCTGTGAAAGCTATTATGGAATTTTTCTTTTGTTTTGAAGAAACCCTTCCTACATAACTGTACCTGGTCTGAAAGTCCATCTCAGAGACCTAAAGTTGTCTGTTACAGAATTGGTAACAGGAGAGAGGTAGAATGCTGAGATGAATCTGAACAGGTGGATTTTGTTTTTTTTTTTTGGACTTTGTGTGCTAGAGGAATAGGAAACTTAGTGCTTACAACTGAAAACACCTTCTGGAGTGGTAAACCAAATATTCTGATGAGAGTTTTAAAATGCTAAGTTCAAGCTGGGAGAGGTGGCACATGCCTTTAAAGCCAGCACTCAGGAGGCAGAGGTTGGAGGATCCCTGTGAGTTTGAGGCCACCCTGACACCACATAGTGAATTCCAGATCAGCCTGGGCTAGAGCAAGACCCTACCTAAAAAAAAAAAAAAAAAAAAAAAAAAATTGCTAAGTGCAGAGAAAATTGTGTTTGGAGAGTTAGATTATGAACTTGGAGGCTTGGCTTATAAACTTTCTAAGTGGAAGGATAGACTACAGAGGACTCTGTTGGACCTGGGCTATTGACATAGGGCTGACTGCATTCTGCATCCCAGGACCAGAGAATTTAGTCAAGGTTAAATTTGTAATGGACTGATGTGCTTGGATAAAGATATAAGACTGAGAGATTAATATTTTAAATTGGAAACACTCAAACAAGTTAAAAAATTACTGACACAGAGACTGGTTGCTGAAACTTATTATCAAACACATTAATAATCTTAAGGAAGATGGCCTAACTGTTTTACATTAAAACAATAGAAAAGATGTCTGATGAAAGACAATAATAAAAATATAAACTCTTTTGGGAAAAAGTTGAGTGGAGGAAAAAAAAAAACTGCTACTTTGTCCCTAAATTTAAAATATGGCTGTGTCCTACACACCTCGTATTGATTTTGGAAACATAAAAAATACATGGAGTGGGTCATGAAGTACACACACAGTTCTAGGAGCCACTGCTGAGACATGGCACAAGACAGGATATGATAACCCTAATAGGCTGACAAAGCCATTGAAAGACAGACATGTGGTTTTCATAAAGACCCAAGGATATTTTAGACCTATCAGGACTATGCTAGGGCTACCGTAGAGGCTGTTGGTCTAGAATGGAAGTTTTTCTTGGCTACTCTGACCAGCTGGAGGGCCAGAATTGAAAAATCCATACACTCCTCACTGGTCATTGGTTATGATCTCTGCCTTGAACTGCAGCTGTTTAATGTTTGCTTGATGGTTATTAAGTTTACATTACATTACATTACAGTTTCTACTTGCTATGCCTTATAATAGTTAAAAATGTTTACTGTGTGCCTTTATATGTTGGAAGTATATAACTTGTTTGATTCCATAGGACTCACAGCTAAAGGGACAACAATAAATCTCAGATGGGACCTAGGATTTTGGAACTATCTTAAGTTGATAAAGACTGTGGAGACCTTTAAATTTGGACTAAATAAAATTTACAATATAAGATGATTATAAATATATTGGGGGCCAGGGGCCAAATGTGGTAGTTTAAATGCATGTTCCCAATATATTCAGGATTTTATTAAAGTTCATAATTTATATCTGCAGGCACATGGCTGGAGGTGTTTTCACTGTGGGTGGATCCTAAGTCCCAGCCCTCAGGTGTGGATGTAGATTTGGAATTCCAGTCTAAAGATACACAAGGTGCCTGAGTTCTGCCTGGAATTCCTAAGCGCACTGTGTGGTGTGGTTTTTGAGTTTCGACTTGTGGCGTTTTTTTCTTTCTGCTTAGACCTGAGAAAGTGAGCCAACTTCTTCTGCCATTATGGAATTTCCATTCTATCGTCAATAAATATCTTCCTCAATAGCTAGGCCTGGTCTGAAAGTTACCTCAGTGACCTAAAGCTGTCTATTACAATCATTATTTGGGGTCATTTGAAAAATGTTGAGGATTAAATAGCATCCATTGTTGAATAAGAGTTTTATTATATAGGCAGTCTACTTTTTGACATGAAATTTTGTTGCACCCCACACATACATATGTAAAGTAGCATATCATACGTATTTTAAATTTCATTTCAAATTATAGTACTTAATATGTTAGTATTAGTTTGTAGGGAAATCAGATGCCAAAATTGTCTTCAAAATTGTCAGTACCTTAGACACTTAATTGTCTTGGTGTGTTTTCCATGTGCATATGCATTGCTCTATCATGCATGGCACAAAACTGCCTTGTTAAATAGTCCCCATACTTTCAGTACTGGCAGACGACTTCCAGGCAGAATTCAGATACTCGCTGCTAAGTGCAAATATGAGGTTTTAATCAGGTCTAATATATACAGAGAAAAATTAACTAATACTTTAGTTTTTCTTATATTATATTTGTTTCACCTTTTATTATGGAATATTTAGACAGTGCAGTAAAGTCTTGTCTGTTTGTTTTTGAAACTGAGTCCAACCCTACAGCCAATATAGGCTTGTACTTGCTATGTGGCCTAATTTGGTCTTAAAATACGTTAATTCTTCTGCCTCAGCCTCCCAAGTGCTAGGATTACCTCTGTGATCCATCACACCTAGCTAAAAGGGTAAATTTTTACATGTTCACTGTCAATATTTGGCCACTGTCATTTATTTTCCTAATCTTATTTCACCTAATGTCCATAAACAATCCTTTTCAATGTGTTAAGATATCATTGTATTCAACTTTAAGTATTCTGATGAGTTTGTTTAAGCTAGCTATTTTAATGACATTAGAGGATAAACAAAATATTACTGTATGTACTTTAATATGAACTACTTATAAAGTTAGTATTTAAAATGTGGTTTAGGGCTGGAGAGATGGCTTAGTGGTTAAGTGCTTGCCTGTGAAGCCTAAGGACCCCGGTTCAAGGCTCATTTCCACAGGACCCACATTAGCCAGATGCAAGGGGGTGCATGCATCTGGAGTTCATTTGCAGTGGCTGGAGGCCCTGGCGCACCCATTCTCTTGCCTCTTTCTCTGTCTGTTGCTGTCAAATAAATAAATAAAAATAAAAACAAAAAAAAAATAAAAATGTGGTTTATTTGAATAAGAATAAAAGCAAGATCTATTTTGGGGGGTAGGCCATGCTGGGGAAACAAATCCAAGGCCTCCTACAGGCTAGGTAGGCATTCTGCCACCGAGCTAAACAAAACCCCTGGCTTATGTGCATTCAAATGCTTGGAGGTCTATTTTGGGAATTGGCCATCACTAGTGCTTCACTCACAGCTGCACCATGAGCATACCTACATGTGTATTGTTCTTGTGGTGCTATTCATGAACGGACCTGATTGCTTTAAATCTGATCAAAATAAATTTCTTTGACTCATCAAAGAAAAGAGAGAATGGTAGATAATAAAAAGAAGGTGTGGGACAGGAGAGATGGCATAGTGGTTAAAGTGCTTGCTTGCAAAGCCTTAGGACCCAGGTTCAATTCCCACTACTCACCTAAGCCAGATGCAGAAGGTGGAGCATGCATCTGGAGTTTTGTTTGCTGTGGCTGGAGGCCCTGCTGAAGTTATTCCTTCCGCCTCATGATCTGCCTCCTTTTTCCACTCTCTCAAACAAATAAGTAAAAATAAACTTTTTATAAAAATAAAAGAAGGTAAAAAAGTACAGGTTTGTTTTGAGGATTTTTAGTTTCTTTGTATTCTTGTGTGCCTGTGTGTGTGTGTGTGTGTGTGACTATATATCTTGATTTTGCTGAGGAGGGGAGAAACTGCATTAAGTGGTAGCTGGAGGACAGAACAGGTTTAAGGAAATGGTTAAACATCATATGCTGAAGGAAATGAACAAGGGGTGATGATGCTAGAAAGAGAGTGCCAATTAGCCCCACCATTCTCAAAATGTTCCCATCATGCACCAAAGATGTCCTACTCACCTTTACTGTCACTCAATGGAGAGACTTGTGTCAATGGGGCAGCTTTGATGGGGATACTTTTTTTAGAGTATGCAATGGTAAAGATCTTTCTAGCGACCTTCCTTCACTTTCACTGGACAGGCCTTTCCTGAGAGAGGCTTACATCACTTGAACTGCAGAATCACTTCAGCTCCAGGAAGAAGTGGCATCATGCAGAGCCTGGTTTTGTGGCCACAGCAATCCTCGTGGTAGTTTGGGTGCCCCAGGGAACCTAGTAGCCATTCTAAGTCCTCACTGAATTTGGGTTTGTAGCACTGTTCTCTGTCCCAGGGCCTTCATCATAGGATGTGTATATGTGCATGGGCTATGTACACTGTCACTACACTGCCTAAATTATAGTGGTGCTAACATTTGATAATGCCAGAGAGCAACAAGACACTGAATATTTCAAAACAACTCTCAACACTGAGAGTAACCTAAAACATAGATTTTGTTTCCTCCAACATGTGAGAGCTGTGAACATCATATATATGTGTGTGTGTGTGTGTGTGTGTGTGTGTGTGTGTGTGTGTGTGAAAAATACATACATAAATAAATAGATTAATGAATAAATATTTGAAGCAATGGTAATCCTGCCAAGGAAACCAGTACAACAACTCTTTCCTTGCCATTCATAGTCAACCCAGAAACATTTATTTATTGTTAATTCTATTTTTTTCAAAATCTGTTCTGGAGAATTGTATGAATTATAAAAGATTCCACTAAATCAAGATACATATTTTGATTTCTTAATGATTTCTAATGCACTATTTGTCAAGAAATATTAATAACTCGGTGATTATTTCAAGTTTCTTACAAATTCAGCTTAGTTTTAGATTTCAGGTCTTTTAAAAATGCTTTGTTTTCTTTGCCTTCATATATTTTAAAGAAATCATAAATCAAAGAATTCATCGTATTTCTTGCATTCCATCTGCATGTAATCTACAGAGAAAAGATGGATGTGGAGGGAGATCTGGAGTGTGAGTCTCCAGAAGACCACTCACCATGGCTAATCCTGCCTCTGATGAGAGATGTCTGTCTGCAGGTAGAGGAGAATTTGCTGAGTCCTAATCTAAGGATCACAAAGTCTTAAGAATAAAAGCTACAGTGAAAGCTAGGACAGCATGATTAAACATGACTACATTTCATCAGAAAAGATTAATTATTTACTGTAGAACTCAAGGACTATAATGAAATTAAAATCTATCAACCCCTTTCATTTAACCAAGGCATAAAGCAAACCTGGCAGTGTCCATCCAAGTGACAAAGAACAATTTGGTTCTTTCTTCAATTTTTTTTTTTTTGCCTCTGGATTATAATTATTGATGAGAATTACAGTCTTGTTATAGAGAAATTAGACATAATACAAATTTTACCACAGGAAGACATTGTTATTGGGTAATTTGCTGCAGTTCAACTTGAATTATATAAACTTGAACTGATATTCTGTCAAAATATCATGCTTTTTCTCATTCAAGGAATTCTCACTCACACATATATGGCAAGAAAGCAGAAAGGGGTGTATTTTGGGAGTTGAAGAAGACCCGCAACACCTGAGGAGGAGGGACACTTGAGGATAGTGGAGAAGAAATACAATGATACATGTTAATGAAATGACACAGTGTATTTTGTATTCTAATTAAAAGTTAATGAAAACTGTTTCTACTTTTCACATTATAAAAGGAACATATATGCCATTTGGAAATGCTATGAAGGGCTGAGGAGATTGTTCAGTGATTAAAGTGCTGATCATGCAAGTATGAGGACCTGCCTTCAGATCTCAGTCCACTTAAAGTGCTGGGCATGGCAGCCAACACCTAGAATCTCAATGCCGTGGAGGCGCAGCAGAGAATCCCTTGGGCTGGCTCACTGGCTAGCTATTCTAGAGGAATCAGTGAACTGTAGGTTCAGCAAAAGACCTGTTTTTAGAATAAGACACAGAGCAATTGTAATACCTGATGTTAACCTCTGACCTCCACTTGAATGTGTGCACATGTGAACACTCACCTGCACACACCTGCGCGCACACACATCTGTGCACATGCACACACAAACACCACATATGCAAAAAGTTTAAAAAAGCTAGACACATTTCTTAACTCTCATAACATTTAACAAAGGCATATTATTTTGAACAGAGCCAGCAGTGAGCTACGGAGACAGGCAGAAGTGGATCTTCTCCTATAACCCCAAGTGAGGACGCTGACTTTCACACAGATATATCTATTTTTGTCATTGATTCCACAATTGTAAGATAATAAATGAAGTTTTAATGATGTGTTTGTGTGGGGGAAGTGTACGTGTGTTAAGTGCAGGTGCATGCATGCCAAGGCACATGTGTGGAGCTCGGAGGACAACACTTGGGTTCATCCTTGCCAAACCACCTTGTGTGGAACAAGGTTTCTCTGGCTCTGGCTCTGCTGCTGTGCTTTTTGCTGTGTTCACTGAGAAGTTCCCTGTCTCTGCTTTCTCCCTCAAGGTCAGAGTGCTGTGAGGACAAAAGCCTGCTGCTATCTTAGGATATGACAAAGGGTCTGAGGATTGAACTCCACGATAAGAGCTTGGGCAGTGAGTGCTCAACTTCTTTAGTTTTTGTTGTTGTTGTTGTTGTTTTGTTGTAGGGTCTTATTCTAGCCCAGGCTGACCTGGAGCTCATTCTGTAGCTGTACACTAGCCTTGAATTCACAGCTCCCCTCCCCCAGGGCTTGAATTAAAGACATGAGCCATCGTGCCTGCTAGGCAGTGAGCACTTTATACAGTGAGCCATCTCCTTAGCTCATAAATATGTTTTTTTATTAATGAATTGAGTAATATTTTATGTTTACATAAGAAAACAGAACATTAATCTGTTTATGACTGTGCGAAACTTGAAGTGTGCTTAATTTTATGCACATAGGCATCTTTCTTAATATTTATTTATTTTTTTATTTATTTGAAAGAAAGTGTAAGAAGAGAGAGAGAGAATATGTGCACCAGGGCCTCTAGCCACTGCAAACAAACTCCGTGGGTCCTGGGGAATCAAAGCTGGGTCCTTTGGCTTTGCAGGTAAGTGCCTTAACCTCTAAGCCATCTCGTCAGCCTCTATGTACATGTACACCATACTTCACGTATAACTTGCATGTCAAAATATTTTTCTAACTTCTGTTCACAACCACGCTAGAGTGAGTCAGGCAAGAATTGGAACTGGGGAGGCTCCGGTACTAGTAGGTCTTAAAGGACCTCCACTGGGTGGCACAGGGGTGCATATTTGGGAAAGTGTCAATTCCCATTCTAGGGTGCAAAAAATAAAGTCAAGAATCTATAAGAAGACAAACACAATAACCTCAACTAGAGCAGGCATGAAAATGTACAAACACCAAACCCCATAAACCCTCCAACATGGCAGGGATTAAATCAAACCTCACGGTTGTAACTTTAAATATTACTGGATGTAACTCACCCATAAAAAGGCACAAGTTAACAGAGTGGATCAGAAAAATGGACCCTTCCACCTCACCATTAAAGATAGGTAATTCCTCAGGGTGAAAGGATGGATAATGATTTTCCACGCACATAGAAATAAGGGATTTTTTTATAATCATGGAAAATGCTAATAAAAAATTTTAAAAAAGAAATAAAAAACAAGTGGGTGTTATCTCTATTGATATGAGATAAAATAGACTTCACACTGAAAGGAATTAAAAAGGACAAAGAAGGCCACTTTTTACTCAACAAGGGAACAATTCAACACAGAACATTACAATCAAAAATCTATATGCACCAAACAAAGATGTACTACATTTTAAAAAGCAAAACCTATGTGACAACAAATCAGAGATACCATCATAGTAGGGGATTTCAATACCCCCACTATCATCACTAGACAGAGCATCCAAGCAGAAAAGCAACAGGGAAATAATAGCTTTTAACAACACCATAGATCAATTATATCTAACAGACATCTGCAGAACATTCCACCCAAATTCTACAGAATACACATTCTTCTCAGCAGCTCAAAGAACCTTCTCCAAAATAGAACAAATATTAGGGCATAAAGCATATCTCCATAAATATGTAGGAAAATTGACATGGCTTTCTACAACATATTAGACTATAGTTCTTTGAAGCTAGAAATTGAAAACAAGAGGAACAACACAAATTGCACCAGCTTCTAGAGACTGAATAACATGCTACCAGACAATGAATGGATTGTGGAAGACATCAAGGGAAATTGTAAAATTTCTTAAACTGAATGATAATAAAAACACAACATACCAAAACTTATGGGACACAATGAAGGCAATCCTAAGGGGAAAATTTATAACACTAAATGTCTTCATAATAAAGACAGAGAGATCTCAAATTAATAACCTAGCTATCCACTTAAAAGCATTGGAAAAATATAAACAATGCAATACTAAGAGTTCCCAATGGAAAGAAATAATTAAGGTCAGAGCAGAAATTAATAAATGGGAAACTAAGAAAACAATTCAGAAAATTGATAAAAACAGAGAGCTAGTTCTTAAAAAAAATAAATAAGATTGAAAAGCCCCTGGCTATCCAATAAAAAAAAAAAGTCTCAGATTAACAAAATTAGAAGTGAAAAGGAAGAGGTCACAACAAAAATCAATAAAATTGGAAGAATCATGAGGATATAATTTCAAAAATTATACTTTACAAAACTGGATAACTTTGAAAAAAAAGATCCACCTACCAAAACGAAATAAAGAGCATATAACTCTCCTAAACAAGCCTATTGCATCCATCAAGTTGGAAAATATAATCAAAAATCTCCCCAAGAGGAAAAATTTAGGACCTGATGGATTCTCAGCCAAATTCTCCCAAACCTTCATCAGAGAACTTAATCCACATTTTCTTGAGCTTTTTCACATAATTAGAGAAGATGGAATACACCCCAACTCCTTCTATGAAGCAGGCATCACCCTAATACCAAAACCATACAGACATACAATAAAAAAGAGTACTATAGACCTATATCACTGATGAACTTAGATGTAAAAGTCCTGAACAAAATCCTCACAAACTGAATTCTACAACACATCAAAAGCATCATCCACTTTGATTAAGCAGGCTTCATCCTAGGGATGTAGGGATGGTTCAGAGTGTGGAAATTGATTAATGTAATACACCACATAAATATTCTTAAACACATGAGACACATGATCCTTTCAGTAGTTTCAGAGAAGATCTTTTACAAAATACAACACTTCAAGATTAATAGGCATGGACAGTTTATATTTCAACATAATAAAGTCTTTATGCAAACCACCTAAAGCCCAAATCAAATGACTCTACCAAAAAACTTCTAAAGATGATAAAATCCTTCAGAAAATTGACAGGATACAAAATCAACACAGAAAACATCAGTAGCCTTCCTATACACAAAAGACAAATATACAGAGAAAGAACTCATTGAGGCTATACGTTTTCAATAGCCACAAAAAAGTCTTGGAATAGCACTAAGAAAGGATTTAAAATACCTATGTAATGCAAACAAAAAACCACTCAAGAAAGAAATTGAGGAAGACATGAGGAGATGGAAAAATCTTCCAAAATCCTGGATAAGTAAAATTAATATTGTGAAAATGCCAATCCTACCAAAAGCCATATACATTTTTAATTTGATACCAATAAAAATCCCAGCATTCAAACTCAAAATTCATATGGAATGGCATATAGCCTTGAATATACAAAAATATCCTCAGGGAAAAAACCTGCAGTTATCACCATACCTGATCTAAAAAAAGATTTCCTCAAATATCCACAGCCTCTGATTTATAACATGGACAATTAACATCAAAATCTAGAAGTTAATAGATTCATCAGAAATTAAAGAGATTTATGAAGATGTGTTATAATTAATCATTGAAACACTTAAAATAAGAAGTTAGATTATTTTCTAAAGTATTTTATTTATTTGTTTACAAAGAAAATTAGAGGGAAAGAGAGAAAGAAAAAAGGTAAAAACAAACAAACCAAAAACAAAGAAAAAAAGAGAATGAGCATGTCAGGGTCTATTGTACTGCAAACAAACTTCTAATGCAAGCATCTGGCTTTATGTGAGTACCAGGGAATCAAACTTATATGGTCAGCCTTTGCAGAGAAGAGCGTTTAATTGCTGAGACATCTCTCAAGCCTTAGCATTTTTATTATATAACAAGCATGTCCTTAGAAAATCGTTTGTGCAGTGTCTATTCATATCACTTACATTTATGAATAATTGGCCTTTTAGTATTATACATTGCCTTTAAATGTACTATTTTGTGAGATTTGAAAAATATCTACCCACATATATACAAAAAAACGTACACAGTATCCAAAAAAAGACAAAGACCATTTCAATCCCTGCTAAAAGATTCTTGGTGTCTTCAGCATGCATTTCCTCACCCCAGACCCTGGCCTCAGACAATTATAATACTTTATTTATTACTACTAGTACATTTTCTTCTTAGTTTCCAAAAGCAGAACCAAATAGGGTGCTTGACATCCTATTCCACTGGGCTTTGTTTCCTCAGCATAATATTGTTGGCCTGTTTCTTTTTATTGCTAAACAGTATTCCATGGCAGCCAGGACACATACCTCTGTTCTCCACTTGATAGACATTGGGCTGTTCCTCAGTTTGTAGCTATTATTAATAGATCCTCTGTGAATATCCATTTATAAGTTGCTTTTATTTATGACATTATTTCTCTTGGGTAAAAATGAAGTATGAAGTTATATCACCTGGTATGTGTGTATTCAACTTGATAAAAATATTCTTTAAAAGTTCCTCAAGGGGCTGAAGAGATGGCTCAGTGGTTAAAGGCACTTGCTTATAAAGCCTCCTGGTCTAGGGTTCAATTCTCCAACTCACAGAAAGCCCGATTCATAACATGGTGTATGCATCTGGAGTTTATTTGCAGCAAGAGAACCTGGTGCTCAATCTCTTCCTCTCTCTTTGCTCTCACAAATAACACGTATGTTGGTTTTTCAACGTAGGGTCTCACTCTGGCCCAGGCTGACCTGGAATTCGCTATGTATTCTCAGAGTGGCCTCAGACTCACTGCAATCATTTTACTGCTACCACCAAAGTTCTGGGATTAAAGGTGTGTGCCACCACACTGGGATAAATAATAATATACCTTTTTTTTGAGGTAGGGTCTTGCTCTAGCCTAGGCTGACCTGGAATTCACTATGTAGTCTCAGTATGGCCTTGAACTCATGGCGATCCTCCTACCTCTGCATCCCGAGTGTATGCGCCTCCATACTAGGCTAATAATATTTTTAAAAGCAGTTCATGGTAGTTATTCTGTATATTTGTCAAAATATGGAATTCTCAGCCTTTCAAATTTCAGCAATTCTACTTCAGAGATACCAACATATTTATTATTATTATTTTTTTTGATTTAGGATTTCACTCTACTCCAGGCAGGCATGAAATTTACTATGTAGTCTCAGGGTGGCCTCTAACTCACAGTGATCCTCCTACATCAGACTCCTGAGTGCTGGGATTAATGGTGTACACCACCATGCCTGGCTTCCAACATAGTTTTTACAATTCTCTTGTGACAAATAATTTTAAGCATTGTTTTTCAAGTATCTTGGTCAAACACATGTTGTTGTTTTTTTTTTTTTTCTTGTAGATAAGGGCTTTTCACGTTCCTACTCTTTTAAAGTTGAATATTTGTCTTATTATTGGTATAAGTGTAATTTATGTATGTTTTCTCAGTAAAGGTACTGTGTCAAAATATGTGAGTTGAGATTCTTCAAATATCTGACTTTAAAATTCTCTCCATCCTTTTGGCTTGAGTTTTTATTGTTTTTACTGTGTATCTTGAGGAGCAAATATTTTCCACTTAAATTTTATTTAAGAAATAATGTTATTGGAAACTTTAATATATGATTATATTTCAAATATATGGCCATAAGGTTATCGTTTTGTTTGCACATTCCACTCAGTGGAGTTATCAGTAGTCATAATGGGGTCATGAATCCACCAGTCATTTCCTAGGAGAACAATGTCTCACAGTATACCTTCCCTATGCCTCTTATGTACTTTCTGACCCTCTTTTATCACTTTTTAAAAATATTTCATATATTTGTAGCAGAGAGAGAGAGAATAGGTATCCTAGGGTCTCCAGCCTCTGCAAACAAACTACAGATGCATGTACTCCTTTGTGCATATGGCTTTATGTGGGTACTGGGGAATTGAGCCTGGGTTGTTAGGCTTTGCAGGCAAGCATCTTAACTGCTAAGCCATCTCACCATTCCAGTCACTTTTTCCTTTTATAGTTTATACTTTTTGTGCCAACACTATGAACTTTTTGCTTATATCAATATCATTATTTTTAAATTTTTCCAATCTCATCTTTTACTTTAAGACTATGATCTTTTATAGTTAATTTTAGTTTATGATGTGATTTAAGGAGTGAGGTTCTTTATTGCCGTCTTTATATGCAATTTCAAAACATTTACAACCTTTCCTAGAAGAGCTTCGTTTGTCCTTATGAATTACATTGGCAATGTCAGTCTGAAATGAATTGACCTTGCGTGCATGAGCAGACTTCTGAACTCTACTTTTTGCTCCACTGATCTCATATCTATCCTTTCATGAACACCATTGTATTAAGTATATCAAGGTCACTGTAGCTGTGGGGCAGAAAATGAACTAGAACATATCGTTGATCCTTGTGTGAGCTGAAGTCAGGGTAGAGGGCATCTTCCAAAAGAATGAAGCAGAGACCAGAGCAAAGGACCAGAGAGCTTCTCACGAAGTTGAGATACTACTTAGAATGTCCCAGAGATTGCAACATGAGAACAAAGGAGTCAGTGCCTTGCATCTTTGTTCACTGAGGATTATATTGAGGTGAGCATAAATGCTGCTTTGTGTCCAGCCTGATGTGAAGCTCATGTGCAAAAACTGCACTACACCTTCTGGGTCAACCAAGGAAGAAATAGTGCATTGTGTTCCACTGATTTCATTATTTAATAAATAGTTTTATTAAATGTACAACATAATGGGTTTTGTTACGAGAATTTCATAAATACATATCATTGTACCTAGCTTTTATTCACGTCCTTATCCTCCTCACTTCTTCTTGATGGTTACTTTCCTCTCCTAAACATCCCCTCTTCTAATTTCTTGTCATTTTATATAACTATATATATATATATATATATATATATATATATATATAAAATAAAAATAAATATATATTAAAATATATGTATGTTATTTATATTTTATATATATGCATATGTATGTCTAGAGTTATCATATGAGATACCCCTACCATTGTACCCCTACCATTGCCCTCTCTTGTCCCCACATTATGTTTTTTTTCATGTTACTTTTTAAAGTAAATTCAGGCTGCAGTGTTAATATCATTCACAAACTTGTTAAAAATATAAATTTCCCATCCCATCTTAGACCAAATGAGTCAGAAAACCTAGATTTTGCATTGCTTTCAAGATAACATTTCCACAAATAATTGTAATCACCAAGAATATATCCTTGTTTTCTCTTTTTAGTAGTTGGTTATCTTTTAAATAGATTTAGAAGGCAGTAGAACAAAACACTTCGTTAGGGGCTGGAGAGATTGATCAGTGCTTAAGGTACTTGCCTGCAAAGTCTAAGGATCAGGATATGGTTCCCTAACACCCATGTAAAGCCAAATGCACAAGGTGACGCATGTATCTGAGGCCACAGCACAAGCATTTTCTTTCTTTCTTTCTTCTCTCTCTCAAATAAATAAATAAAATAATTTAAAAAGTAGCTTGGTAGGCATTCTTTTATGCTCAGCACTGGTGCTTCTGCCCATTCCCTATCTGCACTGAGTTCTAACTACTTATAATTTGCCATCATTTTATTATGTCTGAAAATAAAATAACACCTCATATGCTGAATATTTGCTAGTGACAAAGACACTCATTTTGCTTATCTGAAAGTCACTTTTTAGTGCTTCTTAAATAATGCTGACCTGGTTAAACTTAGTGGTGGACAGGTTCTTGTTTATTTTTGGATTGAGATTTGTTCCATCTTTCTGCCTTGAATATCTCCTAATAGTTGTTCTCATTTTAGCCTCTCCAAGGGAAGTGGGTCTTTCTGTGAGAGTCCACTGCTTTTATGACATCATCTTCATTTTTTATGATGACTTGGCATGATTTTATTTGGGTTTATTGCGATTTGCATTGGCTGAACATCTTGATTCCATCACGTTATATTTATATCCAATTTGGAACATACCTTATTTCTTCAACTACTTTGGTCTGTTCTTATATTAATATAGCTTTGAGTGTTACTGTACCAAACATCAGTGATACTAGTTTTAAAGGTCTTTTCATCTCATTCATTTGGTTTGGATTATTTTGATTAGCCTGCTTTCAAAACAACTAATATTTTTCACTCTGCAGGGACCAATGCACTATTTACATGTGTCTGTTGAACTTTAATTTTGATTATTCTATTTTTCTCCTCTAGAATTTATACTCAGATCTACTTTATAGTCTACAAGTACTTTCATATATTTGTACCTGTGCTTACACCTGTCCTCTTGGCATGTCTTTGACTCTATCACACGTAGATGCATTTCTTTTTCTTGATAGGCCTCCTGAGGACCTCATCTGTCTGCTACTTCATATACCTACTAATGAGCTATTGGATACCTGAGATTTTTTATATCAGCATGTTAAATTGCTGGATTTTGTTTTTAATTTAACTGTGGTTCTTGCTGTTTGTTTTTATTTCATATGTCAACTTTAGTCTTATAAGTGTTTTATGCTACTACTATGGTCCTGAAATGCACCAACCTTTGCAGAAACTGTTATATCAAAATCTTTCAAATTCTGGAGAAATTTCTGATGACCATGCCTGATGGATAAGAGATGATATTAACATTGAGTTAGAGATCAGAAGATGTTTCTAAATACCCTATGGTTTTCTGGCTCAATCCTACAAATAGAATTATTGGGTTAGAGAGATTGTTTAGTGGTAAAGGTGCTTGTCTGCAAAGCTTAAGGATCCATGTTCTACTCCCCAGATCCCACCTAAGCCAGAAGCACAAGGTGATGCAAACATGCAGGTTGCACATATGTACAAAGTGGCACATGTTCAGGAGTACAATTTCAGGGGATGGAGGCCAATTCTCTCTCTCTTTCTCTTGTTCTCATTAACAAAAAGGGGGGGCAGAGGGTGGTGGTGCATGCCTTTAGTCCTAGCACTTAGGAAGCCGAAGTAGGAGGATTGCCATGAGTTTGAGGCCACCATGAGCCTTCATAGTGAATTACAGATCAGGATGGGCTAGAACAAGACCCTACCTCAAAAATAAAATAAAATAGAAAATAAAAAATAACAAAGGCCAGTCTGTTGGGCTTGCCTCAAAAAAAAAAAAAAGTTAGAATCATCAAATTGACAATATAATAGTCCTGAGACTGATAATTGATAAAATAGATATAGATATCACATCCAAATTCAACTGAACCAAAAGCCCTTTTTACAAACACATTTGTTTTCCCTGTTAAGCATAACTAGAATAGTAACGATAGTGGTGCAATGTAATTTAAATTTTAAGTATTTGAAAATAAGGTATTAGTTCTTACCCTCTCAGGAGACTGTAATAGTGGCTGTAGTTAGGAGATTTTAATTGCCAAAATTGCTTTTCATGAGTAATGTTAATGAAATATTGAACAACTGTTTCACTGACAGAAGATCTGATTCTATAGGAAATGAGGTGACAATGACCATCATAAAAAATTGCCAACATTCTGAATTTTTAATTTTAGCCAAATGGGAGGTTAGGGTCATTAGCATGCTAAGAATCTCATTTACTGAACTTTCTCATTTTCCCAATACATGTAACATCAATTAGTTTCTTAATTTTTAATTGGAGCTAAGTACAATGAACAACTTAGTGCCTGTATCCGGATGAAATATACTACAAAATAATGTTCGCCTAGACCAAAGTGTGCCTGATCTATGGTGTGCAGAAGGTTCTTATATTTGAAGTTTTTACAAATAAAACCAACGATGAAGCTAAATATGAAATCGTTGGTGGTGTAGCTGTCAAACTGTCTGCTCGCTAGCTCTGTTTCTGCATGCTGCTGCTATGTCGGTCACAAGCTGCAGCCACAGTTCTGCTCAGTTCATCATCACAGTACTTTGCCTCCAGTGGGGCTCTAGAGTCTACAGCATGCTTTTTTCCACTCCTAGGTTGTGGATTTGTATGAAATCTATCATTTTTTTATGAGAATATGCAGTGCTTCCTCTAAGTACTGTCAGCATTAAATCAAACTCATATGTCTGGACACCATTTGCAATGCCCAGTTTTTATTAGACCATGAATTAATTACTTTTTCTTATTTTTTGTGGTACTGAAGACTGAATTTAGGACCTCATATATGCTCAGCAAGTTATGTTTTACCTCTGGGCTATTTCCCCTGCCTTATATATACTTTTATTTTTTTTATTTTGAGGCAGGTTTTAAGTGGTCTATATTGGCCTTGAACTCCTCCTATTATCCAAGCAGGCCTTGAACTTGTGATCCTCCTGCCTCAGTTTCCAGAGTAGCTGGGATTGAGGCCTAAATCATCAAGCCCTGCTAGACTGTTCAAGAATTGTAACACTGGCCTAAAATATATAAGGTTCAAGGAATTTTCATCAGAGATGGCAATGTAACTTATTCTCTGTGCCTTTAATTTTAATTCGGTCTCCTACTGTCTCTGGACTGGTTTCCATTCCAGTATTTGGGCATGGCTCTTTTAATAACTTGCTGAGCTATCATTAACATAAAATGACATAGACTTAAGGTCTACATGACCAAGATAGTTAAGATACCCATGTCTGCAGACTTGTCATTTCACATGTGTGCATATGTATGTATGGTGAGATTTAATACAAAAATCTATCCTCCCAATAACTTACAAGTACACAATATAGTGCTGTCAATTATATATTGTTATACGTTAAGTCTCCATGAGTTACTGATCTTTCATAACAGAGGCTGTAACATCTGAACATGACTCTATTCTCTCTTTCCCCGGCCTTAGCAATCTGCATCAATTTCTGCTTTTCTATGTACTTAAAATTTTAGCTACTTCATATAAGGAGTATCATGCTTTATTTCTATTTCAGTGCCATGTTTATTTCACTTAGCATAATGTCCTCCAACTCTATAAATGTTGTTCCAGATGGCAGGGTTTCCTTTCTTTAAAGGCTGAATTACATTTTGTTGTGCTTGTATTTGGAAACACATCTTTGTGTTTCCAGTGGGCACATAGGTTAATACCATCTGTTGCCTATTGTGAATGAGCAATGCTAAAATGAACATGCATGAGCAGCTATCTCTTGAACATGCATGAGCAGTATCTCTGGAATATGCATGAGCAGGTACCTCTTGCTCACCTCCATTCATTTCCTTGTTCACATCCCAGGAAGCAGGATTAGTATATCTTATGGCAACTCCAGTGTCATTAGTTTTAGAAACCTCCACATTGTTTTCCACAAGTTCTGTCCTAATTTACTTTCCAATCAATGGGTCTTGAAAGCCCGCTGTTGTCCACATCCTTGAGATAACCTATTCCTTTTGATCACAGCTATTGTAATGGGTATGAAGAAACATGTCTTTGTGATTTTAATGTGTGTTTCCCCGATTATTAGTGATGTTAAACATTTTTGTACACGTCTGTTAGTTATTTTAATTTCTTTTTAAAAAAAATTGATTTTTTGCACATGTGTGTGTGGGCAGGTGTGGGCATGCCAGGGCCTCTTGCTGTTGCAAAGGAACACCAGACATTTGTGCCGCATTGGAAAAAAAATATATTTATGAGAGACAGAGAGAGAGAGAGAGAGAGAGAGAGCATGTGCACCTTGGTATTCCAGGATGTCTTGTTGCTGCAAATCAACTCCAGAGGCATGCACCCACCATTTTGTGCATTTTTCTTTAAGTGAGCGCCGATGAATCAAACCAGGCCTAAAGGCTTTGTAAGCAAATGCCTTTAACTGTTGAGCCACCTCCTCAGACTCTTGTTCCTTTTTTTGCATCTAGCTTATGTGGATGACAGGGAATTGAATTTGGAGCAGCAAACTTTGCATGTAAGCACATTTAACGGTTGAGCCATCTTCCCAGCCCCATTTTTCTTTTTCAGAAAAGTATCTATTGATGCTGTTTGATAACATTTTAATCCAGTTACTTGTGTATTGGCTTGCATGAGTTCCTTGTGGCTACAAATACCTTCCTGTTCTATGGATTGGCTTTTCACTGTGTTGACTTTCCCCCACCCCCCTTGGTTGTATAGAGCTGCTTAAATTTGACATAGTCACACTTATCTGTCATTTTGGTGTCTCATCTAAAAAAATTATCATCAAGGCAAATGTCAAGAGTATTTTCCTTATATTTTCTTCCAGGAAAGGTAACAGTGTCAGGAGGTATATGTTCACGTGTCTAACCCATTTGGAACTGATTTTTGAGAATGGTTTGGTATGGTTCACTCTCTTGCATGTGGAGATCTGGTTTCTCAACACCATTTGTTGGTGGATCTTAAGAATGTCTTTTGATCCAAACATGGAAGTTCATTCTTGTGCTCTTTCTTGGGCTTCTTTGATCACAGCGGCTGCTTCTGTGCCCACAGTACCAGGCCTTAATGGCTGCAGCTGTGCTGGCATGCAGTAGGAGCTGCTGTCTTCCTTTGGCGTCTTATGGTTGCCTATGAATTTTAGTACTGTTATTTTTCCATTTCTATGAAGAGTACTATTGGAACTTGGACGGGGACTGCATTGCCTAATATACTGCATTGGTAGCATGGCAATATGGAAATATTATTAATTCTTTTATTTCACGGATATAGAATTTTTTTCCATTTATTTGTGTCTTTTCAGATATTTTACTGGGGACAGAGAAAGAGAGGGAAGGCGAGAGAGAGAGAGAGAAAGGCAGGAGAAAGAGAATGGGCATGCCTGGTCCTTCGACAACTGCAAACAAACTCCAGACTCATGTACCACCTTGTGTATCTGGCTTATGTGGGTACTAGGGAATCAAACCTGGGTCCTTTGGCTTTTCAGGCAAGTGCTTCAATTGCTAAGACATCTCAGCAGCCCCTATTTGTGTGTTTTAAGATGTACTAACCATCAATGCTGAAAAATTTTAAAATACCTCTTTGGAAATTCATTCCTGAATAATTTTTTGCTGTTGCTCATATACTAAGATTACTTAATTTCATTTTGAGTAATTTACTGTTTGGTAATTTACAGAAACATCAATGATGTTTATGCCCTGAAATTTAACACAAAGCACCCTTTTACCTTTTATTCTTTTTCCCCCTTTGGTACAGAGTGTCGCTTTATACCCCAAGATAGTTTTGAACTCACAGTCCTGCCAGGGTACTAGGACTGCAGGCATGCGTCACTGCTACCTTTATTCATATTTCAATCTCTCTTTCCACAGCCATTGTCTGAACCTCAGTCAGTACTCTTTATCTCTTAGATTTCCTCTGCCTAGCCTTATACTCACAGTAACTAGTTGTGATTAAAGCTACAACCTTAGAGTATAGTTTTTATTTTTAAAAAGTATGATGTGCTACACACATCTAATTTAATGCACTAAAATATGTAGGTTGAGTCATCACTCAAAGTCATAAACTGTTTCAGACACTCTGGCTAGTTCTCTAGTTATCCTTGCTATGAAGCAGTGCTATTTAGTGATAATCTTTTTTGTTGTTGTTGTTGTTCTTTTTTTTTTTTTTTTAATTTATTTGAGAGTGACAGAAAGAGAGAGATTCCAGGGAGGTTGCATAACAACCCACTCATTTAGGACTTTGTGCAAAAGTAAAAATGCCCTCCCATGAGATAAGCATTAATCTTTATCAAGGTGGTGCCCCTATCACCTGCTTGCCTCTTATCAGATGCCCTCTTTTAAAGGTTTCACCATCTCAACAGCACAGCAGAGAGATCAACTTCCTAGCACAAGAGCTTCTGAGGACTTACCCAAACTATATTGAAACCATAATAATTTACTTTTGTCTCTGGATTCTTTACATCCATCCATGTTATTATTCACATAAAATGTTGCTATTTTATCACCATATGTTGCTTTTAATAAGATTGGATTAAAGGACTTATATACGTATTGTTGTCTTTGAGAATATTTACTACTTCCTAAATAAATCTAGAACTTCAAATCTTTTAGTTCTAGCTATGTATCTCCTAGCTTCTTCTCTGTGACAGACATTTATTTTTACTTCAAAATATCTTGCCCACCCTAAAAATGTTAGCATTATTTTGCCACAAATAACACTAATTGTCCCCCACTTGCAGGACTTCCTTTAGTGTTTCTTTTAATGCACAATGATCAATCCACTGACTACTGCTGGTAGTAAATTTTCTCAGATGTTGCTTCATGTATCATCATTTGTCCTTCATTCTGAAAAAGTGTTTTTGTTTCCATGTGGTGTGCCTAGCTGATCAATTGTTTTAAGCACTTTAAAAATATAAGTCCATTGTTTTGCACACTTCTGTAATGTGTTGTTTGAGAATTAAGGAGGGGTGTCTTCAGCATATTGAGAACAATTATTTTAGAGGTTGCTAGTTTCAGTATCTAAATTATCTTCAATTTTGCTTCTTTTTAATTTCTTTCATTTTTTATTTTTTTAGAGAGTATGTGTGTGTGTGTGAGAGAGAGAGAGAGAGAGAAAGAGAGACAGACAGAGAGAGAGAATTGGCACACCAGAGCTTCAGCCACTGCAATTGAACTCCAGATGCCTGTGCCACCTAGTGGGCATGTGCAGCACTGTCCTTGCCTCATCTTTGTGCATCTGGCTTATGTGGGATCTGGAGAGTTGAATTGGGTCTTTAGGCTCTGTAGGCAAGTGCCTTATCCTCTAAGCCATCTCTCCAGCCTGCTTCTACATTTCATCTTGATTCTTAGCTTTACTTTCCTATTTTGTTTCATTACTTATCAATCTTATTGTGTGCCTAGAATAAAGTCACTGAATGGCAAGAAGATAATACTATTTTCCTTCTAAAATGTTGAGGCATTTTGTCAGTAAGCAGGTAGGTGGGGACAGAATTCCCTCAGTACACTCAGAAATTAATCTTGGTTGGGACTGATACTGTTACCTATTACTCTGGGGGAGCAATACTACAACCAATATAGGTTACTTTGCTTTTGTTCACATTACTATTAGTTCATGTTCATTGGAGGCTGAGCACATGCCAAGCTATCCCAAGAGTTTTCCATGAGTGATCTCACCAAATGCTTGGTAGGCTCTGTGTGGAATCTTCGTGAGCTCTTCAGATCTTTATCCATTTATGATTGACATGAAATGACTGCAGCTGCTTTAAACTTGACTTACATTTTCCCAACTGACCTTCAGACAATTGACATGGAGTCTTCCATGTTTGAATACAAGGTGGTTGTCACAAATGTGGATGCTAGAGCTGGCTCACACCCTCTTCTTAACCAGTTAGTGTGCATTCATCCTTAGCCAAGTTGCCCTCCTGCTGTATCTCCTTCTCCGTCACGTGGGAGATGTCAGTAGCCCCTGCCTGTGCTACTCTAGGCATGGGGATGAGTACAGTACCCAGCAGAGAATGTGACCAGCGATAAAGACTAGAAAATTACAGGACTCTTCATACATATATTACTCACAGAAGGTTCCCCCCTGCCTTTCCATATAAGCCCAAGTCAATACCAGCTCAGAACAATACTAGTTGCCAATTTATGGATACTGTGTGGAAAATTGTGACTTAAGGCCAAGTATTTCTTCTACCTGCCCCAGAAAGCATTAGTCATTTCAGCAACAAAGACTCACTTGGAAGAGTAGTGATTCAAGGACTTCAGAGAAATGCAAAAGTAACCCAGGCTTTTCCAAATGTACCCGTGCTTGTAGAAGTGAGCTTTGTTAATAGGCAGTTGTGACAGTTAACATCAGTGATAAACCTCTGGGCATGTCTGTGGGGGCAATGTGTAGATTATGTTATTTGGAGTTGGAAGACCCACCCTATTAATGGGCAGTACCATTCTATGGGCTGGGGTCCCAGACCCAATGGGAGAGCTAGCTGACCATCAGCATGTGTTGCTCTCTGCTTCCTCATGGTGGACATGATGTGACCAGTGTCTTTCCACTCCCTCCACCATGCTTTTCCTGCCATGATGAAGTGTACTCTTCAACTGAGCTAAAATAAACCCTTCTTCCCTGAAGCAGCTTTTCATCATTTATTTGGCTGCAGCTGTGTGAAAAGCATATAGTTTGCCATCCATCTTTTACCTCTAGTATCAATGTGAAGAAAAGAAAGATTGGAATATGGTTTCCATGGATGAAAAAGAAAACACATGGATGTAAAGGGCCAAGGCAAAATAGGGTATTAGACAGAATGCTAGATTCTGTAAAAGTGATCAAAGAACTGGACAGAAGGGATATGTTTGTTTCAAAGAAGTGATGGAAGAAAACAGACCAGGAGAAAAGCCTTTAGTATTTTGACATGTCTCATATATAAGCACCAGGTGAGTGGGCAGTTATCCAACTTGTATTCTGGCTGTGGGGCATGTGCGGCTCATGTCCTCCCAAAGGGGTTCACATCTCCCATTAGCGAGAAAGGATATGGAGATGGAGGAGGTGAGAGAGTCTGCAAACATTGCTGTTTCATCTTCTCCTGTTTCTGTACAGGGTGGAGCTCCTAGCATATTTTCTCTGATCTTGCTTTTTCAAACAGCATGCATATAAAGGGAAAGCCAAATAAGGTTGTTCCTACCTCGTGGTTTTCTCCATGTATTGTGTTCTCATCTAGCAACCCAGAGCATTTGTCAGAGACTTACATCAGAAATCAAAATTAAATAAATAAATAAAAACAAAGAAGCTCAAAAATACTATAGATGGTTTCTAGAGAATGGCTTTGTTTTTGTAAATGGATTATGTTTTTGAAGTAAAGGTATCAGGCCATCTGCTTTACTGATGAAGAGAAAATAACAAGAACAACATTATTTTGACACATAATAAATCATGTTCAAGTAAGAAGGGTTACATATTGGAGTTCTCTTCACCTGACTCCAGGAAATAAATTGCTTGCAGTCTGGGACTCAATATAGATCATGCTTAAAAACAAATGTATTTTCTTTAAATATCAAAAAGAAAATATAAACTTCTATATCCTATATTTTAGTTATAATTACATAACAAGAACATTTATGGGCAGAGCTGGGGAAAGCTCAAAGAAAATGGCTATGAGATTTTAATTCTACTTTCCTCTTTGGCAAAAGTGCTCCATAAATAAAAAAGAAACCCGCCCTTAATCTACTTTAGTTTATTAATGTTTTTTTGTGTGTGAAGGACTTTATAAAAAAATTATTAGTTTTCTTTTCAGCAAATACAGGCAGTTTGGTACCATTGTTTAGGCTCATCCATGATCTACCCCCTCCCAATGGCCCCTCCTTGTTGATGAAAATGGGTCGTGCATTGTGGAGTTAGCCCACAGTTCTTGTTACGATAAATGTCTCTGCATATCATGACCCAACATGTGACTCTGACATTCTTTCCGCCCCCTCTTCTGCAAAATTTCCCTGAGCCATGTTGGGTTCATTTTTGGTCTGCTTCAGTGATGAGGTATTGGGGGCCTCTGAGGCTCTGGCTCTCTGGTTTGGTAGGAGTTGATTTTACTCTGTGTTGGTCTCCTTCCCCTTTATGCTGGTATCCGGTTCATCAGGAAAACAGCACCCTTGTTTGTTTGGCCAATTCTTCTTAGTTTCAGCTGGGCCCCTATTGGGGTATGATGGGGCAGCTTTCTCCTTAGGGTCTGCATCTATCTGAAAAAGAGAAGCAGATTCTCCAACGGAGAGTAAGTTAGCACCCGGAAAATTGAGATAACACTTACTTTTTTAATAGAGAGTTTGATAGGTGTAGGCCCTCTTGTACACCATGATTGATGATAGCTTGATATTGGAGAATGAGCTTATGTTTGGATATGGTTCTGACTTGTTTCCCAGCTCCAGCTATGGGTCCCATACCACTGAGGGGATCAGTTAGCCAAATCAAGAGCAGTTGGTTCCCCACCATGGCTGTGTGCCACTATTGCACTTGTGTGGGCATCACACCAGGTTATTTGTTGCTAAGTAGGTTAGACCCTGAGTTGCTTGGATAGATATTGGTCATTTCCCCCAGTCGCCCATGTAGCACCTTCTGGCACTAGACACTCTGACTGTCTGGGGACTGACTCTCTCCTGGCTTCCAGTCATGCTGTTCCATTTTATGGAGTCTTCATCAATAGGGTCTTACCACTGACCTTTGGTGGGTCATCAAGTACTCTGACAGAAGTCTGTCATTATCTCTAGAATCTACAAAGAACTCAAAAATCTAAACAATAGGAAGACAAACACCCCACTCATAAAATGGGGCAAAGAGATGAACAGGCATTTCACAGAGGAAGAAATACAAATGGCAAACACACACTTAAGAAAATGTTCATCATCCCTAATCATCAGAGAAATGCAAATTAAAACAACTATGAGATTCCACCTTTCCCCAATAAGGACAGCAAACACCAAAAATTAAATGAAAATAAATGCTGGTGGGGATGTGGAGAATCAGGAACACTCATTCACTGTTGGTGGAAATGTAGGATGGTACAACCACTTTGGAAAGCAATATGGAGACACCTGAAAAAGCTGACTATAGAGATACCAGCAGACCCAGTTATACCCTTACTGGGCATCTACCCTAAAACCTTCAAACCACAGGCCAGAGAGATTTGCTCAACCATGTTTGTAGCAGCTCAATTCTTGAAGAGCTGGAATCAACCCAGATGTCCATTAGTAGAAGAATGGATAACTAAGATGTGGTATATCTACCCAATGCAATTCTATACAGCATTAAGAAAAAAATGACACAAAGAAATTTGAGGAAAAAATGGTTGAACCTGGAACAGATCATTCTCAGTGAACTTACCCAATCACAGAAAAATATCGACACATAGTCTCACTCATCTACAACATCTAACCTGAATCTACCCAAGATACTTTACATACCCAGAAAGCATCTCATGGACTAGACACAAGGATGGATGGGGAGGGAGGGGAGAGCATCGAAGGGGTGGGAAACACTAATCTGGACCTAAACGGCAATGGTACCATAAAATTCTACTTCCTAAAAGGCAGACCAAATGGCTGAACCTTCACCAGACCCTTACAGGAAACACCTGAACAACAAGACACTGGAGAGGGTAGGATCAAGTCTAACCTAAATCTTCTACATCTTCCCTCCCTCCCTATCCCCCTTCCCCCCTTCTCCTCTCTAACTCTTGTATATTAGTTACTTTTTTCCTCATTTTCTTAGTGGGCACTGACCTGTAACCCCCACTACCAGCATGGGGCTATCATCCACAATGAGCTTTTGATCAAAGAAAACTTAATCTACTTTAAAGAGACACAAATACTATTAATTTTATTGAAAAATAATTGATAGTCAAGAAATGCACCCATTTTGAGAGTACAATAAAATCAGCTGTGAAACTTATGCAACCCTTTAGTTATAACCTCATACAAAATGAGCTAGATGGTTTGGTCCTTGGCATACTGTACTTAGTCCTTGACCTACTGAGCTCAGTGAAACCCTCACACAAGATAAGATAGACCCATGACTTACTGGGCTGCCATAGGCTGTTGTTTTGAGTTTGTGTGGTGCCAAAGTACTGGGTAGAAATTATACTTCGTAATTTGAATCTTCTTTTTTTCTTTTAGCAGAACAATCCTCTGTGGAAATGACAGTAGTAACAGGACCCCATGACATAGAGACAACCACACTTGTGCTATTGCACCATACAGTGCTAAGCCCCTGTGCTGGGTAAGTTAGGGTGACTAATACACAGTCCCCTCACAGTATGCTCAATTTCAGTGAACTCAGTGCACACAGCTTATCAGAATGTAACTTTGGGCTGGAGAGATGGCTTAGCAGTTAAGCGTTTGCCTGTGAAGCCTAAGGACCCCGGTTCGAGGCTCGGTTCCCCAGGTCCCACGTTAGCCAGATGCACAAGGGGGCGCACGCGTCTGGAGTTCGTTTGCAGAGGCTGGAAGCCCTGGCGCGCCCATTCCCTCTTTCTCTCTGTGTCTGTCGCTCTCAAATAAATAAATAAATAATTAAAAAAAAAAAAAAAAGAATGTAACTTCATGGGAAGTGAAGGGTCATTGTAAGCAGCCACACCCTCCAAGGCCCCCTGGGCTTCAAAGTTTCCTTTTGTATAGCCCCCGCTGATGTTCCTAATTGTAGCTAACCTTTGCAGATTGGAATAGTTCATAAAAGTGTAACAGTACACAATATTCCCTTTGTGCCTTTTCATCTCTCCTTCATTCAGGATGAAGTTCTTGAGATCTCTCCACATGGTGACCCATACCAGTAGGATCACAGTGGTAGCTTTGTGATAAATAGTCCCCTGTGGATGTGGCAATCAGTGAGCATAGAGTAGCCTTCCAAGGATAACTGGTTTGCCTTTCTCACATTCCACCTGTTATGCTGAAGCTGTTGTTAGCATCAGTGCACAAATCTTCTCTGGAAAATATTTCTTTAATTTGGGTAAAATGTGGGAAATGAAATTGTAAAGCTATAAGAATTTCCAAAATATATTACAAAACTGATTGTAAAATGGGAATCTCATTGAGCAATGTAAAAGAGTTCTTATAGCTCTAAAGCCAACAAATAGTATTATCAGCTATTTCAGTTTCATGTGGTCAGGTGCTGGTGTCTGTTATCTCTGAGCAGAGTGACATTTCTGTGAGAATGGCTAAGCATATTTTCTGAGTACTCTCTATTAATTTGTAGGGTTTCTTTTGTAAGGGTCTAGTCAAGTATATTTTTCTGTTTTTATTTTATTTTATCACTTAATCTTACTAAGTTTTAGTATGCCTTGTGTGCTAAATTTAAGTCATTTTCAGACACAGATACCAATAGTTTGTTCCTAAAGTCTGTGACTTGCATTTTCCTTTTCTTTTGGCATGTAGATTTTAACTTCGATGAAGTCTGATTTTTTTTTTTTTTGTTTTAAGATTAGTGCTTTTCTTTTCATTATATCAATGTTGTAGGTTTTTATTTTACTAAAGAGCTTATATATTTAAGTATAAACTTAGCTTAATCAGCTATTTCAAATGTTCTTTTGAGACAGGCCCTCTTCATGTATCACAGGGTGGTCAAACTCATGGGCCTCCTACTGTGGCCTCCCAAGAGCTTATGTGATGGGTGTAACCGTTATGTATGACTTAGAATAAAAAAAAAAATGAGCCATAGATACCCCTTGGTTCCACAGAATTATTTGATAATTTAATATTTTCTTAAAATATTTCAAATAATGAGGATGCTGCATCTCTTAAGATATTACTTTAATTTAATCTTCATCTTTAATAGGTGAGATTTTTATGTATGAATTTTTATTTTATTTTTTATTGACAACTTCCATAATAAACAATATCCCATGGTAATTGTTGCTCTCCCCCTACTTTCCCCTTTGAAACACCGCTTTCCATCATATCTCTTCCCCTTCTCAATAAGTCTCTCTTTTGTTTTATTTACTTACTTATGTACTTATGTATTTATGTATTTATGTATTTATTTTGTTTTTTTCAAGGTAGGGTATCAGTCTAGCTTAGGCTGACCTGGAATTCACTGTGTAGTCTCAGGGTGGCCTCGAACTCACGGTGATCCTCCTACGTCTGCCTCCTGAGTGCTGGGATTAAAGGTATATGCCACCATGCCCAGCACTCTCTTTTATTTTGATATCATCATCTTTTCCTCCAATTATGTTGGTCTTGTGTAGGTAGTGTCAGATACTATGAGGCCATGGATATCCAGACATTCTGTGTCTGGGGGAGCACGTTGCAAGGAATCCTACCCTTCCCTTGGCTCTTATATTCTTTCGGCTACCTCTTCAATAATGGACCCTTAGCCTTAAAAGGTATGATAGAAATATTTCAGTGCTGAGTACTCCTCTCTCACTTCTTCTCAGCACTATGGTGCCTTCTGATTCATCCCGAGGTTACTGCCATCTGAAAAGAGAAGGTTCTGTACCCAAAAGTGAGAGTAGCATTAATATATGGGTGTGAGCATTAAGATAAGTGCTTACTGGGCAGTTTGGTGTGCATAGTATATACATTTAGCCAGACGGCAGCAATCATTACACCCCTAGGGCTCATGATTACCCCTGTTGTCGTTTTTCAGTATCAGGGATGTATTCCCTCCCATGGAGCTGGCCTCCAGTCCAGTTAGATGGCAGTTGGTTTCCCTCATAACAGACATTGCACTACTGAACCCATTGACTCATTTTGCCTGGCTGGCCAAATATAAGGCTTGCTATGTCCATTGTTGGGTATCTTCACTGGTGATTTCTCTCTCTCCCATTGAAGTGCATGCAGCGTAGGTTTTTCCAGCTTTCTGTTAGCTGGCCTACATGGAGAAAGTTTGCAGCTCAGCTTCATCAGGATTTCCCAGTAACCTTGCAGCCCAAGTATGTGGAGTCTTCAACAATAGGGTCTTACCATCTATTCCTGGTGGGAAAAAAGGGCCTACATAATGGCCTGTAATGTTTTAGGGGCATCAGGGACCTCCCTGACCAAAAACTCACTGGAAAGTGTTCCATTCCTGGCACTGAAAATTTTCCAGTACCAATCTATAGCTCCTGTGTGTTCACTCCATTGTCCAAAACAGTAGGTTTCCGTATGATTTATATATATCCTTTTAGATTTTGATTAGCCTTCCTTCCACCTTTCCTTTCCTCAATCTCTTCCCCTGAGCTAACTTTTAAAAACAAATATAATACTTCCAAAATTATCAATTAAACTTATGAAATTTTTCATGTTTTTAGAGGCATTAAAATGTTTTTATTTCTAAAATTATACTAAATTAATCTAAATTTTATTTCTAAAATTATACTTGTAAACTTACATGTCAATTTATTTTTATTTTTATTTATTTATTTACTGGACAGAGAAAGAGGGAACGAAAGAGATTGAGAATGGGCGCGCCAGGGCCTCCAGACACTGCAAAGAACTCCAGATGCATGTACCCTCTTTTGCATCTGGCTAACATGGGTCCTGGGGAATCAAACCTGGGTCCTTTGTCCTTGCAGGCAAATGCCTTAACTTCTAAACCATTCTTCCAGCCCACATGTCAAATTTTTATTTCTAAGGCACAAATATCTAGCTGATTTTTGCCAATAATGTTTTATATCCATGTATAATCAAATTATTCTAGTCTTTTTTTAAATTTATGTTTTGAACTTAGGATTTATATATTTCTTTTGAAAACAGTTGTGTTTTCTTCTTTCTTGTTATTCCTTCTCTATTAATTTTATTTCATTTTCTAATTTTGTTACACTATGTGAATTAAAAATAAATATTCATTTTTTTCTCAGCTTGCTCTGATATCTCCAGCACCCCTTAGTGGGTTGAGGAGTTTCCCATGATTCCTGGTGTGCTGATAACTGTTGAAATGAAGTTTCTCTAAAGTTACTCCTGTATCTAATGGTTTGTTGTATGATCAATAGTCAATGGAAAACCAAACTCAGCTTTCAAGAAAAAAAAATTACCTGGCCTGGATGTGGTATCTTTTTTTATGTAATCCTTGTTAAAATTGGCTAAGCTTTTGTGGCACAGTTTGCTTCAAAAAGAGGATTTGGGCTGGAGGGATGGCTTAATGGTTAAGGCACTTGCTTGCCTTAACCCTGGTGCACACTCTCTCCTTCTTTCCTTTGTCAAATAAATAACTAAAAATAAAATATATTTTTAAAATTTTTATTTATTTATTTGAGAGTGACAGACACACAGAGAAAGAGGCAGACAGAGAGAAAAAGGGGGTGCTCTGGGGCCTGCAGCCACTGCAAGCGAACTCCAGAGTATGCGCCCCCTTGGGAATCTGGCTAATGTGGGTCCTGGGATTTGAGCCTTGAACTGGGGTCTTTAGGCTTCACAGGCAAGCGCTTAACGGCTAAGCCATCTCGCTAGCCCAAAAATAAAATAATCTTTAAAAGAGGATTTTTCCAGGATTTAATTTTTAGTTTCTTGATCTAGTATTAGTACAGAGCAATGAGTGGGGATCATTTTGTACGTTATTGTCACTTTTCTCTTTAATATTTGAAACAAGAAAATGATACATGTTTCAGTTTTCCTTCACTGTTAATTTTGGTATACTAGTTCAGTATCTTTTCTAAGTAATTCTACAGATCTTTTGTTTCTTTTTCATTACTTGTGGAAATTTTGCCCTTCATGAGTTATTTTTTCCCCAATTTTTATTAATATTTTCCATGATTATAAAAAAATAATCCCATGTTAAGACGCTCTTCCCCCCCCCCAGTTTCCCTTTTGAAATTCCATTCTTCATCAAATCCCCTCCCCATCTCAATCAGTCTCTCTTTTATTTTGATGTCATGATCTTTTCCTTCTCTTATGGTGGTCTTGTGTAGGTAGTGTCAGCACTGTGAGGTCGTGGATATCCATGAGCTATTTTTTTTTTTACCAAGTTATGAAATGTATTGATTTATTTTATATTTCATGTCTAGGACCACCATTCTGTTCCCTGATTCTTTAAATCTTCAAATTGTATAACTTAAAAAAATTAACATTTACTATTATTTATTATTAATAAGTTAACAAATATTAATAAATGTTATTTTTATTTTTTTGTATTTTAATATTTATATTTGATAATTTATTATTAATAATTAATTATTATTTACTCACTGACCATTAGTAAGGTCTAGCATTTGGATTTATCATTTTTTTTTGTATCCTCTACTTCATTGATTTGCACTCTGCTATTATTTCTTTCTTCTCATATTCCTAACAATAATTTTGCTTTTCTCCATTAACTTCTTAGGCTAGATACTTAGATTTCCCTGATTTTCAAAACTTTGCATGTTTTCTCATATAAGCATTTAAAGCTTTAGGTTTTCTTGCAAGAAATACTTATCTGCATCGTATCAGCTTCATATATTTCCATTATCAATCAATTTGAAACATCTTTAAAAGTTTCTATATGTTCTTATCTTTGAACATGACTTAAATTCAAGAATGTTACTTACTTTCCAAGGATTTGGATTTTTATAGCTATCTTACATCTATAGATTTCACAACTCAGTAACAGAACACACTCTGTAGGGTTTCCATCATTTAAAGGTATTAAGATGCATATCCTTGCATAGGGTACCTGTTGGTCAGCATCATTCATACATTTGTGTGTTCTGTAGATACCGTGTTCTGTAAATATGAAGATCAAGTTGATACATAACGTTTCTCCTCTTCCCTATCACATTTACTGATTGTTGTTCTAAGTTTTCAACATTGATTTTTACATTTAAAAATAAGTAAACTAGCCGGATGTGATGGAGCACGACTTTAATCCCAACACTCAGGAAGCAGGGGTAGGAGGATTACTGTGAGTTCAAGGCCAGCCTGAGACTACCTAGTGAATTCCAGGTCAGCCTGGGCTAGAGTGAGACCCTACCTCGAAAAATCAACAAAAAAAAAAAAAAGAGTAAACTAGGGGCTGGGGATATTCACTTAGTTGGGAGAGTATTTTCCTGGCATATGTGAAACTTTAGATTTGATCCCTATAATAAAAATAAGTGAATTATATATAATTTCCATATGCTGTAACTTATTACTAGTCATAATACATGCAAGAATAGAAAGCTTCTACCTCCAAAAGCTGTTCCCTTTTATTAAATAAATACAAAATTCTGAACAGATACTTCTTAATTTATATTTTTCATATAACAGGAACAAGGGTAAACTCTCATGATAAAATAATTTTTTAAGCCAAGAGTGGTGGCACAGACCTTTAATCCCAACACTCTGGAGACTGAGGTAGGAGGATAGCTGTGAGTTCAAGGCCAACCTGAGACTATATAGTAAATTCCAGGTCAGCCTGGAATAGAGGGAGACCCTACCTCAAAAATAAATAAAGGAAATAAAACAACTTTTTGAATGAATGTTTATACATCATGTAATTTTTTTTTTTACTTTTTAAATTTTTTTAATTTATTTAATTGAGAGCAACAGAGAGAGTGAGAGCAACACGGAGAGAGAGAGGGAATGGGCGTGCCAGGGCCTCCAGCCACTGCAAATGAACTCCAGATGTGTGCACCCCCTTGTGCATCTGGCTAACGTGAGTCCTGGGGAACTGAGCCTCGAACTGGGGTTTGTAAGCTTCACAGGCAAGCGCCTAACCGCTAAGCCATCTCTCCAGCCCATGTAAATTATTTTTTGTTATTAAATAATTTATTCACTTTATTGATCTTTATTAAGTGCTTCCAAATTCATGTGTTAAGACCATGCAGACTTGAACTGGCTCTTATTTCCATTACTATTTCATAAGGAGAAAGTGGGAGAGATCTGTGAACAAACTTACAGAATGTCCTCATGGAATACGATTGTGAGGACTGCAATAAATACTTTGGACACATTGCTACATACGGCTGTAAAGGGATTCAAACAGCAGCAAGGCTTTTCAGACCAGAGTCTTAGAACCTGTGACTATCTGGTCAGAACAGAGAACATGGGACTCTTTCACCAGATACCACTTAATAGCTAAAATAGCTAAAAGCTACTCAAAAGCCACCAGGACTCCATGACCACAGGAAATCCTGCCAGTCCAAGAACTGCAAAGACAAGCAGATGGGGTGTGGTTACTAAGTCCAGGAGTCAGGGCCTCCTGACAGGAGGTGAGCAATGAAGAAAAGAGAAAGACTTCTGAGAGCACATGAAGGGAGGTCCCTAGTCTATTTCTGCAGAACATGCCCAAGTTCCTCAACTATAGAAAGACCTGATCAAAAATGAGAAATTTCCCTGATCCAGGCCAGTGTGACTGTCGCTGTGCATCACTGATGTTCAAGTCAAAGGACTCCAGCAAGACAACAAGGTATGAATCAGTCAATAAATGCAATTTTAGTATTAAAACATCCATACTTATAACAGGTTCATGATGTTTCAAGACACACAATGATGTTGAAAAGAAACTTCTTTCTTTCCAAGATGTAGTCTTCACTCCAGAACCTCACTGGCTACATACCAAGGCCCAGACAAGAAGTGGGATTCAGTGAACTTGTTAACTTTGGGGAAAGAAAAAATGTAAACTACCAAAAACACTTTTGAAACACACAGATGAAAGAATTTACAAAACACATATTGAACTATTTGGAAAACTCACTCATTGGTTGCTTACTGAAGAGTTCACCACGCAAACTACTATTTTCCACAAGCATTGCGTAATTGCCTACCATTTTCCAGGCCAGGTAAGAGATGGAACATGTTAACTGCATGAAAAATAAAATCTGCTTAGCTGTTGGCCTATCTTTAACACTGGACCCTCGGCTCACTGGAATTGGGGGCTCTGCCTTGTGTCCCAGCCTTTATTTCAGAGCCTGACCAGCATAAAGTGGTCACTCCCCATTGCCGATCCCCGTATAAACTCTGCTGTCTGCTTCCTCACCTTTACCATCACCAGTCTTCAGGCTCCTTGTGCTTTTTGCCCATTAATATTCCCCTCTTTGCCACATTCTGCCAGTTCTTCCCCTTCTATATTGATAAATAATTGTGGCTTTAACCCCCAGCTAGTTCTTTCCATGGAAGTCCATTAAGCTCTATCACAGATAGTGGCAAATTCATACTACCCCACCACAAACTCACAAGCAAAATAAGCTTTTCAGCAATCCCTGAAAAAATGTTATAAAAATATGAAAATCATTTGAAATCAAAAATTACTCAGTTTCTTTATTTACAATGTAGGACATACCAAAATTCTCAGTCAGATTTCCAACTTTGCACTTCTGTTCACTGTACATCTCAGGGCGGTCTGTGGGCTCAAAGAACAAAGGAAGCATCTTTGCTCAAATATGGGTTCATCTCCCAGAGTTACACCTTATAACGTCTCTGTGCCAAGCAGACTTCACTACTCCTATCACTGGGGTACAGAGACAATATCCGTGCATGCAGTTTTATATCTTAAAAGCCCACCATTTGTCACTGAATGTTTCACAGGGGCCGTGTTCTTGACAACTCTTTCAGAAAAGAAAATGGATGGTTGCTTTTCACAAATAGGGGAGTGGAGTGGGAGGAAGGAGGTCAGAAGACACTGGCTGAGACCCTTGCAGGTCAGACCCGGTGTGGTCCAGCTTTGCTTTTAAATAAGCAGCAGGTCCCATGTCTTTGAAATCATTTAGAAGCAAGATGAAGAAGAGAATCTGTCATTGCATGGGGGACCCTGTGGGGTTTTCTTCTCTCAGTGCTGCGGCGCTGAGTGAGTGGTCCTGGGTGGTCTGGGCCTACTGCCTCCCTGCCCATGAGTCCAGTTTCTTTCTGTTTCCATAGAAGGGGAGAGTCAGACAAACTCAAAAGAGATGGCAACCTGTTCTTTTGGATACAGTGTGCTTTCTAAATGAGCATTCAGCCTTGGGAACTGCAGTGAACAGTACTTTGCCTTTGTGGAGGTCCTTTTTAAAAAGCCACACACAGAAGTACAACTGGGGACAAACTTAAGAATGCATGCATCTTGGCAATTTTGAGTAAATTTTAATGGCAAGGCAAGTCCCAGTATTAATTAGTGGTCCTAAAAAAAATTGAAACACTTAGCAAAAATGCTTCCATTGATTTAATTTTTAAAATGTGTCCATAATAAAATTCTTTATTAAAAGGAGAGGAAAGGGCCGGAGAGATGGCATAGCGGTTAAGCGCTTGCCTGTGAAGCCTAAGGACCCCGGTTCGAGGCTCTATTCCCCAGGACCCACGTTAGCCAGATGCACAAGGGGGCGCACACGTCTGTAGTTCATTTAAAGTGGCTGGAGGCTGTGGCACGCCCATTCTCTCTCTCTCTCTCTCTCTCTCTCTCTCTCTCTGTCTCTGTCTCTTTCTCTCTGTGTCTGTTGCTCTAAATAAATAAACAAAAGAAAATTTAAGGAGAGGAAAGGGGCTGGAGGGATGGCTAAGCAGTTAAGGCATTTGTCTGCAAAGCCAAAGGACCCAGGTTTGATTCCCCAGGACCTACATAAGCCAGATGTATAAGGGGCACATGCATCTGGACTTCGTTTTCAGTGGCTGGAGCCCTGGCACACCCATTCTCTCTCTCTCTCTCTCTCTCTCTCTCTCTCTCTCTCTCTCTCTCTCTCTCTCTCCCTGTCTTTCTCCCTCGTTCTCACTGTCAAATAAATAAATAAAAATAATTTTTACAAAAAGGAGAGGAAAGACCATGACTAGTTTACATGTGTAGGTTTGGCAGTACATGTAGCTATAGATGGATGTGTGCTTAAATATTTTTGTTTTCCACCTGCACAAGACCAGCATAATGGGAGGGGGTGAAATGATGGCATCAAACGACTAGTTGGAAAGAAGAAGGAATTCAGTGGAGGGGGAATTTGGGAAGGGGAAAAGGAAAGCGGTGGGAGAGGACTATGACGGTGATATATTGTCTATATATATGGAAGTTGCCAATAAAAGTTTTTAAAAAAAAAAAAACAAACTTTGTTTTCCATGAAGGCAACTAATTACTTTGGTGGTGCTTACACCTGCAAAGGGCACACACCATAGTTAAGAATGTACCTATAATTTAGGAATTGGTTTGAACTTCAGAGAGTGCTCCATGCAGACCTGGCAGTTACAAACTTACTTGGATAAATCACTCATACATTACTGCATTGCTCTTGTGGTATTGGGCAAAAATATTTGGCAAGCATTTCAAAGGAAATACTCCAGTCAAATGACGGCAGCTACAAAGAAAGATGCCAAGACTGAGCAAGTGCATACTTTACCATGAAAGAGGCTGATATTTTTTTAAACAGAACATTTAATAAAACAAATTGCAGTCATACCTTAATCTAATTAGAATAGTGGTAACTTAAGTACTTTGAGACTCAATGGAAAGGTCAGTTATCACAAGAAGTGTCTTTGGTTAATTGGTTACTTTTAGAAATCACCAATGTAAACATGTAGGGAAATCTCTAAAATAGAAGCAAAGAGGTTGTCAGTTCAGTTCAGTCATGATAAATATCCAGTTCTACTTTGGAATTCCTCCCTGGAAATATAAATTGATTTTCCTCCCAGCAAGAATGTTGCATGAGGCTGGATCTAGGAAAACCAGATTTATTATTATTGTTATTATTGTTGAATCTACCGCCTTCCCAGAGCCTGAAGCAGGTCAGAGTTTCCATTGTAAGTTGCTGTTTTCAAAAGACTACAACTTGGATATGAGAATCAACTTTGGCCTTCAATGTGGTAAGTAGCTTCTCAGCCTGGAACAGGTCTTTCCACTGCCTTTTAATAATATCAAAGACAAAAACAAGACTAACCATTTTTTGTGTTGAATTTTGAAATAAAAGTTATAGTGATATCAGCATCAGATTTTTATAAGCTCAAGAGTTGTTTTACTTTTTAATATCAACTTTTTTCTCTATTTTTTTATAGTTTGTGGAAAAAAGAATAAAATTAATCCCTACCAAGATGACTAGTTGATATATGATATAATTTATCCTCATCACAATTTGGACTTTTTTTTTCCAATCTATATGGTCATTTTTACATAGATATGTCCTGTGTTTACACCATACCTTTTAGAACTGAAAGTTTAATGTATTAAAAGTCGCAAAATAAGCTCTAAATTTATCAAACAACTCATTGATTATTTCAATGGGCTAATTCAATGCTATATAATTTTAAAATATTTTGTTTATTTATCTATTCATTTATTTGAGAGAGAGAGAGAGAGAGAATATGAATGCTTGCACCAGAGCCTCAAGCCACTGCAAACGAACTCCAGATGCATGCACTGCCTTGTGCATCTGCCTTTACGTAGGTACTCTCAGGAATTTAACCTGGGTCCTTTGGCTCTACAGGCAAGCACCTTAACCACTAAGCTCCTCTCCAGCCCCAAAATACAAATTAAAGTAGAAAGTTTATGTCAATTTTGAAACAAAATTGCTTTTATCTCTTTAATATACAAATATTTAACCTAAATTTGGGGTTGCTTTTTTTTGCAGCCAGTTTCATCATTGCTTATCGTTCTCAAAGGCAAGCAGACTTTTGAGGAATTAGAAATAGAGAGGGCATTTGGGTCTGGAAGCAAGAGTGCTATGGGGTACTTCCATTCCTGTTTCCCAGCTTCACCCTTGGGCTGCATTTCCATGGCCCTTGTTTGAGAGTACAACGTGTGTGTGTGTGGGGGGGGTATGTGTGGTATGCTTTATGTATGTATAGTGTATGCACGTGTATGTGTGGACGCATGTGCCCCATGTGCACAACTATGGAGTTCAGGGAAGAACAGCAGGTGTCCTTCTCTATTACTCTTCAGCATTGTTCCTTTGAGCAGAATCACTAACTGAATCCTGAGCTGCCAATTTTTAAAAATTTTTTTTTTAATTTAATTTATTAGTTTTCTTTTCAGTAAATACAGGCAGTTTGGTACCATTATTTAGGCTCATCTGTGATCTACCCCCTCCCATTAGACCCTCCTTGTTATTGAAAATGGGTCGTGCATTGTGGAGTTAGCCCCCAGTTATTAGTATGATAAATGTCTCTGAAAATCCTCTCAGGTGTGTCCTCCCTGTCTTTTATGTCTCCTCCGAGTCTCAGCTGTCTCCTCCGAGTCTCAGGTGTGTCCTCCCTGTCTCAGGTGTGTCCTTCCTGTCTCAGATATCTCCTCCTCTCAGCTTCAGGTGTGACCTCCTTGTCTCACGTGTCTCCTCCCTGTCACAGGTGGCTCCTGCCTATAATCAGCTGTCTTATCCCAGGCTCAGACATCTCTTCCCTGTCTCAGGTGGATCCCCCTGTCTCAAGTGTTTCCTCCCCATCTCCGGTGAGTCCTCAGTGTATCAGCTGTCTCCTCCATGTTACAGGCATCTCCTCCCCGTCTCGGGTGGCTCCTCCCTGTCTCAGGAATCTCCTCCCTACCTCTGGCATCTCCCCTCTGTCTCAGGTGTTTCCTCCCTGTCTCAGGTGTCTCCTCCATGTCTCAGGTGTCTCTTCCTTGTCTCAGATGAGTCTTCCTTGTCTCAGGTGTCTCCTCTCTCTCTCAGGTGAGTCCTTCCTGTCTTTGCTGTTTCTTCCCTGTCTCAGGTATGTTCTCCCTGCCTCAGGTGTCCCCTCTCTGTCTTAGGTGAGTGCTTGTCTCAGCTATCTCCTCCCTGTCTCAGGTATCTCCTCCCTGTCTCAGGTATCTCCTCCCTGTCTCAGGTATCTCCTCTCTGTCTCAGGCATCTCCTCCCTGTCTCAGGCATCTCCTCCCTGTCTCAGGTATCTCCTCCCTGTCTCAGGCATCTCCTCCCTGTCTCAGGTATCTCCTCCCTGTCTCAGGTATCTCCTCCCTGTCTCAGGCATCTCCTCCCTGTCTTGGGTATCTCTTCCCTGTCTCAGGTATCTCCTCCCTGTCTCAGGTATCTCCTCCCTGTCTTGGGTATCTCTTCCCTGTCTCAGGTATCTCCTCCCTGTCTCAGGTATCTCCTCCCTGTCTCAAGCATCTCCTCCCTGTCTTAGGTGAGTCCTTGTCTCAGCTATCTCCTTCCTGTCTCAGGTAGGCCCTCCCTGTCTCACATGTCTCTGATGTCTGCTTCCTGTCTCAGGTGTCTCCTCCCTTTCTCAGGTGCCTCCTCCCTTTCTCAGGTGCCTCCTCCCCTCCCTGTCTCAGTTGTCTCCTCCCTGCCTCAGGTGTGTCCTCCCTGTCTCAGGTGTTTCCTTCCTGCTGCAGGTGTATCCTCCCTGTCTCAGATGTCTCCTCCCTTTTTCATGTATCTCCTCCCTGTCTTGCTGATAGGTAATTACGAGAGTAGACATGGGCTGCAACCTCAAATCTTTTATCCTCACTCACTTAATGGTCTCATAAAGTCATATAGCTTGAAATTCCATCTATGCTCTAGTGATTCCCATGTTTAAAGCTACCATCTAAATCTTCCCCTTATACTCCTTCTCTTACTGTTTTCTTCTAGCATTTATTACTACTGGACAAGCTATAGATTTCCTTTTTTTTTAAAAAATCCTATTAGTGTCTTTTCTTTCCCAAGAGGATGTAGACACAAAATAGCCAGAAAATTTGAGTGTTATATGTATTGTTGTGTTCCTAGAACTGAGAACAGTGCCAAATGTTATAATATGCAACAAATGATTTTTGTGTAAATTGTTGCATTGTTTTCTAACTTTACAGTTTAAAGAAAAATTACTAAATTCCTTCTCTGTGGTAAGTACAGGGTGGAGACCTTTACTGCTTTGATACCATCCACACCTTCATTCCAAGATAACATTCCTTGAGTCATGGTTTAATTTTACACATGAGCTTTCTACTGAATGTGTACATCACAGCCCAGCAAGCTACTGTCCAGGGTCAAATTTGGCATGTTGCCTGGTTTTTCTGCCCTGAGAATTTAAAGCGTTTACATCTAAGTGGTTGGGAAGCAAACCAATACCATGGCACATTAAATAAAATTCACTTTTCAGTGCTCATAAATAAAGCTTTCTGGAGCACAGCACCCTTTTCTTTTTATGGTGACCTCTGCTATAAATGGCTTGTCAAAAGTCTGCAGTTGGTAGAGAGCTTGAGGAATTCCTTTACAGAAATATGTATCTTTGGAAGAAATCAGCATTGAATTATATGGGATTAATGTGTGCCCTAAAAGCCACTCATGAACTGCCCTAAGGAACTTGTTCTTAAATTCTGTCCAAAATTGTAGTATGTAGTTATCCACACCAATTGAATCTGTCTGTGTGCTTCTGACTGTTGACATCAACACTGATATAGGTATCCCTGAAAAGTTACCAACAACTTATTTTTTTCATAAAAATGATGCTATTCTTCTTTCCCGATGGCACATGCTTTACAGAGCACATTTAGTCGATTGCTGTGATAGCAGCCTACAGTGAAGACAGCTGCTCCACACAGTGCTGACCTCATGCCAACCTAGAGCCAAGCAGAGCATGCAGGGGCAGCATGGGCTGTGCTCACGTCAGGCGGTGCTCTCTGTTCTTCAACAGTCTTGCCCACTGAATTCACTATGCCCTTCTTGCACTGAGCAAAGGACATGCATGCTTCCCAAAGACACTCTATAGCGTATCATGGTAGCAAAGAGAGAAATTAATCGTGTCAATGGATGACCCCTGAGAAAAAGAAAGAAAAGGCACGTTGTCAAGGACAATACCGCTCCATCTGTTGACTAATGGGCAATTCTTGCTTTTTACTTCTAATGTTGAATAGCCGGCTCCATTTAATTCCCCCCTCTATTAAAATACTGAAATAAAGGAGAGGTTAGTCTGTCTCAAACCCTTACTCTGACCTAATCAAAGACATTGCTTAGGGAAAGTGTTAATAGTTTCATTTCACTTTATGCAGCGTTCTCTGATATGCTTATAAAGTATGGACAGTGTGCCTAATCAATAAGTTTATTGTCATTCAATAGCCATAAATTTCCTGGCTTGTTACCTTACATATGCTTTTGAAAACTGATAGTGTTAGGGCTGCAGGTCCTCAAAGATAGTACACAAGACCTCCAAAACTGTAAAACAAACAAAAAAGGCAGAACAAAAATGCATTCAAAATGAATATGTTTGCTTGCTATTTTATTTAACTGAGGGACAAGAAACATGGGATTTTCCTCTTGAGAGAGAGTGTTGCTGCTGACATTGATAAAGGGAAAATATAGTTAAACAAATGGAGCTGGAAAAATTGGTTATACATATGGAAAAAAATGAAAATAGATTTCCTACTTCTTACCATACACAGAAATGAAATCCAGATGGATTAAGAACTTAAATGTCAAAAGTAAACCTTTAAAAGTTTTAGAATAAAATACAAGGGAACAGCTTTATGACCTCAGGGTAGAGGAACATTTCTTCAATATGATACAAAAAGTGCCAATTTGATTATATTATTTTTTCCTTAAAAGACCCTATTCATCAAATGGCATCTTAAATAAGGCAAAGCAAATGCTACAAACAGGAGGGAGATATTTGCAGTACTTAAAAATAAGAAAGGATTAAAAGCAAAAATGTGCAAAGAAATCACTATAAAAGTTTACAAAGAAAGAAGAAAAAAGATAAAAATAAAAAATTAACATTAGAACAAGCTGTTCATAAAAGAGGAAATGTGAAAGGGTGACAAAATGGAAAGATACTCAGAGTCACAAATTTAAGAAATGCCAGTCAAGGTGAAATAAAAGACTATCCAAACCATATAAGTTGATGACTATTTAAACATCTGACAATATTAAATGTTGGTAATTACAAGGAGCAGTAAGTATTTCCCTATATCTCTAGTAAGAGAATAAGTTGTATAATCACATAGAAAACACTGGCATTATTCTTTGAGATTGCACAGCCACATGCTCTCTGAGCCAGCATTTCCATCTCTGGAACACCCTCCAGGAGGGCTCTTCAACATATACTACATGAATCCCCTTAAAGACACATTTCTTCTTCTTAAAATATTTTACTTATTTCTTTATTTATTTATTTGAGAGAGTGAGAGAGAGAAAGAGGTAGAGAGAGAGAGAGAGAGAATGGGCATGCCAGGGCCTCTAGCCACTGCAAATGAACTCCAGACACATGCGCCACCTTGTGCATCTGGCTTACATAGGTACTAGGGAAGTGAATCTAGGTCCTTAGATTTCATGGGCCTTTATCTGCTAAGCAATCCTTCTGACTCTAGAGACATATTGCTTAACTCTCCCAAACTGTAAATAACCCAGCATATATTCACGGAAAGATGGTAACTAAATTAAAATACAGAGCCTCAAAGAGATATCATGAGTGTTGTAAACAAAAGACAGCTCACAAATAAAATTTTGTAAGATCACACTGAGGGAACAACAAAATACTAGGAGAAACATTAAAAATAATGTCCAAGGTATGTAAATATAAAACGGTATTTACTTAGGTTAATGTGCAAACATATTGGGGAAAGCATGTAGGTAAATGAGGTTATTCAAAACCATTGATCACAGGAGTTTAATACATTATTTAATGACTGGATGAATGAAAATTAATAAATGTTAGAGGTTATGCATGAGCCCAGCATCACAGTATGATAGTATGTCAAAACTGTTGTTTGGGCCTGGAGAGATGGCTTAGCAGTTACGGCACTTGTCTGCAAAGTCTGAGGACCCAGGTTTGATTCTCCAGTATCCACTTAAAGCCAGATGCACAAGGTGTTGCTTGCATCTGGAGTTCATTTGCAGGGGCTAGACGCCCTGGTGGACCCATTCAATCTCTGTGTCTCTCCTCTTTCTCACTCTCTCTAAAATAAAAATAAAACATAAATTAAAAAAATCCTGCTGTTCATGATTATTACAGCAGTGGACCTTGGGATCCTAAGCACAGGAAACACTTGTCAGTCAGCAGAGTACTAGCTTTGTGTAGGTTTCTGAATATCTCTGCCAGGCCCACTGTGAGGTTTAACAGGTGCGTGTAATCTCAGAAGAAGCAGTGCAGTTTTGTGGGTCACATCATTACTATATGAGGCTAAACATGAAAGCGCTGGGAGAAGACCTTTCTCCCCTCTGGAATCTTTTCTTCCAGAAGAGAAGGGCCATCAATTTAAGACAATACCAGATTAGTTGAAAACATTTATTTGGGAATCAAACAGTCCAAACTATATGAAAATATTGAATGTGGCAAGGTAGCCCTTTTCCCTTACCTCCTTCCAACACTATCTATTTTTTTAATTTATTTTTTCATTTTTTCGAGGTAGGGTTTCACTCTAGCTCAGGCTAACCTGGAATTCACTATGTCACCTTAGCATGGCCTCAAACTCATGGTGATCCTCCTACCTCTGCCCACAAAGTGCTGGGATTAAAGGCATGCACCACCATTCCCAGCCCAACACTATTTATTTATTTTTACTTATTTACGTTGGCCCAGGAGATTAAACCCAGGGTTCAATGTATACAATACCACTTAGCTATAACCAGAGCTCCACTGATTTATATTAAAAAAATAATAGAGATCATCCTTATGTTTTCCCTTTCTAGCTATTCATCAGGCAACCTCTATGAAAATACTTTCAAGTTTGAACGTCCTCATTTGATTTTCAACTTAGGTCAGTTTGTTTTGTTTTCTTGTTGCTAAATTGCCAACTTTTAGGAATAGTAATTCATATTAAATGATAAACTTATCATAGGATATTCTGGGATGTTACCCATGGGTTTATCCATAAAAATTGTAAATTATGGACATTGATAGATGAGCCAGTCCACTCACCAACACTGAACAGAGACCTCCAGTGCACACCAGGGAATCCATCCTTCCTAAAGGAGTGCAGTGGCATTTTTTCATCACACTTTCCTGCATCGGCCCCAAAGTGTATAATGGATCGAAGTGAGTTTCTTCCCCTGACTCCCATACTCAAGCCTTGCACATGATCAAGGAAAGCTCACTAAATTGGTCTTTCATCCTCAGGAGAGGCAGTTATAAGTGGCTGTTGCAGTCAGGTTTGCATTGCTGGTAGAAATTACCCAACCAAGAGCAGCTTGTGGGAAAACAGAGGTTTATTTTTGCTTATAGGCTTGATGGGAAGCTCCATGATGGCAGAGGAAAATGATGGCATGATCAGAGGGTGGACGTCACACCCTGGGCCATGTCAGGTTGACAACAGGAACAAGAGAGTGTGTCTAACACTGACACGAGGAAACTGGCTATTACACCCATAAGCCCACCCCAAATAATGCACTGCCTCCCGAAGGTATTAGTTCTGATGTCTCCATCAACCTAGCATTCAGAACACTTAAGTTTACAGGGGACACTTGAATCAAACCATCACATTCTTCCCCTGGCCCCCATAAACTGATAACTATACATAACGCAAACTGCAGTGTATTCATCCAATGTTAAAAGTCCCCATAGTTTTTATCAATTCCAGTGATGTTCATACATCTTCATAGTCCAAGATCTTTTAAGTGAGCCATAACAACAAAAAATAATCTCAAAAAAAAACATAATGTCACAGAACAAACATTCACACTGCAAAAGATGGCATTGGGCATAGTAAAGAAATACTCAAGCAATACATGTATTAAAACAACCAGGGAAAATATGAAATTCTATAGTTCCAAGTCCAACAACTCTAGCCAGTGACATGTCTCTAATTCTAACCAACAATGAGTCTCTGGAGTTCCAATTCTGCACCTCCACCTAGGCTACTCACAGTCCTGGAAAACTTCATCCAGGTCCAGCAGCTTCCTTGGCAGCCATCTCATGGTCCTGGCATCTCTACTGGGTCTCCACAGCAACCTATGGTTTATCCTCATGGCCCCATGGGGTCTCCATGGAGGAATCCTGTAAACCTGTTTCACACTGCCCATAGCCATTTCCAAAACACAAGACCGTGTTGCAAACTCAATGTTCTTCTCTTTCCTACATTTCTTACACTCTACAATATTAGGTAGGAAGCCAATTTGTTAATGCAGGGGGGAATAAAACAGGCTGGGACACTCCTTGAGCACTCAGATCCCTTCAAATGAGTCTACATTCTTCCTGTTGCACCTGTGCAGGTCAGCTGGCCCAGTCTCAAAGGTTATAATCTCTCAATTGCACCTTAACAGGCAGCAATTCACCCAAAGATTTCATTATTTTTTTCTTTGCCATATCCCTCTGCTCATACCAGTTCATTTCTACCCCAAGCCACCTTGCAAAACTTCCCAGGACATAGGCACAACAGTAAGCTTCTCACACAAACTGCTAACCTAGTCCAAGCAAAGCTCTGTCTCACTCTCATAAACCAAACCTCACAGTCCATAGTTCTAACTGCATTCAGGTCTTTCAACTCTGACCAGAATAGTCCATCAAGCTGTACTTACAGTACTGCAAGGCATGTCTTAGACAAATGTTTCAGTTCCTTCCATATTACTCTTGAAAATCAGCTCCAAAAGGCCAAAGTCACACAATCATGTGTCTAGCAGCAATCTCACTCCTTGGTACCACTTTACTGTTGCAGTCAGGTTTGCATTGCTGGTAGAAATTATCCAACCAAGAGCAGCTTGTAGGGAAAAATAAGAGGTTTATTTTGGCTTGCAGGGGAAGCTCCATGATGGCAGGGGGAAACGATGGAATGAGAAGAGGGTGGACATCACCTCCTGGCCCATGTCTGGTCGACAACAGGAACAGGAGAATATGCCCAAACTGGCATGGGGAAACTGGCTATAATGCTCATAAGCCCACCCCCAACAATACACCGCCTCCAGAAGGCATTAGTTCTCAAATCACCATCAGCTAGGAACCTAGCATTCAGAACACCTAAGTTTATGAGGGACACCTGAATCAAACCACCTGCGTGGCATTGCTACCAACTAAACTTGTATTAGAGAAAAAGAGCCTTTTCCTTCCATGGGTAAGCCGATTCAAAAGCCAGGTAAAAAGTTGGTTTTCCATGCATGGTGTAGACTCATTAAAAACAAGCTGCTTTCTAGGTAGTGACCATGAAACTTATTGTCTGGATCAGGATACCCCTGAAACATCCAGGCACCTTTTAATTGTCAAGCTGGGGCAGGTAACAGCCCAAATGTGGGTTAACTGATCCTAATGTCATTCTAAGATAGTAACTGAGATTCTTTCCTCAGATTCTTTTCACCCCAGCTTAAGCTCTGAAGGAATCACATCTTATAGGTAACTTTTTTTGAACATGATATTTCTGTGTAATGAAAAGTAGCCAATATGCATAAATTAATATTGCTGTTAGTATTTGTGGTGGCTTAAATGTAATGTTGGCGATACTATTCTGGAAGGTTCTGGAACCTTTAGGAGGTGGAACTTTGTTGGAGGAAGTATGTCACTGGGGAAAGGCCTTTCCCTAGACGTAATGGACTCAGCCAAAATAAACACTTTCTCCATACCTTTCTTCAGGTTGGGTATTTTGTCTCAGCAATGGGAAAGTAACTGATCTATTGTTGTTGCTATGAGCTTGTAATGCCTAGGATCTAGCTCAGGAACTCACAAATGCTAGGCAAGAGGTGTACTACTATGCTACCTCCTCTATGCAAATGACCTCTAAGGCTGGAAAGAAACATACCTGAGGGTCAATGGTATTTGCTATTGCGGGCATTATGGGACACTTTACTTTTATTTCCATGTCTTTCAATTTACATACAACTCACAAGGAATAGTGTTATTACAAAGAAGAAAACCTTGCTTTTGTGTTTTATCTCACTCTCATATTTGTATACAGAAGTTTTCATATTCAAATTGTTTATAGGGAACAGCTAATGGAGTCATGTCAAGAATTTGTACATTCTTATAATGTCTCCAAAATGACTAGGCTTTTAAAAATATTATTTATTTGAAAGAGATTAAGAGAAAGAGGTGCAGAGAATGGGTGCATGCATTAGGACCTGTTGCCACTATAAATAAACTCCAGATACATGCATCACTTTGTTTATTTGGCTTTACATGGGATCAGCAGGCCTTGCCAGATAATGTCGTTAACCAGTGAGTCATCTCCCCAGCCCATGATGTGGGTTTAATACATCTCTGACAGGACCTTTTGCTATGTATGTATAAAAGCTGTGACTTCTGTGTGAACACCCCATGTCAGAACTTTATAGCATGATTACATTTTACAGGTATGTATCATGTGAAATCTATGGAGCATTCCTTTCCACTGGCATGAATATAAGTAGTAATACACTAAATTTCCCCAAAAAGATTAGTGATCACTGACTTCTGTTCATCTGAGCAACAGGTCTTATGGTAGCATGATTAGAAGTCTCAGATGCAATCACTTTCTTAACAGCCTTTATAGTACAGCCCTCCTGTCATCATGGGGTTAACATTCACTTTTGACCTTACAAAGAGGCTGAGTTGGCATGGGGCAGACGGTGAGATATGATGGAACTTTCTGGATCCTACAAGAAGATATTTTATCTGACCTTGAAATTGATACTTTTCATTGAAATGATTTGAAAATACTACTTTCCCTTGAGCGAAATCTAAAATGGGACAATGGCCGATGTGGTTTTCCTGTGTGTATTTTTACAGTGCACATCTGGAGACATGCACTGTGGTAGTTGTCTGCAAACAGGAATGCAGGAGAAGCCAGCCTAAACCTGAGCTCCCCATGTTTCTTCTCCAAATGGTTGAAGAAGATTATGTAAAGCCCCCATAGCAAGTCCTCCTCAAGGACTTAAAGACGAAAGTTACCTGGCCATGAAAGTCTTTGAAGTTTTGAATACGTGTCAAACATATTAACATCTTAAGTCAAATTTTCTCTGAATATTCTTTTTGAAAATTCCAGTCAGCTGTACTACAACTCTGCAAGAGACTCTGTTTTGTAAAAATTTAAACTGATGCTGGAAATTGAGCTAAAAATTCTAAAGTATTATTTTTTAATGACAATCTCTTTTGACTGTAATGACTAACCTTAAGAGAACTTCTACCTCTGCCTGCTGAGTGCTGCGATTAAAGGTGTGCACCACCACTCCTGGCTCTGGAAAATATATCTTGATGAACTATTATAATAAGTGAAGATCATAGAGCCCCAAGTGCAATTATTCCTTCCTTTACAACAATACCCTTTCCACACTCCTAGTTCTCTTGAAAGAACTATGGTTATGGACCATGAATCCTATGATGCATTCTGACTCCATGTTTTCCTTCCTCATGTATCCTTTCATGGGGAACACTTTAATGTGGACTGATCTAACCCAAAAATTAAACATGAAACAAAATAGAATTGAAATGAAAAAAAAAAGAGAGAACAGCTTTAGACAATCTCTATTGGTCTCAGCAGGCATCCCATGTCTTATTTCCCTGAAGGTAAAGATGAATCAGGGGTAGCCTTGCTCTCCATCTTTCCAGTTAACCCGGTTGTCTATACTGAGGACAGGGAAGGGCAAGGAGGAGCTTTCAGTGCTTCTTTCACTTCTCACTGAAGACCTAACACATCCTTAGTTCCAGACACTGAAGCCTCAATGTTTAACCTGCTATTATGACACATTTGGAATAAATAATGTATATACATCTTTGAGAAACAGAGGAGATAAAAGAGAGCACCCAGATATTAGAGAGATTCAAGGGACAAAATCTCCAGGAGAGGTGAAATCATTGTCTCTATTGAGAAGGACTTGCAAGTAATTTCACACCTAACTAGATTGGTAACAATGCACTATTGGAAAAAAGACATCAGCCTTATCCTTGACAGGCTTAAATTCCAGCCTCAGCCTTTATTGAGTAATTCACAACTGAACAAGTAGTCTGACACCCTTGTATTTATGTCTCTACTTTTTCTTTAATCTGTAAACTAAAGATGGAAAATAATAATAATGTCTTATTCTTTTTATCGGGGGTTGGTGTTATAAATAAGTGAAATCCTCTTTATTAAACATGTTGAACAAACATGCTAGAAGGAGGATGGACTTTTGTCAGAAAGAACTGGGTGGATACTCCAAAGGGACCACAATCAACTGTTCTGTTTCTCCAAACTTTGGTTTTTCTCAAGAAGCCTTTTAGTCTTTCTGTTTCTAAAAGTTGCTTTGTGGACTAAATGAGATGGTATATTCAGACACACAAAAATGAAACCCATTTGTCCTTCCTTCCTTTCCTTCCACCCTGTTCAGTCAGCTCTCCCCTGACGGCCCCTCTGGCACATCCGACATGCTTAATGCTTGTATTCTGAGGATCATATTTGTGAAAGTATTACAACTAGGAGACATACATAAGAAGTATGTCTATACTTCTTATATTATTTAACCTTACAACGAGGGAAAAAATTTTAAAGGCCACTTGATGTTAGAGACAGTGAACAGATAATAAGGTGTAATGTGATGGGACATGTACCCAATTGATGAAAATGAATGTAGGAGTTAGCCAGCCCATATTTTTAGTCATTTGTAAAAATAAATGACTCAATATTTTAAACATTGACAATATCAAAATGCAATAAATAAAATAAGAATAATTGTGGGAACTCATGAATATGACCTAGTTAGTTGACTACTTTGAGAGTTATAGTAATGTGAAATGAATGCATTCACATAAATAGCTAAAATAAATCAGATAGCTTCTTCCACACTCTTTCTTTTGGGAAGTTTTTTGTTGTTGTTGTTGTTTTTAAATTTTTTATTTATTTATTTGAGAGCGACAGACATAGAGAGAAAGACAGAGGGAGAGAGAGAATGGGCGCGCCAGGGCTTCCAGCCTCTGCAAACGAACTCCAGACGCATGCGCCCCCTTGTGCATCTGGCTAACGTGGGACCTGGAGAACCGAGCCTTGAACCGGGGTCCTTAGGCTTCACAGGCAAGCACTTAACTGCTAAGCCATCTCTCCAGCCCTCTTTTGGGAAGTTTTTATTGTCTTTCTTGCACTGTGGCCTCAGTGAAGATTTAGCCTCTTTACAAACAATTTACCAGTAATTTCTACCTTAGGGGTAACAATACTAATGATTGTAAATTATTTCAATGGTTTCACATGTGTGGCAATTATTTACCACTTAGATCATAAGGACTTTGAAAGCAGAACTAATGTTGTATATTTTTTGCAGATTTTTTTTTTATTAAGCCTCTACAAATCTTCCTATCTAGAGTAAGAAAGTTACAAAATATTGTAGAAGACAGACCTTGGTATCACAAAAAATGATAAAGCTATGGTTCCACATCCTTCTCCAGGCCTGCTTTATGACACTGGAGTAGCAAAGCATATGACAGTTAGATTTTCTGAGTGACCCGAAGAGCTCATTGACATGCAAATAGTACAGGCCCAACATTCACCATTTTACTTAAATGTGATGACTCTTAAAGCTCTCACCTGAGTTAATTTCTATTTATAAGTTGTTTGAAAAAATTCTCTTTTTTCTTTGATGACAGTTTTGTGTGTGTGTGTGTGTGTGTGTGTGTGTGTGTGTGTGTGTGGTGTGTGCACTGTGCATGTGTGTGGATGCTTGTGGATTTCGGTGTGTGCACGCACATATGTGTGCATGTATGTGGAGGCCAAAAGGCAAGCTCAGGCATTGCTCCTCAGATACTCTATTCACCTTCTTTGACACATGTCACTCATAGTGCAGCTCTGGGGAGGTGACTGTGTCTAGGAACTTATTAATGTCCTCCCTGCTGTCCAACTTGTTGAAATATTATTCTCCATATTCATATGTTCCTTTGTATTCATGTGATATGAACTATAGTACTTTTTTCTTTACTTCTGTTGATTGGAACCTTTTTTTTTCCTAGTTTAGTTGAAGCTTTGTAGATTTTGTATGCTTTTCTTTAAGAAAAAAAAACTCTTAGTTTTGTTTACCTTTTCTTCTGTTTTTCTAGACTTTTTTTCTTTTCATATATTTTTAACAGATTAAAATCTTTTGTTCCCTCTCCCCTGTTCCCATTTCCCTGGGACCCTCCTCTGTAGGGTTATGGGACTTACTGTGGAGTCATCAAGACCTCCATTAGTCAGTCCCAATGGGACAGTAGGGGGATTGTGCCTCAGGGTATTCCTACCTACTCTGTGGCTCTTATGATCTTTCCACTGCCTCCTTTCTTTGCAATGTTTCCTGAGCCATAGCAGGCATGCTGGTGGTCAGATTTAGTGTTGAGTTCTTTGTAGCCTCTGGATTTCTGCTTTGATAAATTTTTCTTGATCACTGTGTGTGCCACCATCACCCTGGACCTGGTTGTCAGGTTACCAGTAAGAGCAGGGCCCCTTCTGTTTTCAAATCAGTCTCTCTTTTGTAAGGTTGGGAAAATTCTCTTCAATAAATTTGTTGGACATATTCTCTATGATCTGAGTATTTGTTCTTATTAGGTGTTCCATAATTCCCTCATGTTCTGTTCACACACTTTTAGGAACTTGACAATGTTTTTGGAATTCTTGTCTATTTCTTCTGTCTTGTCCTAAAGTTTCAAAAATCTGACTTCTATGTGCTCTACTCTGCTGTTGAGGCTTTCTTGGGTGCTTTCACAGAGGGTAGTGTATTTCTGTTTGCTCTTAGGTTTTTCCTTAGCATTTCCATCTTTTGCTTGAATTCCATTTTCATCTCTTTATTTGACCTTTTTGTTGTCTCTTGGAGTTGATCGCTGCCTTTGGGTATGTCCTGGTTGATCTGTTCCCCTGGCCCATGTGCTTCTTTATTTGTGGGTTCTCCTCAAACTCCTTTAGACTTCTGTTGATCTCTTTTGAGTGTCTTCAATTTGATTTAAGCCATCTGTGGAGTACTGTTAACTGATTTTCCTTGCTTTCCTTCAGCCATCTATTGAGATGTTCTTTGTGCTTATCTTCCATTTTTCTCATGCATTATTTGAATCCTTTTTGTTGTCTTTCTTCCAATTCATTGAGACAAACTTTGATTTGCAATTTGAATTCCTTTTGCTGATTTGCTTTCATTTCCTTCATTCTTGGAGTTCCTATTTGATTACTCTGTCCTGTTTCTTCTTATTGAACAAGCCATTTGTTTGTACTCTCATTAAGTTCATTTAAAATGCGTGTTGCGATTTCATTCCGGGCGTCTGTGTCACCGGTGTCTTCTGAGCTTCCAGTGGAGCCTTCCATTGTGGGAGCAGGTAATCTTGGTGGGGATCCCTTTGCTGGATGTTCTTTGTTATTTGCTTTATGTTGGGGTCTGCTCATCTTGAGTTCAGTTGTCTCATTCAGAATGAGCAGCTCTTTTACAGTCTGTATAAGCAGCTCTTATACAGCCTGTGTTGGGTACCCTGATCTAAATTGATCAAGGTGGCTGTGGCAGTAAAGACTGACCACTGGATCTGGATGTGTGCAGTTGAGCCTGAACAAGGTCTAATTTCAGTGTGGCTTCTGTAGGTAAATCTGGGTAAGACCTTAGGAGACCTGGATTCCTTAGTGACTAAGCTGGGTACTTCCCATCCAGTCTTATTCACTGCCTGGCTTTTTGGGGTGAGACCAACTCCTCATTTCTCCTAGGACCTGAGACCAGTGCATAGTTGTCCTCTACTTCAGCCCTTCTAATGATTTTTGGGGATGGGTTTCACTGGGAAGGTGAATGTGAGAAGAAGGATCCAAGTTGGTTTGCTGCTTCCAGCTTCTCTTCCACTGGTTTTGCTCTCCAAGGTATCTGCCCATGGATGGCTCTACCCTGGCACATAACCCCTGAACTCAGCCCTGTTTCAAAATGGGGTGCAGCAAGGTCCTGCTCCCAGCATCTCTTATGCTGGCCTTGCCTTCCTAGGCAGCCTCCAAGGTGTGGCTCTGCCCTTGGCTCAGCCCTGCCTCACAGTGGTGTGTGGTGTGGCTCTAATCTCAATTCCTCTTGTGTTGGCTTTGCCTTCTCAGGCAGCTGCCCACGGAGGGCTCTACCCTTGTCACGTGACCCGAGAGTTCAGCCCCATCTCCAAAATTCCTAAAATTTTGTGCTTGTGTGGGTGTGTGTCTAATGTGGCATGTGTGTATGTCTGATGCATGCACAAGTATGTGACCTTGTGGTACTCCATACATTCGCCTGTGGTGAGGGTCATTCACTTGCAGAGGCCCAAATGGAACATCAGGTGTCTAGCTCCATTGCTTTTCGGCTTGGTCTTATTTGAGCTGGAGTCTCTTTTAACTGATGCTGGAGCTTCCGGTGGTGGTTAGTGGTGGGGGAGTCCTTCCATTCTTTAGTGTCTGCTACCCTGTGGTACTGGGGTTACAGATACAAGTGGGCACACTCACCTGTTTTACATGGGATCTGGTGATTTGAACTCAGGCAGTCTTGAGCCCCTTAAGGTCCTCATGTTTGCACAGGAAGTGCTCTTAACCACTTGGACATCTCTTCAGTCCCTATTTTTAAGGTTTTTACTTAATGAGGATGAATTCACTCACTGGCATAGTATTTCAAAATTTTATGAATCATACAATAAACACAAAAATCAAAAGATAAAAGTCTACTAGTCTCTGTGATACATATTTTAATATGTGGGCAACATGCTAGAGTACTGCAAAGCTTTCCTTGAATGTACTGATAAAACTAACTCAAATGGGGAAGAATTTTTTACATAATTTTTAAATAACTATATTCCATATGTGGGCACATCTCTTCCCTGGCCATTTGAAAATCGGTGAGAGGGTTACATAGGTTTTTCTTTTTAATATAGTATTAGCATCAGTCCATTTGTATCAGCTTCAGTGAGAATTCAGTCTTTCACCAGAATCCTGACTCAAGACCAGCTCTGTGGTCAGAACTTAAGAAAGCGTGCCAAGGACATTCTATGTTAAGTAAGCATTTCAAGGATTGGTATGGATCATAATGTTTAATAACCATTATTTTATTTTTATGTCTAGCCTAATTTCCTGGTGAACTCCCTACATTTCATCTTCTCCCCTCCTTCTATTTGTTTAATCATCTTCAATCCATTCACTTTGTTTTTTTGAGAGAGAGAGAGAGGAAGAAGAAAGAAGGGAGAGATGAAGAGAGTCAGTACGGGTGATCCAGGGCTTCCTGCCACTATAAACTTCAGAGGCATGCACCGCATTGTGCACCTGACTTTAGGTGGGTACTGGAGAACCAAATCAGGGCCATCGGGCTTTGCAAGAAAGCACCCTTAGCCACTGTGTCATCTCTCCAGCTCACCGTTCACTTTTTAAAACAACTCATGATGTCCTGGAAGACATCATGACTTCTAGTAGTAGTTGCAAACTTGCTTGCCTGGGAGCCATGTTAAGCCCTTTCCCAGACCAGCAAGTCACACACATGAGGACAGAGGCTGAGGTCATGTTTGTCTTGAAGCTTAGCATAAACCATAGTGGAGGAGACATACCTCACAAGGATCCAGAGTGGGGAATCAATACCTTAGAAATTTCCAGAGCAGAGAGCAGTGAGGGTGCCCCACATAGCATATAACTTCCCTAGTCATGGGTGGTGGCTCTCTGGCTGCTGGTTGGCAAACTTCCGTGGTCTTTTGTGTTCAGATGTGTGAACTGTGAAGCACATGGTTCTGGGTTCTGAGGCATGACCTCTTCATGTCTCTCCCAACACAGGGCCTATGTTGCATCCAATGGAAGGTCAGTGTCTTCAAAGGCTCTCTTCTGTACTCAAGATGACAGAATTTCTCCCTGGAATTTTTCAAGAACAGCACTTTTGTTAAACCATCTATAAGCAATGCTAGCTATGCTATATCTCCAAGGGATCAATTCCAGGGCCCTCCTTGGTTAGTAAATCCATAGGATACTATGCCCATTGTATAAGGTATTTGCATGAAACCTATGCACACCCATGTGTACACTTTAACTTCTACTGGCTAACACAGTAGAAATACTGTGGACATATTCGTTCTACTTCAATGCCTAGGACTAATTTTTAGAAAAGAATCTGCACATGCTCAATATAGACAGATTTTACCCAGCACTTTTCATCTAGGCTTGGTTATATCTACGATGTAGAGCCAGTGAATGCACATAACCAATTGAAAAAGATTTTCCAATTTGTCTAGGGGATAGCATTTTCTGGGAATTTTCACTCCAAACTGGATTCTCCACAAAGAATTATATTTATAGGTCTGTGTTTCTGCCAAACAAGACAGAGAAGAGCTCCAGCAGCTTCCTCAAGCCATAGTAGTCATCTCTTCTCTATAATGAACTTTTTGTGGGGAGGAAATACATCAATACTGTCCTAACTTAGTTATCAGAAGCACTTGCGTATTCCTGAAATCCATGCTAGGTGATCTCTCTAATATGTGAGAGATGTCTTCAAATTCAACTTTAGTAAGAGATATGCATATCTGATGCCATCCCTTGATAAATATGCAAATAAAATGCCAGTAATAAACCAGGTTTCAATTTAAAGATTCCAGAAAAAGCATTTCTCCATGGAGACAGGACAGGGATAGGTGGTCGGGCTTACACATGCAGTGTAACCACTTTGCTAAGCTTAACACTGCTGCTCTCTATTTTGACTTTGGGAACTGGTGAATAATATAGCTAAAGGTTTTAGAGAGAACAAGAGGCATGGATTTCATTCAGGACCCACCTATATTTTGGATTTTTGCTGGCTTAGGTCAGTCTATGAAGTTCAGTGCCATGTTAAAATGCAACCATAACTCCAAAGGTACACACTGGAATTCTTACATCGTTTGGCATTTGGTGATTAAAGCTGACATTTACTGGGCTGAGTTGGAGTTTTAGAATTGATAGAGCTCGACTAATCTCAGCAATAAAAATGGTCACAAATGAATGCTGTGACAGGTTTGGAAACAAGAGAAATCATCCCTGAGCTCACTGGAAAAGATTAAGAGACTGTCAAGTTCAAGGAACTCCAGCCTATCTATGCCTGCTTTGGTGGAGAATGTTGTTTGATCCATTTGTGCTTTTTCTCACTGTGCTCTGTCATGTGTCTTGTTATAACAATTTCTGAAGTCATAAACAAAGAAAATAAGCTATCATCTCAGACAAAACAGCACAAGATTTAACACAAGGAAAAACTCTAGCTGTGAAACAACCTGGCCTTAGAGAACAAAGGTTTTAAAATTCATCTTGCTTCACAGTGTTAGATGGCTTTCCATTAAATAAAGATTTTCCTTCGATTATTTTGTTACACATTCCACTGCTCCCATGCCATCCTTGAGGACTTTATTATTTATGCAATTCCAAGACCCGACGCAGACTAAGTCCATCTGATCTCAATGAATGGCACAGGATTAAAAAGAAATTATCAGTAGATTTCAGGGGAGAGAAAAGGACCATTTTAATTCTCTTGCAAGACTATTGATTAGTAACAGATGGTGCTTTTCTGATTGAATTATTTCATATTCATTTTTCAAATAAAAATATAGAACTGTCAAAGTGCTTTAAGTCACCCAGAGATAGAGGTTATTTAAACAAGATTCTTCTCTTTCTCTTCCTGGGGAGTGCACAGGGCTGAGAATGCATCACCCAAACATCATATACTACAGTAGACAACAGTGCCCACTTTGGTTAAGGGGCTCCTCACCTAAAGAGGAGATGGCCAGCTTCTTTCTGGTATGAAAGCCTTCTTAACAAAATAAGGTTTGGTAGAAAGTTCTATAAAGAAGTCTTACTTAGGCAAAAATGTCTTCCTATAATGAATAAAGAATTCAGGAATTCATCCATAACCGTTTTAGATCATCAATGTTCTTCCTATCACAGCAAAACAGCCAAGAACAAGTGTCCTTATATGTAGTTTATCTCTCCAAGACAGAAGCACTATTGTCTTTGTGGGAAACTGCACTTCAAAAGACAGTGGTGGCAATTGCAATATTGGAATAAGCAGTCCCAGCACTGAGTGTCATGAATATCCAAGTGCATCTGGATCCCAGCTCCTAAAGAAGAAAGTTTATTTGCTTCATAGATTGAGGCCATCCACTCCATGTGAGCCCAAGAGTTTTAGCATCCAGAGCATGTATGCAGGAAGAAAACCCAAAGCACTGTGTACAAATGATAAATCAAGGAAAAATAAAAACTCCTTTTTCTATGTCTCCAAAACATAGATTGAAAAGTGATACGTCACTGGGTACATGAGGATGTTCACATAATTCCAGAATTAAGTGAAAATGGAAACTGATAGCATGTAAGATAAAATACTGCATCCCTAGATTCTTCTTAGAAATAAGATGGGACATATTAGAGGGTCAGTGCTCACGCTGGATACTGTATGAGACCTCAGTGGTCACCCAGCCATCCTTGAGGACAAATCTTCCTGCCTGTGGTTCCTGCTCCACACCTCGCCCACACACAGCTTGCTTTTTCTAAGGCCTAGACTTTGCAGATGGAGAAGTTTGGGGTTGCTGGGCAATGCCTTCCATTGAAATTCAATCCACCCATTTGAAGACAAGGTTTTGTTTCATTTTTTTTCCTTTGTAGTTAAATCTTCATTGTTTATTTAGAACTAAGCTTCATGGGCTTCAAATTTTGAATTTCTGATTCAGAGCCCAGGCATGTTATATATATATTTTTTCCTCTAAAATCTGTTTTGTTTTTCTTTTACTTTTTCAAAGAATTTTTTTAGTTCATGTTTTGTTATCATGTGTGTATGTGTGGAGTATGCACAGGTATGTACCATTACACACCTGCCGCTCACACCTCTATAGAGACCAGAGGAAGACATCAGGTGTCCTCTTCGATGGCTCTTCCATTTTCTTTTCCTTATATGAAATCTTTCACTGGAGATGGAATCTCTCACTGTAGCTGCTGTTTTTAAGTCAGACTGGCAGGTCAGTGAGCCCCAAGTGATTAGGGCTGGGGTTACAGACAAGTGTGACCTGTAACCAACATTTACATTGTGCTAAGGAACCAAAACTTAGATCCTCATACTAGCCAACAGGTACCCTTAACCTGACGAGTCATCTGAATAAAATCTGAGTTCACTTAAAGTGGTCTCTGGTGGTCAGGTGTGTGTGTGCTGAGTAGCGGTAGCAGATTCTCTTGACAAAGTGACAGCAGGTAGTCCCCAAATTCAGTATTCTAGCCACTCTACTTAGAAACCAAGTGACATAAACTATGGTGAAATAAAATTTTTAAGAAACCTGTGAACCATTGAAGTTTATTTCTATATGGATTCTTACTATGTGTCTATGTGGACAGCAGTAGAAAAGTTATTTGGGGGGAACACAGTGAATGTATAAACAAAGGGATATTTTCTGGCTTCTGTTCTGTATTTTCCATTAATAAGAAGACAAGCTGTCTCCCAAATATGACACATGCACTTTTTTTTTTAATGAAATGAAAAAAAAAATCAAGTGAAAACCCAGCATAGGAATTGGAAAAGGGAGGTAACTGCGCTCCTGTGCCCAGGAATGCCCTAGGCGGGCCACACCTTTTGTGTTTTTGTGGCCATGCGTGAGGCTAAAGCGTGACCCTTTCTTGAGATGCGTCTGACAGTTCTCTCTAGGATCCCTCAGTAACCAACACTTCTCCCATCTAAATATAATAATTTAGTAAAGATAAGATGATGACTCATTTCAAGGCCATGCTAGGTCAGAAAACAGACCAGAAATACCATATGTAAAATCTATCAGTCTATATAAACTGCTTGAGCTGGCACACAAGCTCTGTCAGCAAAAAAGGAATGTGCAAGTTGACTCACACAAGCCCTAAGCTGTCTCTGGAATCAGAACAGACCATGGAAAATGATGTCTCTGGCATCATGGAGAAACAGAGCTGTATAGATCATACACAAGACCCACCTTCAGCCAAGAGAGACTTGATCACAGAGTAGTCCAAAGAGCCAATGGTTTACCTTATAGAGAAAAATGTTAGGCGAATTGCCAACTTGGACAAATTTGTGTGGATCTCTGGAGACCTGGCACAGATTCTCTTTGACTATAGTCAGAATTCTAGTGCATTTCAGGATCAGGGGTTCTCCCCAGTCATAGTGACCCAAGTCTAGCTGAAGATAATTGGACACTAGCCTTCAAGACGGCGCATGAAGTACAACACTGATGGGCTGAATGATCCTTATGGGCTCCTTGCACTGACCATTGCTGGCAAGTGCAGCATCTCACCCCTCCCCAAAACAGTTTATGTGATATTGTCTCAAAGTATTCATTCCATTCTTTGTATTCTGCTTTGAAACAAGAGCAGTGTTAGTTTAGATGCCTGGAATGTTCACAACGTGGAAATGTCATCTATCCCGGTTGGAGAGCATCACCCAGCACTTCCATGTCGAATTTAGCAAAGAATAACCTTCAAAGGCCTCACAGTTTACAACAGGGGAGGCACATTCTCCCCAGGTTGGAGACACATGATGAGTACTAAGCCTATCAAGACTGCAAACAAGAACTGCTTAAATTGAGTTTTCGTAAAAAATGGTTAGTCATCATGGGTGGAGGAGGACATGAATTATAGATGTCATCAAGCATTGAGGTATATAAGACATCAGAAGCTTAGTCAGCTCAATTTAAAGGTTGTAGAAAATAGGTCAGGTTGAAACCACTAAGGCTATGGACCTATCTGAAATGACAGGGAAAGTTTGAAATACTATTGCCTCAAAAACAGGCTTCCTTCAAAGTTTTTGTTGAGTGGAATGGTTCAGAGGTCTGACATCTGGCTGTGGCATTTACAGGTGCAGGTGAGCCGAAGATTTTCAGTTCCTGTTATTTGGAAGAAGTAAATGTAGCAAGAGAAAGAATAGAGCACTGGAATATTTATTTATTTGCTTACTTAAAAAATTATTTATTTCATAAGACAGGGAAAGAGAGAGAGAATTGGTGTACTAGGGCCTCTAGCCACTGCAATCGAAATGCAGATGTGTAACCCCCTTGTGTGCATGCTTGACCTTGATGGCATGTGTTGCCTTGTACACCTGGCTTACATAGTTTCTGGGGAGTTGAATCTGGGTCCTTAGGCTTAGCAGGTAAGCACCTTATCTGCTAAAGCAATCTCTCCAGCCCAATACTGATATATTTAAACCCAACATTTCAATTTGTACAAAGGCAGACTTAGGAAAGACTCCTACATTCTCAGAATGACTGATATTTTCAAAAGATTGAGTGTGCAAGATAATCTAGTTATGCTTTGTTTAAGACTAACCAGTGATTTAAAAAATAGTTTTCAAATCTTTAAAGTGACAAAGTACCCTAGTATAAAAAGAAACATAATTGGGGCCAATGATATGAACAAAGACCCTGTCTCCACTTCACACATGCGTGTGGACATGGGCATCTGCATGTGAGCTGAGCTGGCCAAGCTTGCATTTGCTCTGCATGGAGCTGTCACATTCACCTCAAAAGATGGTTGAGATCAAGTGAGGGAACCTCGCATCAAAATAAATTCCAGAGTGCTTAACAAATGGAAAACATTATTGTAATAATTTGTATTCATTAAATCACAAGTGAAGAAAAAATCATTCTCTTTGATGTCACTCCTTCTTAAGTGAGAAGCCAGAAGATGACACATTTCTGTCTAGGCACAAAAAGCAGAGCTCCCAAGTTCCTAAGAGCTCCTTGTCTTCTGACAACTCCAACCTTTTCCATTCTGTATCTATCAGGTCTTGACTTGTGAGCAAAAGGAGATGCATTACCAGAAAAGGAAGAGGACAGACTGGCTTAGGATATTTTAACACATCACAATGAAAGTGATGCAAAGGGGGGCAGGGAAGACAGCCCAGTTAGTAAAGTGCTTGTTCTACGAGCATGAGGGCTGGAATTTGATCCCCAGAACCCATATTTAAAAAAAAATGGGGCTGGAGAGATGGCTTAGCTGTTAAGCGCTTGCCAGTGAAGCCTAAGGACACCGGTTCAAGTCTCAATTCCCCAGGACCTATGTTAGCCAGATGCACAAGGGGGCTCACGTGTCTGGAGTTCATTTGCAGTGGCTGGAAGCCCTGGCGTGCCCACTCTCCCCTCTCTCTCTCTCTGCCTCTTTCTCTCTCTGCCTGTCACTCTCAAATATATAAATAAAAATAAACAAAAAAAATTTTTTTAAATGGACATGGTAGTCTGGGTTTATAATCCCAGTACTAGGGAAAAAGAGATGGGAAAATCCATGAGGCTTACTAACCAGTCAGTCTAGCCTACTGGCAAGCTCCAGCCAATACGAGACCTTGTCTCCAAAAGAACAAAAGGTATATAACACCTGATGAATGACACCAAAGTTGTCCTCTGGTTTCCTCATGCACACATGTGTACACAAACATGTGCATGTTTGCACATACACACATGTGCATAAAGTGAAGCAAAGTATAAAATTTTACACAGAACATAAAAGGTCTTCATGTGGAAATAATGAAATAGAACTAGGTCTTCTCTAACATGACTTATACATGGTGTCATCACCAAATTTTATTAACTATCCATCCCAGTGAACTCTGTAAGTCCTGGATTAAAAAAAAATTGGGGGCTGGAGAGATGGCTCAGTGGTTAAGGCAATTGGCTGCAAAGCCAAAGCATTCATGTGTGATTCTCCAGGACCCATGTAAGCCAAATGCAAAAGGTGGCAGATGTATCTGGAGTTCATTTGCAGTGGCTAGAGCCCCTGAAATGCCCACTTTTTCTCTTTATCTCCATCTGCCTCTACCTATCTCATTCTCAAATAAATAGATAAAAAAAATTAAAAATAAATGGGTTTAAGAAATGGCTTGTCAGTTAAGGCAATTGCCTGTGAAGCCTAAGAACCCAGGTTTGACTCACCAGAACCCATGTAAGCCAGATGCACAGGGGGGTGCAGACATCTGGAGTTCATCTGCAGTGGTGAGAGGTCCTGGTGTACCCATTATCTCTCTCTTTTTTGTCTCTCTCTCTCATAAATCAATAAATAAAATATTTTAAAAATAAACAATAGTTCACTGGTTAGGATCTTATTTAAGCTTATTTTTCAAATTTAAAGATTAAATTTCTACTTACTTTTCAAAGAACATTTGTACATGTGGTTTGAATGTATGTCCCCAATGGACTCAGATGTTTTATTAAAGCTTATAACTTGGGTTTCCTGCCACCTGGCTGTGGACATGTAATTAGGGGCAGATCTGAATTCCAGTCTAAAGGTATGCAAAGAGGTGTTTGCACTCTGCCTGTGTCCCTACAGTTTGCTGCCCACTTGCTTGTTGCTTTTGGTGCTTTCTGGCTGCCAAGGGTTCCTTTTTGGTTGGATGTGTGGAAGCAACTTCTTCCACCACTGATGGAACCTCCTTCCTGGATCTACAAGTTTGGGATAAATCCCTTCCTCCCATAAACTGTGTCTTGTTTAGATGTTCTTCCCAACAATATGGAGCTGACTACAACAATAATCTGTTATTTTGATTGGTTTACAACCTATGTGTCAAGTATATAATTTATATTAGAGTGTACCAATGTGCACTTATGTATCCATTTTCACAAGTTCAAAACATTGTGTTTATTATATTTCCAGAAGTATTAATCCAGGCATTGGATTTCAAAACAAGTTTCAATTAATATTTTCATATATTGCTTGCATTTCAATCTTGCCTATTAAATTGGGACAACTCTAAAAGGGAAATTGCACTTTTCATTGTATTTCCCAACTCTTTTGGTAAGTGGAATGACATAGCCTTAATAAATACTTGACAAGTGAATGAGTGACTCAGAGAACAAATGCTGTCACTTGTAAACAAACTTAATGTTTACACTTGTCTGTCTAAAAAGAGCACACCTCATTAGCCAAATGCAAAACTTCTTGTAGCTTTGTGGCTCCACAGAATTGCATCTTAACAGTGTTTTAAACTCTTTCATTACTCTTTTTCTTATAACTTAGATTTCTCAAGTGGTAAACTGTAGTGAGGGAAGATGAATGACATCTTTAAGAACAGTCTCCACTTTTCTTGAATGACTATAAGAGCAAGTTCCCTATCACTAGTGGCACTATGTGGTGGTATCTAGGAGGTCAGGCTAGCATGATTTTTTGTGGACACCAAGCTACAGACATGACTGGAGGGCTGTGGTTCTGTGGTGTTTTAGTAAACATGATAACTGTGCACACATTTTCCCTAATGATCTTCTCTGGTGGCTCTTTCCAGACAGGAATGAAGATATCATGATGTATATTGCTAATTTGTTTTTTTTTTTACATTTTTATTTTGAATAAAAAATATGTAGATTCCTATGAAGTTACAAGTGATATCAAAATCAAGTAATGGCAGCAGAACAATCCACAGGTCTCCTTCGGATGTCTAGATGTGGGCATGTTCTTGTGCACATGTGTGCTTCCTGTGTCATTTCACCCCACATGTAAATATGTGCAGACATAACTCAGACTGAGGTAGAGATTCCCTATCACTGAAAGATCCCCAGTGCTAATTATTCATGTATTTCCAGCCCCTGTTGCTCCACCACTAACCCTGAAAACACTAATATGTCCTCAATGGCTGTAGTTTTGCCCTCTCAAGAATGTCACGTAGACAGGGTCACACAATTTGCCGGGCTTCAAGATCAGTGTTGTTCATCCACATAACCTCTCTGAAATCCTTCCAAATAGTTATCAGTTGTGGAAAACTATGCCATGGGATGCACCACAGTTAAACTACTCACCTAATTGAAGATACCTTTCCTAGGGTTTGGATATTAGAAACAAAGTTTCTATGAGACCACTGAGTGGTTCTTCTTCTTTAGGGGTAGGGGGCAATAGGTTTTCAATTTTCTGAGATAAGTGCCAGAGACCATAATTCTTGGCCCTTATAGCAAGCACATGTTCAGTACTCCACAGGTCCTAGCCTGTTTACCTACTCCCAGCACATGTGGAGATTGAGTTCCTCTATGTCTTTCCCAGTATTTGTTGTTAATGCTATCTCTTTGTTGTTTTGTTTTGTTTTAGTTTTTGTTTTTGCTTCCAGGTAAAGTTTCTCTCTAGCCTAGGCTGACCTGGAACTCACTCTGTATTCCCTGGCTGACCACGAAATCTCAAGAAGTTTCCTGCCTCAGCCTTCCAAATGCTGGGGTTAAAGGTGTGTGCCACCACATCCAGCACTATTGCATTTTAAATTTGAGTCATCTTGATAGTTGTCTGATGAGTATTGTGGTGTCTAATTGTAGTTAGATTTCTATGTTTGATGGTACTATCTTTAATTGCATGTGTTTGTGACCTACATATTTATCAACTTGTTAAATGTCTTCATGTATTTCACCCATTCTCTACCTGAATTGTCTTTTTATTTAATACTGAGTTTTGATAGCACTTTATATATTCTGTATGTAAATTCCTCCTCAGCTGTGCTATTTACAAATATGATCATCTGACTTTGCTCTAGTAAAAAGAACTTTCATAGAACAAAAGGCTTGATTTGTCATTTTTTTCTCTTTCCTATCCATGCTTTGGTGTCACTCAGAATTTTTTTTATTAGAAATAATCATAGTTTTTACACTGACAAGACATTACAGACTTTAAATTTCATGTTTCCCTATTTCCAAAGAAAAAGAAACAATAAAGTTATGATTTTTGTCATTTGGCTAAATGAGCAGTTTTAGAGAAATAAGTTCATATGGGAACCATATTCCCAGGCTTTACAGGTTTGTGGAGGAAAATCTTCACTTTGCAGATTTGATTCAAGATTTAAAAGTTCACAATGAATTGACATTTGTTAGAGAAAAAAATGCAACTAGTTTTTCACAAAGTAGTTGGTAATGATTCTTAAAGCAATATAAATTATGTCTTTGTATAAAACATGCATTTTTATTTTTATTTATTTATTTGAGACAGAGAGAAGGAGAGAGAGGGAGAGAGAATGGGAACACCACAGCCTCTAGCCACTGCAAACAAACTCCAGATGTATGTGCTATTATGTGCATCTGGCTCACAGGGGACCTGGAAAACTGAACCTGGGGTCCTTAGGTTTTGTAGGCATGTACCTTAACTGTTAAGTCATCTCGCCAGCCCATTTTCCTTGAATTAATACTCTAGTTTTCACCAATATAAATGTATCAAGACTTTTTTTATGTTTGCTTTACTATTTCCTTTAAGTGTTTAAATGTGTTATTTCTTAAAATATGATTCAAAGGAAAATCACACTACATTTATGGTGATTGAAGTAATCACAGGTAAGCCCCCAGGGAGTAAGTAGTTTTCTCAACTCACCCAAAGTACAGAAAACATCATTCCTAACTTCAGCTTTCCCCAGCATTTTTCTCTATATAAACATGAGCTCTGCTAAGTATGTATAAAATGTTCACTGAATAAGACAAATAAAACAGCTTTTATCTTCTGCATCCACATATTTAACATGAATATAGCTTCATTTAGTAGGAAGTTTAAATAGGACGTACTTAATATTTTCCAACTGCTAAAAGTCAATTGTTTGTCTAAAATTGCTCAAGGTCCTTGGCTGAATTCTGTCCCATATAAACATATTTGTAAAACACAAGATTAGATGAGAATGATGGTGTATGTCTGTAATCTCAGCACTCAGGAGGCCGAGGCAGGATGCCGTTGAGTTCAAGATTACATAGAGAGAATCTTCCTTAAAAAATACACATTATGGGCTAGACAGGTGGCTTAGCAGTTAAGCGCTTGCCTCTGAAGCCTAAGGACCCCGGTTCGAGGCTCATTTCCCCAGGACCCAGGTTAGGCAGATGCACAATGGGCACACGCATCTGGTTCATTTGCAGTGGCTGGTAGCCCTGGCATGCCCATTTTCCCTCTCTGTCTTTGCCTCTCTCTGTCTGTGTGTCACTCTCAAATAAATAAATAAAATTATACAAAAATTTAAAAATACACATATTAAAATAATAACCTATGATAAAATACTATTTATTATTCATTGCTCTATGAAATTCTTATGTTTCTTTGATTTTTTTTTTTTTTTGAGGCAAAATCTCTCTATGTAGTTCAGTCTGGCCTTGAACTCACTATTCTGTCTCAGCTTCCCTGTCCTGGGATTCCATCCATGCACCATGAAGTGTTTTTTTTTTTTGTTTTGTTTTGTTTTTTAATGCTAAATTTGTCAAAATTACAGACAAAAATAGCATTTTGACAATTTATATGATTCCCTATGGGATACTTAAGTCAATATTTTTATAAATTACTTCCATGTATTACTAAAAATCCCATTTTAGTTTTTAAATACTAAAAACTAGTGAAGTGCTAACAGTTGAGTCTCTTATATGCTTTTTGTCATCTTGACTTTGATATCGCATCATAATTCTCTTAATACCATGAAACCTTTCATCAGACTTGTAAGATATCATCTCAACAGGAAATAACCTTTCTACTCACCACTTGTACAGTTTCCATTATGTTTGTCTCTCAAGTCACAACTGTACTTTTTCTCGTAGTTTTCTTGCTGAAAGCTAGTGCAGTTGGCTTGCTCATTTTCTGACCATATTTAATTAACACCATTTTCCAACCTGAGATTTTTGAGTGACAACGAATAGAAGAAACAAAGGCCACTGCTATGGAGACAAGTGAGACAATATGGGAGTGTTTCAAGGACATTTCACACTGAATACGGAAACATTATGACATTGTCAGCCACCAGTAAAGTTCCCATGGTCTCAGACCACAAGTAAGCATCGTTCTGTGGAAGATGACGTTGACTGAATTCAGGTGGATGGAAGAAAACTCAATTTCTTCTATACCACTTTGTTTTAGATCCATTTACATAATTAATTTAAAAGATAATCTCAAAAACTAGCCTGCAAAGGTAATTAGAAAATGCCTCTTCTTATGACTTTGTTAAACGTAGTAAGTCCTCACCATGCAGAGTCATAGCATTTTGTTCCTGCACTTAGGGGATCCCAGCTTCACATAGCACTCTGTGGTTTCATTGGACTTCTTTTTGGTTTTATTTTACTTTCTTTTTGTAGTTTTAGAGATCAAATTCAAAGCCTTGTGCTTGTAAACTAAGTGATCTACCAGCTGAGGACTAGCTCCATCCCTCATGGAGTTTTATTTTAACAATTGAGTACTTTCTGTCAGGCATTCTATAAAGGACATAGTACATACCATCTCCTTAAATTCTAAACCAATCTGAAGTATGTTGACATTTGTATTATACAGAGGGGACCGCTGCTTGGGAAGGGACAGAGTGAAGCCTACATCCCAGTGTGTGTTCACAATCAAACCTCAGAACTATGAGCAGCACCTTAGAGGTATCCTTTGCAGCATGTGAGGCCCTATCTTCATCCCACTTATTTGCTACCTGTAGGAGCAATTCTGACCGGGGATGTAACTACTCTCCCTCCTGCCTTTTTCTGAAAGGCCACCCAGCCCGAGGTCACACTCTGAGTACAGAGCTGAATTGTTCATTTTTGCTCAAAAATGTTTATGTGATGGGTTGTGAAGGTTTGAATAGATGTCCCCCAGTAGATTCAGTTTTAGTAAAGCTTTAAATCTCCAGCTGCCTGGCTGGAGGAGGTGTCACTGTGGGCAGGTTCTAGGATCCAGCTCTAAGGTGTGAGGGCAGATCTGGAGTTTCCAGCCAAAAGTATGCAGAGTGCTGGAGCTTTGCCTGGGGGTCCTGAAGTGTGCTTGTTGGTACTGGTTGTGGCTTTTCTCTCTGTGTGGACCCATGAAAAGGGTCTGCTTTTTCTGCCATTACAGAACTTCCCTCTACCTGTAAGCATCAATAAATATCCCTTCTTCCCATAACTGGGCAGGGTTTGGAGGTTCATTCCAGCACCTGAAGTTGTCTACTATGTGGGTATTAATGTTAACCTACATAGTATAATATAGAATGGGAGAATATCTTTATCTGACTACACTCTTATTAGCTTATTGTTTATCTTACTTTCCACAAAATAAAATTTCAGACACATGAGGTGGCATATGCCTTGTAATCACAGCACTCAGAAAGCTGAAGTAGGAGGATCTCTATGATTTTGAGGCCAGCATGAACTGCAGAGTGAGCCTCATCTCAGTAACTATATACACAAATAAAAATTAAAGTGAGTAAATGCGGGCAATGACTACTAAAAGTAATAGGCACTACTATGACTGTTTCCAAACCAAGTAGTCTATAAAGATGTAGATATGTTAAACTGATTTAGACCTCATTGTAACCTCACTACTGCCCAACAGTCAAAAGAGCTGCAAAAACAGATTTTAAAATAAAAGGCAGTCTCTCCTCTTTCCATGTCATTGCAAAAAGGACCCATGCTCTCCTCAGAATGTCAATTGAAGGCAGAGGACATTAATTCAGAAGAAATATTTTTAATAGGAACCAGAGTGCTATTTGGAAGACATCCTATAACTACAGCAAGAACCCATAGTCAAACTCAGTCAGAGCCCAATAGCACAGTGTGTATCATGGAAGTGTTTCACAGCTGTTCCCCTTTCTCTAGGATTTTAGTTACTCATGACAGCTGCAGTTGGAAAATATTGAATGAAAAAGTCTAGAAACTATTTATAAAGTTCAAATAACTTTCATTGTACTCTATCTTATCATTAGTTGTTAGTAATCTCTGGCTATGTCTAATTCATAAATTAAATTTTATTATATATATATATATATATATATATATATATATATATATATATATAAACAATGCTTCAGTCAGCATCAGACTGCATATTTTTGCTTATATAAAATCATAGAGTCTACTGACATCATAGCTATCTGAGCTTATGTAAGCATACACTATGATGTGTATAAAATGACAAAATCTCCCAGTGGTGTATGTTTCAGAGCCTATGCCATCACAGCACGAGGTCATATAAAAGGAAGCATAGCACTTATGAGGTTTGTTACTCTCTATGGGTTTAAGAATTCCAGAGTGTCTTGGCTTGTATGTTGTGATACCCAACATGCTCATCCCTCTCCACATATGTATGTACAAAGCACTAAGTGTTTATATTGTGACTGGGGAACTGAGTAGTTAATTGTAGTTTATTCTAATTAATATTAATTTAAGTGACCATATATAGCCATCAGCTGCAGTTTGAGACATCTCTCTTCTAAAATATAATTGTTTGGTTTCTGAACACCACAGAGAGCTTTTATTATTGACCCTGCCCTCTTCATAGTTTAGGCATCTTCCTTTCCAGATACTTCCCAATGTTTCTACCTCCTGCACTAGTAGGAGCTAATGACCATTATGGCTCTTATCTGAGCCCAAGTACACATCAAGGCACCCCATGTAGAAGGCCAGTTACCTACAGAACACAACCAGGACTGTACACTGGGCTTGGGACATCCAGATAACACAGGCAACTGAACTAAGCTGGTTGTTTGAAGGGACCCATCACACTTGACACACTGAAAGGTAAATATCTCCAAAAGAAGGCAGAGAAGTTGTTTGAATCTCAAAGAAACTAACAGAACACTTGACTTCTAGATAGATGAAGAGAAATAAAGTAGGGCATGTTGCTGATCCATATTTCATTCTTCTTCTTATTGTCCCTCTATCAGATACCTGTGTTGGAGGGAGAGACTAAGATCATGAGGTGGGAGTCAAGAGATAGAGAGAGGACAAGCAAGCTCTGTAATGGTCAGGGTATCATTTTGACTTCTCAACTTACAGAGCCACCCAAAGTGGCTCTACTGGGAACATAGTGTATTCCTTTCAGCACAACAATTCATTCTCACACCCCAACTTCCCAAATCTCACCTGTTACTCTTACACACACACACACACACACACACACACACAGCATCTAGGTGACCATTATCTCTAGCCTCATAACATGCACCCTATATCACTCCAACTTAATAATCCTGTAACTGCATTGGCTTATCATAATACCACATTTTTGAGCCTCCTACCTCTTCTTTCATTCTGAGCAACTTCCTTTGTTGGCAGCAGTTTAAAAAGCATTCCTTCTTTTTCCAAATTCTGATATCTTAGACAAGACCTAGGATGGCCTGGCATAAAAGAGCATAAACTCCTTAATAAATTTGAATCTAGCATCCCTGACAATAAATGTGGAAGTGTCTCTCAGGTACTGTTACTTAGGAGATATAAAGAACACTTCAATGTATGTGCTCAGCATCCCATTGCTACTTCCTCTTCTTGTTCATATTCTAGGTCAGGCATTTCCTGAGGGTATCTATATATACAGTAGATCAAGTTCCATCTATTCTTGGAGCAAAGAGCAATGGTGGGAAGGCAGGGAGTAGGGTGGAGGCAAAGGAAACAGTGCTCAGGGGATCAGAACCTGCTGCAGTAGCTCAGAGCACAGTACTCTGGCCAGAATAGGAAATAGGTCCTCAGCAGTGGGAGTAGAAAGGACAGAAATACTTGTGGTCTGCTTTGTTCTCAATGTTGGTGTTCCCCAAACATTTCTGTTTTAAAAGCCTACCTCAGGTGATGCTATCAGGAAGTGAATTTATTGGAGGTTATTGGCTGATAAAGACAAAACCCACATGAACAGGATTGGTGCCCTTATAAAAGAGGCCCATGGGACCCATTTGCTCTTCCTCTGCCTGAAGACATAGAGAAGAGGCTTTGTCTATGAGAACAGGTTCTCAATAGACACGACTTGAGCCTTGATCTCCCAAGCCTCCCTCAGAGCCGTGAGGAATAGAATGCTACCATTTCTAAGACATTTTGCTATTCATTACAGCTCCCAAAGGGCTAAGACCTGGACTTATATTGCCCTTCTTCCAGAGACTTCTTTGTCAAAGCAGGGAAGGGCTGCTTCCATGTGGTCCTAGTTGCACAGTGTGGTTTAGACTGTCCTTCCATGGCCCATGGCCTCAAGGAAGCCACTGTGCTTTACTTATATTCATTTATCATGTACTAAGCAGGGCCAGACACCTTTGGGTGAGAAACAATGAATGAGCTGGAAATGAACTGGAGCCGGTAAATGTATTCAGCTGTCACATACCACATCATTTGTTCCCTTTAACTCTACTCTCACTCCAGTTTTTCACTCATAAACCAGATGAACATTGGTACTAAAGTATGGCTGAAGGTTTTGGGATGAAATATAGACTGAAAATGAGACTGTTATTAGACTGGTTTTTAGCTCTCACTGGGGTCAATTCAGTATTTGTGCAAAAAAAAAAGGACAAAAAGAATAACAAGTGATATCTTAAAGTAAAATTTAAAATATATTATTTTTTAAAATTTTTAAATTTTTATTTATTTGAAAGAGGAAAAGAGAGTGAGGAAGAGAGGATGAGAATGGACACACCAGGGTTTCTAGCTGCTGGAAACAAACTCCAGATATATGTACCACTTTGTGCATCTGGCTTATGTGGGTCCTAGGGAATTGAACCTGGGTCCTTTAGCTTTGCAGGCAAGCGCCTTAACCACTAAGCAATCTCTCCAGCCCCCAAAATATTATGTTTAAAAGCACCTTGTTTTGTTTTATTTGCTGCATTAATCATTTCAAGAAATTTATTTGAAAAATAAATATGTATGTGTGTATACAAGTTGAAAAACCATAGTCAAAAAGTCTGAAAACTTAAATGTTCAAAAAATCTAAAACTTTTTGAGCTCCAATATAACACAATGAGTGAAACAATGAGTGAGCTATTGAGAAGTGTGGCAATCAAAAGCAAGGCACACTAAGATCTTGTATAAAATTTTAATTTAATTTAATTTTAATTTAAGCTATGAACACATATCAATGAAACATGAATTTTGCATGTAAAACTTGGAATATGTCCCTAAAATATCCCATTATTTGTATTTCAAATATTCCCAAACCAGAATGCTAAAGTAATTTTGTTCACAAGGAATGCAGATATAGCCTCTACAGCCAAAGAAAACTGAACTGATTTTGCTTCTTTAAGGTAAGCTTTGTTCTTCATGTCAGCGATGAATTAAAATCCCTGCCAGTGGAACAGAATCAAGATGAGTTAATTTCCCATAATGACTTTGAAGTGGAAAGTCAGCTCTCTCCACCTCAGTATCAGTGGAGTTATAGTCCATGAACTTCATCTCTTAAAGGCCCTGGTTCCCTGGGATCCAGCTTGTGTCAGCCAGTAATGGGCAGCAACCACAGATTAGGGGGAACAAAAAAAAAAAAACATTCAAAACAAAATGAAAAGAAGAAAAAGAAAGTCACTAAGTCCTGAACCATCTGCATCTCTGCCCCTTGCAGGCTTATTTTCCCAATACCTCACATACTTCACATGTTTCAGTACAACTCCTATGTTTGAGTAGAAGAGAAGAAAAATAACAAAGCTCAACATTTTATGAAGCAGATTATCTATATTGACATGAAAAATTGGATACTTCTTTTGAAAAATAAACATAACTTTTGTTTGTTTCTGGAAGCTCCTGTCTGCTTCTCTGGCCAGATGGGTATCTTTCCCACCTTACTCTCTGAAACCAAGAGTACCTGTGCATCCAGCCTCAGGTAGCTCTCGTGCTGCTCCTGTTTGTTTCAGATATTGTAGCAAAATACTATCAAGAAATACCTTACAAGGAGCACAACATCTTTCTTACCGTTATAGCCGCTGGGAGTACAAAAGGAAGGCAGATTCAAAATGTGGTAAGGCCTTGCTCTCGAGAACACAGGCTTGCAGTGTTTTCACATGAATGGGAGGAAAAAGCTTTCTAGGCCTTTTCGATAAGGACTCAAATCCCCTTTGCAGGAGCTCCATCTTCATGACCCTGTCAGCTCCCAAAGACCCCATGCTATAAAGTCACCAGCTGGTCAATGTCAGTGTCCATATGCCACAGTATTCAGACTACAGTGCAGAATGACATTGAAAAGGGTTAAATAATTAACAGAAACAAAATTCCTAGTAATCCTACATTTCAAGGCATTTTGCAACACACTCATATCAAGCATTGACATAATTTTAAATATACACTGAATGTGTCAGGCATGGCCGCACACACCTTTAATCCTTGCATTCGGGAGGCAGAGGTAGGACGATTGCTGTGAGTTCAAGGCTACCCTTAGATTACATAGTGAATTTCAGATCAGCCCAAGCTAGAGTGAGACCCTACCTCAAAAATAAAAAAGTGCATATATATATATATATGTATGTATGTATGTATGTATGTATGTATGTATGTGTATGTATGTATGTATGTATGTATGTATATGCATGTATATATACATATATATATATATATATATATAGAGAGAGAGAGAGAGAGAGAGAGAGAGAATGCTTTCATTTTTCTTTTAAAATAATTCCTGCCTCTGTAATTTAATTCTTGAGTGCATTAGTTTTGCAAGTTTTTATGTAAGCAAGAGAGAGAGAGAGAGAAAGAAATTGAGAGAATTGGCATGCCAGGGTGTCCAGCCACTGAAATTAAACTCCAGACATGTGTGCCACCTTGTACTTCTGTCTTACATGGGTCCTAGGGAATCAAGTCTTGAACCAATGTCCTTAGGCTTCACAGGCAATTGCTTAACCACTAAGCAATCTCTCCAGCCCCTTGAGTGCATTTTTAAAGTGTAGAAATGGCCTGGAGCTATGGTTCAGTGGGTGAAGTGTTTTGCTATAGAGCTCTGAGTACCTGAGTTCATATTTCCTAGAGCTTGTGTAGAAGCTAGAAGCTATGGGGAGCTTCTGTCATCCATTGTGACTCCTGGGGAGCAGGGAAGCACATATTCCCAAAAACTCTACAAAGTGGTGAATGGGAGACCCTACCTTAAACCAGATGGAAGGTAAAGACTGACCCAAAAACTGTTCTCTGACCTCCACACATTTGCCAGGGCTATGCAGATCCACATTCACACCCACACGATCACACACACACACACACACACACACACACACACACACACAAAATTGATCCCAAAATACAAAATCTTCATGATTAATTTTTCTCAGGTTATTGTTTAGTGATAAGAAGCTAAGTATTTCATTGCAGGTCAAGCATACCAGCTACTGTATCATGTATAAACTCTTTAATTGGTATGTGATTACAGTGGTACTGAAAAATTTTGTAATCGTGTGTTTATTTCATGGGGTGTGAGTTTCTGTAAAACTCTCACAAAATGTTTTTATATTCTTATGGTTCATTAAAGTTAGTTTTTCTAGGAAATTTTATTGGAAAACATGCTTGTAAGTAGATGCTTATGCTGCACAAATAATCATAATCTTTCCTCAACTGTTTGACCTTCCTATAATATTAACAAACAGATATAGTAAAACTAGTGTGGTCTTGCATTCCATGCTAGGCACTGATATGGAAACAGATGGAGCTTAAGAATCAGATGTTCCATTCTGTGAGTTTAGAAGTGTGATCTTTGAAGTTGTCCTCTGAGAACTGTGTCATCACTACAGTAAACATAACACAGTTCTAATTAAACTAGAATTAACCCAGAGTTCCACAGTTGAACAGTTTTACTGGATGTCCTAAGAGGACATTCTTCCTCCTTAAACCAAAGTGTTATAGAACTTTCAATTCTCTGTTATATAAACTTTCCTATGGGATGATAATGTTAATGCCAGAAATGTGCTAATATAATATACCATTAGGATCTTCTTCCTTAGATCTCAAGACAGTAGCTATTGCCACTATAGGCATGTCTTTCTGTCTCTCATGAGCTATTTGAAACCTTAGGTCTCAAGGAGCCATTCTGTTTCTTGCTTCCAAGGAAACATTCCTGTACTGGCTGCTCCTGTTCTCCAGATTTCATCCCTTTACCCCCTGGTTGTAAATTGTAGCTTTAGTAAGTCCTGATGATTGTCTCTTTACAGGAGCTACAACTTATAGAGAAAAATTTCTAGCAGACAAAATCCACCCACTCTTAAGGTACAAAGCTCTTACCCCGTGCTGTTGGAGTGCCAGGTATCCTGCTGCCTCCATAAATGTGAGCGACCACTGTCAGCACTCCTGGCTAAAGAAGAACTACTTTAGAAAAGCCTTTATCATATGGAGTACAAAAACCATCAGCATAACTGAGCACACCTTTGTTTCTACATAGGTTCATATTTTTAGTTACTCTGAAAAACTCTGCAAGTAACATACTCAAACCTCTCTTGTTCCTTAAAGCACAAAATATTTCACTCCCTTTGTTCAATTTGTGTATGTTAGATACAAAGAATTAAGACCTGAATGAGAAACAAAGCAAAGAATAGTACCCAAGTATGATGGTGCAGTCATGTAATCCTAGCATTATGGATGTGGAGGCGGGGGGAGGATGATGAGGTCGTGGCCAACCTGGACCACAGAACCAGACCCTATCTCACCATAAGAAAAGAAAACACAGGAGAAGAAAAGCAAGGCAAAATAAAAGAAAAAAGAAAGGGGAAGGACAAGCAATAGTGATATTTACCTTTCAGAATATCCAATTTTTATTTTATTTACTTTCCATAAGAGGTAGCCATAACTTGAATTTTTATTCCAATGGATGTTACCCTCTCATAGTAATCAGGATTGTTTGACCTGCACAGATCATCACTACAGAGAAAAGAAAGTAGTGTTGCCACACATGTGGAAGAGGGGCACAGGGTAGACAGTTTGGGAGTCCAAGAGTCACTGGCTGTGACAGGATGCTGGACATTTTGCTAAGTGTAGAATCCCCTTGAGCAGATTGAGGTTCAAGTACCATTAACTCTTGGCAGAATTCTCCCTAATTCAAAGAACAAAGGATTACTAAGGCTCATAAAAAGACTTCTCAAATTTCAAATAGCTTTTTAAAAAACACTTAATGAGTTAAGAGTAATTGAATCAGAAACATATGGATTAAATTTTCCTTGAATTCATAGGGGTTTAATATTAAGGAAAAATCATTGAGTAAAATCCCCAAAGACTAGTCAATTCAAGTTTTTAAGACCATCTAGTACAAGTCCGTAATGGTTCATCATCACTCAGTTGTCTAGGCCTGATGTGGGCTTGGGTGGTGGTGTGCCGACTATGGTTACACCAAGAGACAAGTAATCTACAGATGGAATCCAGCACAGCAGCTTCTGTCTTTGTGGAACTGATCCTCATACTTACCTGTAAGTAATTTAACAATGTGGCAACCTTAGCCATCAAGAACTGGAGTTTCAATCTGTTTAACATAGAGTTGTGAGAAAGGAAACAGAGGCTCTCCATTCTTATGTACTTGCCTCTTAAGCACTGCTTAAGAGGTAAATCTTTTTGATCTGCAAACGTTGGATCTATAAGCTAGTCAGGAAGGAGATAATACACAAAATCAAATGGATATGGTCACTTCTAAGAATAAAAAATGGACATTATGCAACCTTACACTGTTAGAAAAGTCCTTCTTTAGAAACTTTACACGCTGATTTTACTAATAACTTTAATTACTATTAACATTTGGCTCCTGTATTTTCGGAAGTTTGGCAGTAACAAATGAGGGGTGACATAACTATGGGAGTGATTTATGGGAAAGAAAAAGGCAAAGTGTGTAAAAACCTAGATAACTTTTAAAGGATTTAGTAATATCTTTCTTTAGGCTTTAGGGAACTAGCTTCATTCTTCATAGACGTTCAGAAGATCACTGTATCAAATGCCATATAACAAGCGCATGCAGGATGAAGTGTTGATTCAAGAGCAGCTGAGAAGAGTGCTATTGTTGGTATTGCATTTTTGCCCTTCTTTCATGCATAAGATGTACACAAACCAAGCCGTGGGCTTCTAGGAAATGTATACATGCAATGATTGAATCTGTGGCATTGCTGTGGAGTAGCTGAGGGAGGGAGTATGTGGGAGAAATACCTGAGCTCCATGGTTTTTATGACGTGATATATAATAGAAACTGGTAGCATTGTATTACTGTAACAACTCCAATACTGGGATCATCCACAGACTGTGCACAGAGCCCCACTATGTCTGTTTACAGACGCAGGGATTCCTGTCTGGAAATGTGGCAGCAATGTGTTAGGTGGAGGCAGATGGAAGAGGCAGAGTGACACGAAATGCAGCTCCAGAATGAAATACTAAATTCCCTTGGGAACAAAATGAGTGCATTATCTTGGCACAGAATTAAGGATAGGTGGACTCTTCAAAAGATCTGTGGAAATCACTAACAATAACAGTTTGAAGGTCTACAGATTAAAATTCAGAATATAATAATACAGTCTATCCTTTTTCTCACAACTCCCCAAGATAAGATTTTTTTTTTTTTTGCCAAAATCCATCCCCAGATGATGTCTGGGATGTCTTAATTTAAATGTATGGAAATTAGTTTCCCAGAACCTGATTTCCCAGTAAATGATTCTACACACACACACACACACACATATGTGCACATATTTTTTAAAGGCTGGAGTTCTAGTAACAGATATCACAAAATAAAATTCTCCACATTAGACAGAAGTTTACTGTGAGGTCTGAAAATTACCCACCCATAATTTGACCTTTTATAAGGTCTTAAAATTGAACCTGAACAAAAACTAGAAACCAAATGGGGAAAATAAACAAGAACAACACAAGGGCACAATGTGAAAGTAATGCAAAACTAATGCTCCCCTTGCCCCAAGATCATTTTATAGCAGACATAGGGATGTGTCTATGGACTTGAAGACTTCACAGAATAACTATTATGAATTTAATATTACTGACTTACTCCATTAAAACCCAAATGCCTATCAAATAATGATGCCAGCTTCCATCAGAGCACAGCCAAGGCCTCACTCTCCTTGAAGCTAAGCCAAGACCCTCATCTTCTGAGATACATGGCTGCATGCATTGCTGCCAAAAGTCCTCAGTCCTGGAACCTTCCCCTGGATGACCTAGGGCTGCTGCTGGGTGGGGCTGATGTTCCGGACCTTGGGGAGGAAGCATATTCTTCTGCAACTCCCAGAACCACAGACTCTCCACCCTCAAGAGAGCTGGGAGCAGAAAACATGTTATGCGTTTCCCGTACCTTCAGTTTGGCAACTATTGGAGAAAAACCACCATTCTGATGTTGAAAAGAAAAGGATTAATTTATGACTTAGCATTCAATATGAAAGAAAGACTGCTTTAACAAAAACAATTTTTTTTTTTTTTCTCTTTGGTTTTTCGAGGTAGAGTCCCACTGTAGCCCAGGCTGACCTGGAATTCACTATGTAGTCTCAGGTGATCCTCCTACCTCTGCCTCCCGAGTGCTGGGATAAAAGGTGTGTGCCACCATGCAACAAAAACAATTTTGAAGACTCATGTTCTATCCTTTTCAACTACCATGAAGAAGGTGAACAAGAAGCTTTGTGGAGTTAAAAGAAGAATTTATTTCTTTTTCTGTGTTTTTTTTTTTAAATATCAACAAATACAGAGAAAATTAGTAAATACTCATAGTAGGAGCTTTTCCCTGCGCTGCTAGGAGTTCACTCTCCCATGGCCTAGAACTGCTACTGAGAGAGGTTTTGGGTTCAACATGTGCTTCTTTCCAAGTAAAATGCCAGACTGTAAGAAAAAATTTTAAAAAATTAGAAACATTTAGATAATAGGAAAACACGTGTTCTAATATTCTGAATGTTTCAATCACATTTTTATGAGGAAATCTGAGCATAGTATGCTGAAGCATGGCTCCCGAGGACACTCCAGAGAAAAGATAGGTTGGCTTGCTTCCAACAGTCATTGATGGAATGGCCCAAAGGCAGCAATGGCTTGTCTGTGCTATAAGAAATACTCTAGCCTCTGGATAGAAATCCATCCATTATACACTGATGCTTATCTGCAGGCAATTTTCACATTCTGTCCAAGTTTGGAAAACTGTCTAGCCTCACTCAGAACATGAGGAGAGCCATGCACACTCACAATCATGCACACATGCATGATTTCACTGGGGCAATGCATGTTCACAGTTACTGGTAAAGCATCCTGAGTGTGTAAAATTCAAAGCAAGAATGCCCTGCCTCTCGCATCCCCACAGCACTGCCCATGAACAGGCGTCCGCTATTCACTGTGTTGGTAGTTTGTGCTGGTGGTCACCTCCCTTTCTCTAAAGATCTGCATTATGACCCCTCAGTTCTTCCAACATCTTTGACTTGTTTCAGTGGGAGATAAAAATGCAACTTATGTAAACACCCAGAGAAGCATCTGGAACTTCTAACCACACAACAGCAGGTGATACTGTCTCCAGGTGATGGGCAGTTCACAGTTGAAGCTGAGGCAGACTATTCTGATCTTCATGGATCTGCTCTCTTAACAGCAACCACAAACCTAAAGCAATGGATCCACCTTCTGCAGCCTTGCGAGAAGAATGTATTGTTTTGCACCTGGAGAAGTGCCAGGCTTTGCCTTACTACCAAGGGGTAGGACATTGTAGACTAAGAAACTTGTGCCTAGCTGACAATCTTGGTATCTCTCCTAATGAGAAAGGAGTAAATAGAATTCAGGGAACATTCTATGTCATTTCAGCTTCCCTTTCCACAACCTCACGAGTCATGTTAGACATCCTTAAAAGGTTATTCACAAAGGAAAACCATTATATTCTGAACAAAGAAGAAAGCTCTCCACCACCTCTGGGCACTGCTTCTGAGAGAGTCACAATGGCATTCTTCCCCCTGCGGCAGCTTCATTTGATGGTGGCTTAAGCAATGTCGCCTTCACAAGGTTTTATTTTTTGGTGCTTCAGTCATGAGTCACTTGAAAGTTAGCTCCTAGGCCTTAATCAGTTATGTTGCTCTTCCTCTCGCATCTGTATGTATCCTCTGGACATATTTCAGTCTGTCTTTAATGTGTGAATCTTGAATCTGCTTCTAGAGCAAGTTCGACTATTAACCAGCTATATGGCTGTGGTGTATCACTTGAGCTGTTATAGCCAAGGTTTCTTCGTATGCCAGTATAATTCCATTTAATAAGCAAGAAAGCACAAACTACAGAACTACTGACCCTTAAATGTGAGGAGAAATCTTAAAAGGCTTAAAATTTCATGTTTTTCCAATTCCTAAATTTTCCATAGTATAGCAAGACAGTTCTAATTGGTGCCTGTGTTCTTACAGGAGTATAATTCCATTTAATAAGCAAGAAAACACAAACTACAGAACTACTGACGCTTAAATGTGAGGAGAAATCTTAAAAGGCTTAAAATTTCATGTTTTTCCAATTCCTAAATTTTCCATAGTATAGCAAGACAGTTCTAATTGGTGCCTGTGTTCTTATAGGAGACGGGAACTGGAAGGGGACTCCAGTGTGTCTGACAGAGTTATTACACTCTGTATCTCTATGCTGTTCCTTTACTTAAAAACCTACAGTTAAGGCACTTGCCTGCAAAGTCAAAGGACCCAGGTTTGATTCCCTGTGATCCATGTAAGCCAGATGCCCAAGGTGGTGCATGTGTCTGGAGTTCATTTTCTATGGCAGGATGCCCTGGCGAGCCCATTCTCTCTCTCTCTCTCTCTCTTTCTCTCTCTCTCTCTCTCTCTCTCTCTCTCTCTCTCTCTCTCTCTCCCCTTCCCTCTGCCTCTTCCTCTCAAATAAATAAATAAGATAAAGTACTAAAAAAAAAAAAAGAAAGAAAGAAAGAAAATAACCCTAAGCCATGCACTCATGTATTCTGAGGCTTTTTTTTAATCACTTTGGGCTCATTTGGTGCTTATCACAAGAAATATTGATCATTTTGTGCACACACCCACACACTTTCTACCACATTCTAAACTTGTTTTACCAAAATTCAGCTGTTTTGTTTTTATTAATTAATTAAGCTGTCATTTTTCTGGTTTGTTTTCTTTGATCAAAAAAAAAAAAACACCAATTCAGAATCATTGTGAAAATGATATTTTGAAAGGCATAACTATGAATGAAAAACCAATTATGCTTTCAACCCAAACACAGCATTGCTTTGCTTTGGCTTAAATCATTTTAGACCAGACATCATTATATCACTCACATACACACACATGCACACACATTGACATACACATAGTCATACAGGCACATACATAAAAGCCATTTAAACCATCTGACTTATGAGATGCAGGGGGCTTGATGTGGATCAGAAGCATAGGCTGGGTGGGTGTAAGGATCTACGGCTTCCATGGCTGGGCACTGTCAAAGACCTGCTCACACTGCCAGTCTCCGCTCTATTTCCTATGCTAGCAACTTCATGAAAGGCTACCCATTTGCTTTATGGTGTTGGGATTGTTTCCAAGCCCAAATGGGAACACATATGTGTACGTGCATATCCAAGGAGAGCAAACAATGGTCATCTTCCTCTTTCACTCCCTGAAAGGAATTGCCTATCTCTGACTATAGTCATGTCATGAGCTCACATAGCTCATTAACTTAGACAAATACATGTATATGTGTACATGTAATTTCACCCTCCACTCATAAGTGGCTCATCTATAGTGGCAGCAAGGGTAGAGGAGAAAAAACAAAAAAACAAACAATAACCAAAAAAAAAAAAAAAACCCAAAGAGAACAGCCAGGAGCAAGCAGTGACCTTCAGAGGCATGCCTGCAGCATCCTCCAACTTCTAGTTCTTAATAACCTATTAATCTATGAATCTCAGTGGATTAATCTCTTGATGAGGCTGTTACTGTTAGCCACTATCAGTGACAGGATTGAACTCTAGCAAAGTGCAATGCTTATGCCGGTATCTGAGTCACGTATGATGGTATTCCACCATTCAAAGTTCATCTAACATGGAGCACTGACTTTGAATGCGGGGCTGGGTTAGATCAAGGAAGAAGTGCAGGTGTTGTGGCAGAAGTGATATCCATCCTCTGCTCTACCATCTTTCCCTGAAGACTAAAAGCCAAAAATATACAACTTTCCTCCAGTCAGCTGCTCTTTGGTCTTATGCTTTGTGCCAGCAATAAGAAGGTAGCTACAAGTACTGAAATTCTAGAAGATAAATAAAAAGCTAGTCTGCTTCATCAACCAGTTTAGTTCTTTCCACTCACTGGTACAAAGGGCACCATATGGTCATCTGTTCTGTTCTATGAGGAGGCATCAGAGTTTGACAGCAGCAGAAAGCAGCAGCTATGCCAATAAGAACCAACCGTGACTGAAGGATATACACATGATAGTGAAAACAGATTCCTTCCTCCTATGGGGGAAATCAAGTGCAGGGAAGCATGGATTCAGGCTGGAGTACTGTATGGGATCACATGGGCATTATGGGAATGAGGTAGAGAGCAAGAAGAAAAGGAAGACCCTGAGCCTGCCTAGGTGGAGAAAGCAACTGAGAGGACCATGGTTCAGTTAACTTCAAAAACACCATGGAGATGAAAGCTGCTGTGTGCTTGGAGTGGGATGAACCCGAGCTTGGGGCAGAATAAAGGCTTCACTAAATGCCTTCACTAAGGGACAAGGTGTTTTGCTCATGGAAGTAGAAAGCACCTGCACAAGACATGGTCCTCTCATGAGAAACAGTGGCACATCAACATGATTTTCCATAGGGTTGGATCCTTGCCAGGGAAGATTGCCATATGTTCTTCAGGAGCATATGTAGGGAGTATGAGAAGCCATTCTAGAAGATTCGGATTTTTCTGTCAAGTTCACCTGCCCCCAAGCCCCCAGAGTCCAGTGAGGACTTGAGTGTGGATACTCACCTTCTAGGCTCAGTAGATCTTCCCAGCATCCTCTAAAGTGCCTGACTCTACTTGAAGAGAAAGCCTTGCATTTCAGGCTTGGGCTAGCCAGACTCAGTCATGTTTAGAATTGGGAAGTTGCTACAAGCACAAACAGCCTGAGACTAGGAAGCAAAGAAGGAAAATGGAACAACGAGTGGGCTGAGAGCCTCTTCTGGTGAGGAGGAAGAGAGTGATTCATCCCTTGCAGCTGCTTCTTGACCTTGGTTCACCTCCAGAGTGGCTCAGTAGCAGAGACCCTGACTCAGAGAGATTCCGTGTCAGGGTTTATTTAGCCTTGGGAAGCCACAGCCTCTGCAGACAGTAGTGTGAGTGCTTGACAAGAACAACCTGAAATTTTCTAAGTGCTTATTTGTCTATGGACAAATGATGGTATGTCTTGTCTGCTCCTGCTGTATCTTATGATTGTACTATTACATGAAATCCTTCTATACTTATAAGAAGCCAGAGATGATTTACAAACAAGCCTCACTTTAGAAATCACCCTCTGTTCTTGTGAGTGGCTATATTTCACCCTTGAGGGACAGTAATCCATGTGATTATTACAGGAGCCAGGCATCCTGGCTCCCTGTGCACATCTTATGATTCTTTGCTCCTTGTGCATCCCCCTTCCTTGCCCAGAAAGTTCCAGACAGATGCTTTTCAGAGGATGGCACCAAACCATAAAAGAAGCTTCTTTGTCACTAAAGAAGTAGGAGACTCTTGCCACCTAAAAACAGCCCTCCTCCCCTGCCGTCTTTCAGCTTCCTGATGGAGTATGAAACAGAAATCCCCATGAAGGGAATGCTGAGCTAATTTATGTCTTAGTTCAAGTAGCTTTTTAGAATAACTAAACACACACAAACAAAAAAATTATGAAGGTAATACTGAGAGTTCCCACATGCCCCATGTCTCCCTTCCTGTACTGCTGTACTGGTGACATCTACTGCCACTATTTTTTGTTTGTTTGTTGGGTTTGGTTTTATGGGTTTTTGAGCTGGAGTCTCACTCTAACTCAGACTGACCTGGAACTTACTCTGTAGCCTCAGGCTAGACTCAAGCTTATGGTGATTCTCCCACCTCAGGCTCCTGATGTCACTGTGGTATTTGTGTCACAATTGACAAATCAGCACAGATCACGACTGTGAACTAAGCAATGTTTATATCTTATTCTGACTTCCTTCATTCTTGTATGTGTCTTTTTTTTCTATTCACGTGTCCTATACAGGACTCCACATGAATTAGTTGCCTTTGCATTGCTGTGACTAAAATAGCTAATAGAAACAACCAAAGAGAAAAAGGATTTATTTTGGCTCATAGTTTTGGAGCATTTTGATTCATTCTATCAGGAGAAGGAATGGTGGAGCAGTTCTGTCCTTAGTGGGGGGAGCATGAAATGTGGGCACTTTATATACTTGTAGAACATTGTCCAAACCTGCTCTGGTTTTTGGTTACTTAACTTGCTCCATATTTGGCCAACACAGCTTTCTCCATTGTATCTTGTGCCTCCTAGCCCATGACTGATAGGCGAGTTTCTTGATTTGGTTTCCTGTAGGCCCATTTCTCACTTGCTGGCACTGCAAATTTCCTCAGACTCAGTACCCTTGGTCTGCTTCAGCCTCTGAATCCCTAGTTCCGCAGGAGGTGCAGACTTTCGCTGCAGAATGTTATAACGCCCCAGGACTTGGGCACAGGGTGTGCTTACTGCTGTTAGGGTGCTATTGTTTCTAGGGCCTCTCTGGTATCAGCTCAAGAAAATATATACCTGTATAGGAGCTATACATGTGTGCACACGTACACTTCCTAAGTTTCTTTTTGTACATTATTATTAAATATGGGACTTCCTCAATCTAGAGAGGAATGCAGGGTGAGGTAGAAAATGGAGTAGCAACACCATGGCTACTATTCTGGGAACTGTAAAGTATTTCTCCCAACCAGAACTCACACTGGGCTTTGCAGAGAAGGCATGTCTGTAACTTATAAATAGCCTCAAAGACCTAATTACCACAGTGTTAGGATGTTCCGAGGCACTGATTTCTAAGCCTCATATTGAAGTCCATGGAAACATACGCACTGGCCTTGGCTTTAGCAGTGCCATACTTTTCTGGATTGCTCCCGTAGCCACTGTGCCAGGGATCAGAGGAAAGGAACATTGGATTATCTCACACTTCTGCCTCCAAAGCTGCCCTATATATTGGTCTGTGGGTAACCATAATCTTCTTACTCTTGTAACTCCTTGCATCATGATGCAGAAATCAGTATGCACCTGATATTCTTTGTAAGAACTCAAGTTGTTGGCAAAACGACTTCCCTTTCGAAGGAGGTGAATTTAGTTGAGCCCGACTTTATAAAATTATCTAACAGGATGCAGTAGACCAATCCACGAGGAGCCTTTCCTACAACTCTAGATCCCCATGTAATACTGACTTATTGGCCATACTTTTCATATGGAACTGCATTGATTCACTTATTCATCAGTACTGAAGATGGACTTCAGGGCCTCACTCTACACTTGAACGACAACCATAGCCCCTTAGCAGAGCCTAGCATCAAGGCTCCAAGCTCTGTCACATGAAACTCACTCTTCTCCCAATTACAGCACTGTCCCTCACTAGCCAAAGCCTCTTCCCAACTTAGCAATGGCACTAATCATATTGCTAGGAGTATAGATGATGGGCATAGGCTCACAGTTCCAGCAGCCCCCTTTGTGCCTTGTGCACTTGATCTTCTTGGGCAATCTTCTCTTCCTTTTGTCTCACTAGTAACTTTGCAATGCACTGCTTTATCTCCTGGTCCCAGCATCAAGAAAGGAACCTTTGGAGAAAATCCAGTTGTGTAGGCTTTAATGACACTCAGTGAAATATATGTTTATTTAGGGAGAAGATGTGTGACTATGTGCCCTGAGATCCCCAGGTAAGTGTGGTTGTCTAAAAACAGCCTTCTTAGCCTGCACCTTTCATGAGCGCCTCACTGCTTTGCTGTCTGTGCGTCTCATCACCATCCTCCCTCCCACCAGTGAGCAGCCTGTCTTAGGGGTGAATGCCTTTGTCTTCTGTGCATGCCCTGAAAAAAGTTGCCTTTGTTGTGACTAGGATGGTCAGGTCTTTTTTCAGAAGCTCACTTATTTGATTGATGGGTGGATTTGTAAGTTATTTGTGAACTAGATTGTTTCTATTTCTGATGTGAGTTGCTGTTGCTACAGGCTACATACTTTCTCAACCACTGTTTCTAGTTGATAACCTAGGCCAAGAAAGTAAACTGCTCTGCTGTAAGGTCTACTTCTTTTTTTCAGATGTATTCATGGTCAGAACCCAACACTGGGCATTTACCCCAAACATTCAATTACTTTACTCAGAGGCATAACACGTCAGCAACTTTGTGCAAAGGCTTCTCATGGGGAGTCTTCTTTAGGATTCTTTTTCTAGAGGGAAATACACACACACACACACACACACACACACACACACACACGCATGCATGAGCATATGGTCCTTTAGTCAATCATTCTGTGTCTCCCAAAAGTTCAAGGGATATATATTGAATAATAAGAGGTCCTGGAAAATTTTAAGTTAATGACTACATTGAATGTGGTGACTTGGTGTTCTCAGTGACTAGAGTCTGATCAATAAAGTTATTCTCACTGTATATTTTAACTTAAAGCATAAAGAGACAAATGTCATGAGAGTTTGGAGGACCAGAACTGTGCCTGTACAATTAGCAGTAGAAATGCTGAGTTTCTCTATTTACCCATGCAGTTTTCATGTGCGGTGAAATATATAGATATTACTTTGTTTGTTAAAATTTTTTATTTACTTACTGGCCCTTGGCTTCCCACCAGGAATAGATGGTAAGACCCTATTGCTGAAGACTCGACATACTTGGACTGCACGGACAATGAGAAATCCTGCTGGAACTGAGATGATAACCTCCTCCATATAGACCAGCTGAAAGAAACCTGGAAGAAGCCATTCTACATGCAGTTCAATGAGAGAGAAAGAAATCACCAGTGAAGATACTCAACAGTGGACACTGCAAGCCCTATATTTGGCCAGCGAGGCCAAATGAGCCAAGGGGTACAATAGTGGTACATCTGTCATGGTGGAAACCAACTGCCCTCTAATTGGACTAGAGGCTCACTCCATGGGAGGGAATATATCCCTGATACTGATAATGTACAACAGGTGTAGTCATGAGCCCTAGGGGTGTAACGTCTGCTGCTGTCTGGCTAAATGTATATACTGTGCTCATCAAACTGCCCAGTAAGCACTTCTCTTAAAGTTCATACCCATATATTAATGCTACTCCCACTTTTGATAGAGAATCCTCTCTTTTCAGATGGCAGTCACCTTGGGATGACTCAGAAGGCATCATGGTGCTGGAAAGAAGTGACAGGAGTGCTCAGCACTGCAATATCTCTATCACACCTTCCAAGGTTCAGAGTCTATTGCGGAAGAGGTGGCAGAAAGAATGTAACAGCCAAAGGAAGGGTAGGGCTCCTTACAATGTGCTCGCCCCAGACACAAAATGGCCTGGATGTCCATGATCTCACGGCGCTTGATACTACCTACACGAGACCATCATAATATAAGGAAAAGATCATGACATCAACAAAAAAAGAGAGACTGATTGAGAGGGGGAGGGGATATGATGGAGAATGGACTTTCAAAGGGGAAAGTGGGGGGAGGGAGGGCATTAACATGGGATATTGTTTACAGTCATGGAACTTGTTAATTAAAAAATTTATTAATTTTCAAGCAGAGAGAGAGAGAGAGAGAGCAGGCATGTTAAGTCCTCCAACTGTTTGTTGCAAATCATCTGTAGATATATGTACCTCTTTGTACATCTGACTTTATGTGGGTACTAGGGAATCAAATTCGGATTGTTAGGCTTTTCAGGCAAGTGCCTTAGCAACTGAGCCCTTTCTACAGCCTCTATATCTCTGTGTTGTTTTTTAATGTTTTGTTTATTTGAGAGAGAAAGAGAAAGAAGCAAATAGATTGGGTATGCCAGGGCCACTAGCCACTGCTAATAAACTCCAGATGTATGTGAATCAAACCTGGGTCCTTAGGCTTACAGGCAAGTACATTAATCTCTCTCCAGCCCTTTTTTTCTTTGTTTTAAAACCTAATGTTTATTTTGTACTTAACTAGTTCTATGGTGTCTGAAAATTAAAATTTTAAATTATGTAATTGTCATCTCAGTAATCCTAGATGAATGCTTAATTAAAAACAGTGTGGTTTTACTTATTATTGATTAATTGATTAAAATAAGATCTTGCTAAGCAGCCCAGGATAGCATCAGATTCATGGCATTCCTCCTTCCTCAACTTCCCAAGTGTTGGGATTTGGACACTGCTGCAGTCAGCTTTGTGTTGCTAGCAGAAAACACCTGACCAAGAACAGCTGGTGGGAGAAAAGGGTTTATTTTGGCTTACAGACTTGAGGGGATGCTCCATGATGGCAGCAGGGAAAACAATAGCATGAGCAAAGGGTGTACATCACCTCCTGGACAACATAAAGTGGACAACAGCAACAACAGAGTGTGTCAAACACTGGCAAGTGGAAGCTAGCTATAATATCCATAAGTCTTTCCCCAGCAATACATCACTTCCAGAAGGATCCACCTCCCAAACCGCCAACAGCTAGAGACCTAGCATTTAGAACACATAAGTTTATAAGGGACATCTGAATCAATACACATTCTTCCCCTGGTACCCATAAACTGATAACTATCCACAATGTAAAATGAAATGTATTCAGTAAAAAATTAAAAGACCTTATAGTTTTCATCAATCCCAGTGCTAATCAAATATCCCCATTGTCCAAGGTCTTTTAACTGAGCTGTAATACTCCCCCCCAAAAAATGCACAAAATAGATATTCATACTGCAAAAGATGGCACTGGGCATAGGAAACACATAGTCAATGCAAGATTTAAAACAAACAGGACAATAACCAAACTCTGTATCTCTAAGTCTTACAACTCTAACCAGTGATACATTTCCAAGTCCTATAATCAGTGATGAGTCTCTGGAGTTCCAGTTCCTCCCCTCCAGCTAGGCTACTCACAATTCTTTTTTTTTTTTTTAATTATTTATTTATTTATTTGAGAGCGACAGACACAGAGAGAAAGACAGATAGAGGGAGAGAGAGAGAATGGGCACGCCAGGGCTTCCAGCCCCTGCAAACGAACTCCAGACGCGTGCACCCCCTTGTGCATCTGGCTAAGGTGGGACCTGGGGAACCGAGCCTCAAACCAGGGTCCTTAGGCTTCACAGGCAAGCGCTTAACCACTAAGCCATCTCTCCAGCCCACAATTCTTGAAAGCTTCATCTGGTGCCGGCTCTCCTTGGCAGCCATCCCATAATCTTTATATCTCAAATGGGTCTCCACTGCAACCCACAGCTCATCCACATGGCTCCCATAGGTAGGTAATCCACACTGCCCATGCCCATTTTCACAACACAATACCATGTATCAAATTTTATGACACCCTCTTTTCTGCATTTGTTATACTCCATAGTACCAGGTGGGCTACCAATTTGTTAATAAAAAGGGGGAATAAAGCAGACTTTGAAGAACAGAACACTCTTTCAGCATTCAGGTCGCTTACTTCAAAAGAGTCTACATTCTTCCTGCTGTCTCAATGAAGATCAGCTGGCCCAATCTCAATGGTGGTAATCTCTCAAGCAATTACAAGATGAATGGGCAGTAGTTTCAGCCCAAAGAGTGCCATATCCTTGTGCTTACACAAGTTAATTTCTAAACAGTGCAACTTTGCTCAAGTTCTCAGGACACAGACAGGCAGAACACAGGAAGCCTCTCACACAAACTCTTTCTAGACAGTCCTGATAAAGATTTTTCTCACCCTCATAAACCAAACCTCACATTCCATAGTTATTACTGTACTCAGGTCTTTCAACTTGTACCAGAATAGTCTATCAAGCTGTACTTAGAGCAATGTAAAGAGTCTCTTTGGCCAAGTTTTCTAATCGATCCATATTCCTCCTACAAAGCAGTTCTAAAAGCCAAATCCACACAGTCAGTTTTCTACCAGTAACAACCCTGTTTCTTGGTACCAAATTTAACTGTTGCAGTCAGCTTCGCATTTGCTAGCAGAAAACACCCAATCAGCAGCTTGAAGGAAGAGAACAGGGTTTATTTTGACTTACAGACTTGAGGGGAAGCTCCATGATGGCAGGGAAAAACAATGGCATGAGCAGAAAGTAGACATCGCCTCCTGGCCAACATAAGGTAGACACCAGCAACAGTACAGTGTATCAAACACTGGCAAGAGGAAGCTGCCTATAACATCTTTAATCTTGCTCCCAATAATACATTACCTCCAGAAGGATCCACTTACCAAATTTCTACAATCTGGGGACATAGTACTCAGAACACATAAATTTAAGGGGGGTACCTGAATCAAACCACCATAGATACTACAACTTGATGAAGCAATTTCATTTTAATATTCATTTAGTTATTTGACAGAGAAAGAAGGGGGAGAAAGAGGGAGAGAATGGGCATGTCAGGGCCTCCAGCTACTGCAAATGAGCTCCAGATGCATGTATCCCCTTGTGCATCTGGCTAATGTGGGTCCTGGGAAATCGAACCTGGGTCCTTTGGTTTTGCAGGCAAACACCTTAACCCTTAAGCCATCCCTCCAGCTCAGCAATTTCATTTCAATAAACAAATGCAAAGACATTTTAAAGTTATGTTTTGTTCTTGGAATATATGTACCTCTTTAAAGATCGATTAGATTCTTAGAAGAAATATTGCAATGAGTCACAAAACAGAAGCCATATAATGAGATAATTACATGTGAAAGAAAAAATTCTCAACCTTGTACTACCATAGTCAGAATTTGATTCTACATATTTGTATACTGAATATATTTAATAAACTTCCTTTAGCCTAAATATCAATCTTATAAGAGATTCTGCATACAAAGGATATGAAGCATATTCAGTGAACTAATATGTTAAGTTCAGAGTTCAACTGAATTTTATTTGGTAACTCTATTGTATATTTTATGTATATATTTTCTTCAAAATTGTTGATCAGGGCTGGAGAGATGGCTTAGCAGTTAAGTGCTTGCCTGTGAAGCCTAAGGACCTGGGTTCGAGACTCGTTTCCCCAGGACCCACATTAGCCAGATGCACAAGGGGGCGCAGGCATCTGGAGTTCGCTTGCAGTGGCTGGAGGCCCGGGTGCACCCATTCTCTCTATTTCTCTCTATCTGACTCTTTTTCTGTCTGTTGCTGTCAGATAAATAAATAAACAAAATTGTTGATCAGTAAAATTTTAAATCAATATGAAATGAATAACTCTTTGCAGCCTGGCCACTAAATGCAGTTTCTTTACTCCAAGGTATGTGTGCCAGGACAAGGGAAATTGGGTAAGATATTTCACTGTCTGTAGCAGTTGCTTCTCATTGCTGGGATAAAATACCCCACCAGAAGCAGCTTATGAAAGGAAAGGGTTTATTCCAGGTATAAGGTTTTGAGATGAAGTTTCATCTCAGGGAAAACTAGCGGGGAGGAAACACCTAGGAGTGACATTGCCACATATCAGCAGGGAGAAATTAGAGAAGTGGGCTGAGCTAGTACTGGCAAACTGGGCTGAACTATTAAATCTTAAAGCCCACTACCAGAGACATGTCCTGTCCAAGGCTCTACTTCCCAAAGACCTTACACAGCTGGGGCTTAATCCAAAACACTGAAGCTATAGGAAACATTTTACTTTCAAACTTCTATACTATCTTACCCATTTCTCCTTCAAAAGGTAGGGAAAAGGAGACTCCTTTAAAAAAAAAAAATAGTTTCAGATATATATTTTTAAATTTATTTATTTATTTATTTATTTGAGAGCGACAGACACAGAGAGAAAGACAGATAGAGGGAGAGAGAGAGAATGGGCGCGCCAGGGCTTCCAGCCTCTGCAAACGAACTCCAGACGTGTGCGCCCCCTTGTGCATCTGGCTAACGTGGGACCTGGGGAACCAAGCCTGGAACTGGGGTCCTTAGGCTTCACAGGCAAGTGCTTAACCGCTAAGCCATCTCTCCAGCCCGCCCCCCCCCTTTTTTTTTTACGGTAGGGGCTCATTCTCACTCAGGCTGACCTGGAATTCGCTATGTAGTCTCAGGGTGGCCTCGAACTCACAGTGATTCTAGTACCTCTGTCTCTCAAGTGCTGGGATTAAAGGCATATGCCACCATGCCAGGCAAAAATCTTTGTAAAATAAAATTATTTTCATTATTGAAAATTACTTTTGTTCACAAAAAGATGTGAAAGTTTTCTCTATATATGTGGTTTTTTCATATTATTGTGATTACACTTTATAATGAAATGTAACAGAATGAGCAATAGTCATATATTATTATTAATAAAATTCACACTTTATTTTATTTTATTTTATTTTTAGCTTTTGCTTAATGTCCTTTTTCTACCCCAGAATCCCATCCAAGATGCCATGTTCTGTGTAGTTGACATTTCCTTTCACACAACAGTGGAAGGTAACCATTTATTTGACATTTCTTACTTTTGGTAATCTGTAACCATTTTGAGGAATTCTGGCAGGTTTTGGTGTTAGGCCCCTTCCTTAAAGTGTATCTGACTATTTTTTTCACAGTCCCATTATATCCATGAGTGTTGGGGAGGGAGGCCATAGCGTGAGTTGGCAGTCTCATCTCATCGTGTCGAGGGTTAGTACTAACAGAGTGATTCCTGCTGGGTTGGCAGAGCGGGGCTTTGCTTGGTCTGGTCTGCCCCACTGCAAGACTACTCTTTTCCACTCTGTCCTCACTGTCCTCCTTCAAACATCACTCTGTTCAGCCACATGCAGGATAGGCAGTATACTCCCTCACTTGAAGGAGGAAGTATCTGAGTCATGTGCACGTAAGTTGCCTGCATCAGATATCTAAATCATTTACTGATGCAACTATGGCCTTGTGAATATTTGTTTTGTACTCTGAGAAATAGCATTTTATTCATCTTGTTGCTCAACTTAGAACCAAAATATTTTATTTCATTGCTTTGATATGTTCCTTGTTGTTGTTGTTAAAATACATTTTCTTAAAGTTAATCAATATGTACAAAAATTTTCTAAAGGTAATTTTAAGAATCTAGTTAGGAATTATTGTTTAATTTTCTTTTTCTGTTATATTTATTTTATAGGCTCTAACCACATCAGAAACTTACAAGGTCAAATGGAGTTACATTTTCTTAGGGTCAAAATGTCTACAAAAATTAATTGTACTGAATATTTTCACTGATGAACACTCTTTCATACCCTTCATAAATTGTTCATAGATATTTAAGAAGTATTTATTAATTATATGACTAAAGTTTTTAATCTGGGGCTGGAGAGATGGTCTAGCAGTTAAGGTGCTTGCCTGCAAAGCCTAATGACTTGGGTTTGATTTCCCAGTACCCCTGTAAAGCCAGATGCACAAAGTGGTACATGCATCTGGATTTTGTCTACAGTGGCAAGAGGCTCTGGTGAACCCATTCTCTCTCCCCACCCCATCTTTAAAACTAAATAAATAAATAAATTTCTTAATCTGATTTGTTGTTAATAGGCACATCATTTTAAAACAAATCTATCTGGTAAAGAACATAAGCTTTATGACAGATAAGTGTGCTAGGTAATAAACATAATTTTAATGGAAGGTGTTAGGAGCAGTTAATCTTTCAGGTATCAAAGAGTAAAATACAGGAATATCACTACTCTTTTTAAGAGAGAAAAAAAAATCTCAAAAACTGGATTAAATATACATGTAGAAATCTTTTTAAGCCTTGGAAGAGCTAATGAATCACACACATGAGAGGGGAACTGAAATCTCATAGACAGGACACAGCTGGGGACCTGGGCAATGAGACTGAGTGGTATTGTTACCCTCGGAGTATTTGTTTAACCCAGGCAAGAGAATGTGAACATGTTAAGCTTTTCCCTGGCAAAAGACTGTTGCAGAATGTGGAGGAGCCTTAGAGTCTGAGAATCCAGTGAAACCAGAGACGAAGTTGGAGTTGAAAGGCCAGTCTGTTAGTGAGAAGTAGTTTAAAGAAACCCATGACAGTGACATTGCAGGGAAAACAGATAGTTCTGGAAAAATTAAATGAAAGTGGCAACCCAGAATCATATTAAACAGGTAACTCAGAAAGGTCAAAACTACATGTTTTCTCTCATAGTGAATCCTATCTTGCATGTATATAAGGGGGAGTAAATATTGGTAAAACTTAAAAAGTTAGAAAGGAGAAAAAGACAAGATAAAAAGAGGTGATGAACAAATGGGTTGAGGATAGGCAAAAGGGACACAAGTAACATGTAAGACACACAGGTAACTAACACAGACTAAGTACAAGGAAAGATGCACTGAGAACCAAATATAATGTAGAAAATTTATCTAGAAAAAAACTACCTTCTTCAAAATGCAAATGATAAAATTATTACAAAAGATTTTTCTTTAGTATTTAAATAGTATATTTGAAGTGCTAAAAAAAAAACCCAAAACACAAGGGAGATGGCTCAGTGGATGAAACATGCATGCAAATATAAGGAGCAGAATTCCAGTCCCAGTACCCATGTAAATGTTGGGTTTGTGTAGCAGCTGATCTGTAATCCAACACCCATGGAGGCAGAGACCAAGGATTCCCAGGGCCAGCTGTACAACTAGACTAGCTAAATTTGAGAGCTTTGGGTTCAACTCAGAGACAGTGTCACAGTAACTAGACAGGATGTGAACCTTTGTTATATGTGTGAGTGTGCGCACACACATACATGTGCAGCCACATGTATTTATGCATGCATACCATGCATGCACACTGCAAACACATATGCACAAAATAACTTGCAGTCTAGAATTACATATCTCCCAAAATATCCTTCAATGATGAATGCAAAAATATGCAACTTTCAGACATAACAAAATGTGGGGACTGTGTTGGCATATAAACTAGATTCCTCAAGGAGGAGAACATGGCTCAGAGAGAAACAGGACAATGCAAGAAAGAATGAGAGATGAAGTATAAGGGTAAATGTTAATTTATTTTACAAAATGATAAAAATAGGTCATTCTGGGATATATACAAAATAATGGAGCTTAAAGGCAAAACAATAGACCAGAGGAAGGCAAAGGATTTATTTAAATACTATCAGGTAGTAAAAAGTCAATAGAACATGATATCTGAGAGGAAGTTAATCTTGAAAAAATAATAAATAAACATTTAATTGAAAGGAAAACTATTACATAATTGATTCGCACAAATAAAGAATGATGACATAGAACAACACATATACAGATTGGGTCAAAGAGAAAAAAATAAGATGATATATGAAAAACCAAATATAACAGTCATTGCATAAAATGGAATACATAAAATGTTACGGTAAAAAGTGTATGACTCTGGGTCTGGGGTGTAGTACCATGGAACAGTGCTTGCCTCGCATGAGAAGGCCTTGGGCTCAATGCCCAGCCCTGCAAAAGCAAAGTCCAGGGTTCTTCAAGTGGATAAGAGAAGTACAACTTAACTGCATTTCCTTATAGAAAAATTATGTCACCGTCACACAAGTGTACAAATGTTTGTCAATGAAGGAATGAAGCAAGGATGTACCATATCGGTGATAGCAGGAGGAGATCCCCTACCTTTACCACAGCTGGCACAGCTGACTGCAGCAGTCAGCTTTGCATCACTGCAAAAGGCTACTACCTAGGAAAATGAGAAGTCCATTTTAACTCACAGTTCTGGCAATCCAGGTCTATCATGGATTTATGGACTTGCATCATGAGTTTGGACTTCTGGGCAGCACCTCACATCAGGGCAAGAGTATGATGGAGTGAGTATTCACATGATGAGCTAGGCAACAGAGAAAGGGAGAACTGGCCGCACTTCAACTCAGCATTTTCTCTTAAACATTCACAGCACATTTTACCATCACCACCCAAGGACTGCCCTGTAGTAAACATGCAACTACGGGGGATATGCATGCAAATCAAAGCACAGAGTTTAAGGCAAAAGACATGAACAATAAGGATGTTATGATAAATAAGAAAATAGCAATTCTAAATATTCAAAATAAACACTTTAAATATATAAATTATATGTTATGAACAAACAGTGACAAATAAAGTATAAAATAAATGAACATAAGGAAAACATGATGGAAGTAAAAAAAAAATGGAGAAAAGCTTAATTTTTAAGTGGGAGAGTTTAGCACATCCTCTCTCCAGATAACAAAAGAAGAAAATAAAGATAGGACTACAGGGACAGATTTGGCCTAATTGCAACATTATAAAATACTACAACTGGCAGTGACTAAATGAAATTTATTTACAACAGCATGAATCATATTACCAAAATAATTCATAACTAAATAAGAGTAGGAGTAAATTGGATATTAATAACCTAAATAAAAATAGAATTTGGTAAAATTCATCTAGTATGTAAGCAACAAATCAAATATTATAGAATAACACATCTTCTACAGTTCAATAGACAGCCTCTTAGCAGCTTTGGTAGACCAGGATTAGAAGGAAATTTCCTTGATTTAATGAAAAGTGTCTAAAAATGTCTTCTACATCCAATGATGAATAATTGAGGGTTTGCTTCTTGAATGTGGGAAGGAAACATGGCTTTTCTACACCATTTCTATCCATCATGTTACAAAGAAGGATAGAGGGGGATTTTGTAATGATTTAAAAGGATGTGCAGAGACAAGGATTGTGTAGACAAAAAATCTCAAGATCTGTGGACAAATATTAACATCCATAAGTAAACATGGCAAAAATCCTCTAATAAAACATCAGTATAAGAATCAATAACCAACAAAAATAAAATTTTAAATTATTGTGTGCTATAGTATAAAGGTAAATAGGAATAAATCTAGCAGATGATGTGCAAGACCTCCCTGTCAACTGAGAAAGCATAATTGAAAGCAGTTTATGGGCTGGGGACATGGCTTAGCCATTAAGGCACTTGCCTGCAAAGTCAAAGGACCTAGGTTCAATTCCCAGGACACACGTATGCCAGATGCATAAGATGGTGCATGTGTCTAAAGGTCGTTTGCAGTGACTAGAGGACCTGGCATGCCCATTCTCTCTCTATCTCTCTCTCACTCACCCTCTCTCAAATAAACAAATAAAAATACAAAAAAAATTAAGACACAATTAAACACCTAACCATGTCTGGAAAGAGAAGCATGTGCGTCTAGATTGTTTGTACACACTCAATGCAATCCCAAACAGCTCAACAAATTCTGCAAAAGTTTACAAAAGTCATTAGAAAATTTATGTAAAATAGACAAAGGCCATGGATAGCCATGGTAAGTCCGAGAAAGAAAAATAGCTGAAGGACTTACACAGTTGACAGGAGACCAAGAAAATGGCTAGAACTTCAGTAAGAAGGCCTCATACTCTATGGTGGGAATGCAAATTTTACAGTTTAAAAATACTTGAGAGTATGGAATCAGAGCCTGCAATATGCAACTCTAAGTGGATGAAGTTATTAAACAGGTAAAATGAACACGAGGTGTTATAAATCATGACAGTGGTCATTTTGTGGGATAACAATAGTTGACAGAACATGAGAGAATTTTGTGAGTGTGTCTAAAGTCTATTCCCTAACCCTTGAAGTGGGGCATAGCCACCTTGCCATTGCTAAACCTTGATCGAGTGCCACAGCTCACTAATAATTTCTCTAGAGTTCAGGGAGGAGGGATATAAGAAATGTGTCTTGAAGGAAAATAGACTACTTCAGGAGATGTGCTGAGAAAACCGATGGCACCAACAGCAGATGTGATTGGCTGCACTTCGGCAACTGAGTGGATCTGCCTGCCCTGCCGTAGAAGAGGCGGCAGCAAGTACTTCTGTGGGCTCAGAGCCAAGCCCAGATAAGCCGTGGCAGAACTCTGTCCAATTCCTTAATGCAAAAGTATAGCATTCATTGTAAAGGCTAATTTTCACCATCCTCTTAAGTCTCTGTTGGGCTGGGATCTTTTCTTCACTTTGCTCTGCATTGACTAATCCTTGCAAACAACTGAAAGCAATCTTACAGAAGCATGAAATGAGTTTTCACGCATTTTCATCTCTACGACGGGCTTCAGAATTGTTTGTGGGACTGAATACATGGCCTGCTCATTCTTTTTCAAGCTCCTCTGTGCCTGGACATTAACTTTAGTGCATCTTATATGCTGTCCCCAAAATAATGTTAACATGTCACTGCAAAACAATGTACATCTGTCAGGTTATATAATTTCCTATCCATTGCCAACTACAAACTGTGTTATTATGCTTATCCTAAAGCATTTCTTTGTTTTCTTGATAGGCTATGTCATTCATTTTTATAATAGTTTATTATGATTTGTTATTTAACAATTGTATGTTCCATGTCTCCTGTATACGTATGTATGTATTATGAATGAATGGTTATGTATATATAAATATATGTATACATATGTATATATATGTGTGTATGTGGGTAAGTGTATATATTCAAGAATACTAATGAAATACCCTTTCTCTATCTCTTACTCTACTCCTTCTTCCCTGGGTCTTTTGGGGTTGACTGACCACTAAATCATCTCTCCCACAATCAGTCTTTGAATGCTTGTAGAATCTTCAAATCCATGAGTAAGAAAGATCTTGCCATTGCACACTCACTTCAGAGTAGAAACAAGGAGTATGCACAGTGTTTCCATCGAAACCATGCACTAAAGAGGCACTGTACAAAACCATCTCATTTTCACTCCTAACATCTGATGTGTTAAGTGTGTGCCACCTGTAACATGGGGATTCCTACTTAGTCATGAGTGATACAGCTGAATTTTGGTGTCATGAGACCTGACTCCAGTCTTCCCACTTAACCATACATCAATAGCTGAGTCTCACCTGGGCTTCAATAATTCCTTTATGTGGTAGCATTCAGACATCAAGTAAAGCATTTAGGCAACCCCATGGCACCGGTGAGCCACCTTGTACAGTCAGCTACTAAAAGTATTAAGATGCAGCTTGTCTTGCCATATGCTTGCCAGGAAGTCAATTCCACACTGGAAAATATTTATAAAGGAGTCATGAGTGAAATTCGGTTGATTAAGCAGCAAAAACAACTGTGAAAACCTCTTTGGTCTTCATGAGAGACACTCTTCATCTCGTGTCCTTCCTCCTCCCCATCTGTGGTGAGAAAGCAGGTTGCCCAAGCACCTTCAAGTCAGGAGTAATTACATGGCCTGCTCTGGTGCGTTAACGCAGGAGCAGAGTTCCCTAGATGAGCTGAGATTCTAAGCATCCCTTTGGATCTCTTTGGCATGGTAACCTTACAACCTCTTATTATGATGTCAGTATATGAACAACAGAATCTCTTCAAACTGAAACTCCCTACTTTTCTTTTTTTGTCTCCTGGACATTATGTGAGTGGTTTGGCTCTGCCATGTGATACCGAAGTCATGTGTTGTCTGCCACAGGCCCAAAGCAATGGAGCCAACCACGCATGCCTGAAACTTCTAAAATTATGAGCCATAATAAATCTTTGCTGCTCTTAGTTAAGATTAACATAGGGGTATTTTGCTCTAGTGATGGAAATAGAGCTGACATAAAGTTAGAAATTGTAGAAATATACTGGCCATTTTGACTAAAAAATTCAAAACAACGATTTACTTTGGTAAGGTTTGTAAGATCTTATCTACTCATAACAGTTCTGTAGGTGTGCTTGCTATAATTTTTGTCAGTATTGACTGAAATGTAAACATCACTTCCTGTATTCCAGGACATGTTTTGGTACTCTTAATCACCCTAGGATGTAGAGGTGTACAATTTCCACCTTGACTATCAACGCTTACTTCACTAATGGTAAGGACTTGAGCACAGACATGTGAGAATGCACTAAGGGATGTTAAAAGAAGATGCACCTCAGAAAGGGCATATGTAGATAGGTACATATAAACCAAAAATCAACCAAAAGAATTTATTTGTTTTCTTTCTTTACTGGTCTCAGCATGCCTTCCTTCTTAGCATACTACTTTCTGCATTTGCTCACGTGTTATTCTCCCTGACACATTCATTTGTTATTCACCTTCTGCTGCAGAAATGGTCCTGATCTCAGCAATCCACTGTGAGCTCCAGTTTTGTTAAACTGTGTTAATTTGCTTAACTTATGGGGCCAATTTGGCCTCATTCTTTCAAGAAGCAGACAGACTGCAGCATTTACTGAATAGCTCTTTATACACTTCCTTGGCTGTCTTGATATCTTTATTCCCTGAAGAAAGAAAGAAAGAAAGAAAGAAAGAAAGAAAGAAAGAAAGAAAGAAAGATAGATAGATATCTTAAAAAATTACCAGGTATGGTGGCATATGCCTTTAATACTGGCACTAAGGAGGCAGAGACAGAAGGATCACTGTGAGTTTGAGGTCAGCCTGGAACTAGAGTAGCTTCCGGATCAGGTTGTGCTAGAGTGAGACCTCACCTCAAAAAAAAAAGTTCCATTGCACTTATTTAAAAGAATTTGTATCTTCAATAATTGCGACAGCATCATTTATTTGACATTTATATATACTCTTTTGTTGATATGTAAGCATCACATTTCTTGAAGGTTCTTTTGATTATGCAGAGTTGAGTTAAAATCTGCTATTGTAATGATGGCTGTAATTTGCTCTCCTCTAAGCTTTCTTTCTCTTTCCCACTTCTCTTTCTGTTACTCTCCTTTCCTCCCTCTTTCCCCCTCCCTCCTTCCTTGCCTCTCTTTCTCTCTCACCCTCTAGCCCATTCTCCATTTCTTTCTCTTTCCCCTTCGCCTTTCTCCTTTCCTTCCCTCTCCTTTACTGTCTCTTCTTTTCTTCTTCCTTTCAACCATGTGTGCTAATTATGATTTTTGTCTGATAGTTCAATCTCCAGAGAGACTACTGTGAAGTCTGCCATGATAATATCAGAAGTACAGAACAGACACCATGCACCTCACAGCATGAGCCAATAGCAGCCCCTTGTGCCTGATATATCATGATTCTACAGCAAATCCACTGCCATACCCAAAGAATGGGTAAAATCTGTAAAGGACACTATGTCATGTCAGACAGGTCAGGCCAAAACATTTGACAGCCATCCAGCCCAAAGCTTGCTGGATTTTGTAATTGTGAATAAGAGTTTCCCATTTGTGGTGTAGGTATGATATAATCTACAGTGGAAAAAGTGCATCGATGCACAAGAACAACTTAGAAGTGTACACATCATGCTTCCTCTCAAGCGGTTCCTATATTGCCAACTTGTGTGACATAGTTACACCTCACCCCATTGTAGATTGTCACTGCAGCACCAAATAAATGCTTGATATATGCAGCCCATAGAAGTAAAGATTATAAATTACAAATAAGTCTCTGCTTAGTGTTTTGTAGCATATCTTTCTTCATCTCAGTCAACATTCTTACACTTTATATATTTTTATATGTCTGTCAAAATATTATGTTTTTGAATTAAAAAAGCTTTAGTCTGGAATACCTTCCTTGAAATACTTAGACTTATTATTTTTTTCTTATTTTTTAATTTTTATTTATTTATTTATTTGAGAGCGACAGACACAGAAAGACAGGTAGAGGGAGAGAGAGAGAATGGGCGTGCCAGGGCTTCCAGCCTCTGCAAACAAACTCCAGATGCGAGCGCCCCCTTGTGCATCTGGCTAATGTGGGTCCTGGGGAACCGAGCTTTGAACTGGGGTCCTTAGGCTTCACAGGCAAGCGCTTAACCGCTAAGCCATCTCTCCAGCCCAGACTTATTCTTTTTAATGTTATTATCATGTAATATTATATGAAATCATTATGCTTAAATAATTTATCATATTTTGCTGCTTTTGTGGCTGTTCAATAATTTTTTTCTCATGATCTCTTCTTATTGATTACTTTTATCTTTTTGTGTTTTTTATTAATTCAGTTCTGTGGGTAGGTGTGTGCACATAAGTGCATGTGTGTGCATGAATGCATATGTGTATGTATGTCTCTTTGGTCACCATCTGGATTTTCATGGGTGGCTGAGGAATTGAACCCAAGCCTGAAGGCTTTGCAAACAAACATCTTTAGCCCTGAGCCATCTCCCCAGCCCCCAGGAGTTCTTTTGTATGAGTTTCTAGTTTAGGAACATGCAAACTAATCAAGATCAACCATTATAATGCTTTTAACTACCAGACAAGTAGTAGCACAAAGACCTAAAACCATGCACACCCTAGGTGGAGATGTTTTTAGCCCAAATTATCTTTCTTTTCTAGATTATCTTGGATCATGACTATATGGCACTTTAATAGTTGGTAATCATCTCAATTTGCCCACATGTTTAACACTATTTTATGCATTCCCTTTGCCATTTATACCTTTAAACATTTTTATTTTCAAAATTTCAGTTTGGTTCTTTTTAAAATTTGTTGCTCAACTTCATACCACTCTCTGTTTTCCTAAAGTTATTACTGACTCTATTACTTCCTCAGCTTTTACTTCACTTAGATTTTAGACATTCTACTATTGAATAATGCCATATGTTTTGCAGTATACTAAATGTATTTTCATATATATATATATATATAATCAAGTAATTTTATAACCATTTATATTTAATAACAATACATAGTCATTTATTAAATAAATTGAATCAGGAGCATGGTGACTCATGCCTATAATACCAATACACAGCAGATGTAGGAGGATCACTACAAGCCTGAGGCCAGCAAGGGCTACATGATGAATTTTTTTGAAACCCTGTCTCAAAAAACTAAAACAAATTTATATGATTATTTACTAGTGTGAAGCTGCTGTCTTTGTTTAATTAGTTATGTATATAGTACATATACAGCCATGATGGTACCATCATTAGCCTTCTCCCTCTCAACCCCCCCCCCAATGTGGATTGTGGATGTTGGCATTGTGGGGGTGGTCTTCAGTTATAGGGAAGAGGCAATGTCTCTGTGCATAATGACCCAACTTATGGCTGTAACAATCTTTCTGCTCCCTCTTCTGTGAATTTCCCTGAGCCATTTTGGGTTCATTTTAAGTCTTTTCAGTGATGAGGTCTTTGGAGTCTCTGTGTCTCTGAATATCTTATTTGATAGGAGTAGAGTGTTCTCTGTGCCTGTCTCCTTCACCCTTGTGCTGGTACCAGGTTCACTGAGAAAGCATCTCTTGCTCATTTCCACACTAACTCTATGGCTTCAGCTGGTGCCCAGGTGGGGTGAAATGGGCTGATTCTCTTCTCATGTTCTGCATCACTCTGAAAATGAGAATCAAATTCTCCAATGGAGAGTGAGATCAATGCAAGATACATGGATCCTCATTCTTATTTTGGAGAGAATTTAATAGGTGTAGGCCATCTTATAGCCCACTATTAGTGGGAGCTTGATAATGGAGAATAGGCTCATTTTTGGATATGATTTTGACTTTTTTCCCCATTCCAGGTATAGATTACATTCCACTGAGTGGATCTGTTAGCCAAATCAAAAGCATTTGGTAACCCACCATGGCTGTGTGCCACTATTGCACTTGTGTGAGCATCACATCAGGTTGATTGCTGTTGAATAGCTTAGACCATGAGTTGGTTAGGCAGATGCTCATGTAACACCTTCTGGCCCAAGACATGCTAACTGTCTGGGGATTGACTCTATTTCAGTTTCTAGTCAGGCTGCTCCATGTTCCATCCCAAAAGCTTATGGTGTCTTCAGCAGTAGTGCCTTACCATTAACCTTTTGTGGGTCATCAAGTCCTCCTGCAGAATTCTGTCTTCTTTTGGAAAACTTTGTAGATCTTTGTGATCAACAGCTCATTGTGGATGTTACCCACATGCTGCTAGTGGGAGTTATAGGTCAGTGCCAAGGGAGAAGAAGGAAGAAAAATATAAGTAATATAAGAGAAAGACACAGAGAGAGAAACAGGAGAAGATTGAGGATAATCTTTATTATACCCTCTCCAGGCCCCAGTGAATCAGGTATTCTCTCTTAGCAACTGGTGAAGGTTCAACTCTTTAGTATGTCTTTCAGGATGTAGGATTTTATGGTACCATTTCCATCTGGATCCAGCTTTTTGTTCCCTCTCACCCTTACCCTCCCCTCCCACCCAACCAACCCTATTGTCCAATCCTCAAGATGTTTATTAGGTATGTCAGCATCATTGGCAGATTTAGGTTAGGAGCCACAGATGAGTGATGCCATGCAATGATTATCTTACTATGATTGGGTGAGTTCACTGAGAATATTCTGTTCCCAGTTTGACTATTTTTCTTTAAGTTTCATTGTGTCATTTTTCCTTACTGCTGTGTAGAATTCCATCATGTAGATATAGCACATCTTAGTTATCCATTTGTCTAATGATGGACATCTGGGTTGATTCTAGCTCTTAGCTATTATGAATTGAGCATCCATAAGCATGGTTGAACAAATATCTCTGAGTTGAGGTTTGGAGCTTTTAGGAAAAATGCCCAGTAAGGGAATAACTGGGTCTGTTGATACCTCTATAGTCAACATTGTCAGGACTCTCCATATTTCTTTCCATAGTGGTTGTACCAGCTTTCATTCCCATCAACAATGAATGAGAGTTCCTATTTCTCCACAAACTTGCCAGAATTTGTTGTCATTAGAATTTTTAATGTTTGCTATCCTTACTGGGATAAGGTGGAATCTCATAGTTGTCTTAATTTGAATTTCCCTGATGATTACGGATGTTGAACATTTTCTTTCTTCTTTGAATATATATATAATTGACAACTTCTATACTTACAGACAACAAACCATGGTTTCCCTCCCCGCTTTTCCCTTCATAACTCTACTGTCCATAAAATTCCCAACCTCTCTCAATTAGTCTGTCTTTTAATTTGATGTCATCATCTTTTTCTCCTATTATGAAGGTCTTGTGTAGGTATTGCTAGGCATTGTGAGGTCTTGGATATTGAGGCCAATTACTGTCAGGACTGTTGTATGTAAGGAGTGGCACCCTTCCTTTGGCTTTTACATCCTTTCCTCCACCTCTTCCACAATGGACCCTGAGCCTTGGAAGGTGTGAGATGTTTCAGTGCTGGACAATCCTCTGCCCCTTCTTCTCAGCACTATGTTGCCTTTTGGGTCATCCCAGGGGTCATTGCCATTCAAAAAGAGAAGCTTTTCTAACCAGAAGTGAGAGTACCATTAATGAACATTAAGTGTAGTGTTTTCACGGCAATTTTTTGAGAGGAGTATATGTATTTATCCAGATAAGAGCAGGCTTTATATCCCTAAGGCTCATGACCTCCCCTGCCATAGGCTTTTGATGAGGTTTTAAGTATCAGGCATGTATTCCCTCCCATAGAGCATTTCTTCCTTCCAATTAGAGACCAGTTGGTTTCCCCCAGAGCAGACATGCCACTATTGCACTCGTTCAGTCATGTGGCCTGTCTAGCCAAACTTGAGGCTTCCAGTGTCCACTGATTTCACTTGTCTCCCATAAGGCTGTATACAGCTTTCACTTGGCTGGGCTACGGGGAGAAGGTATTTTGCTCAGGACCAGCTTGATTTCTCAGTGACTTTGCTACTCAGGCATGTGGAGTCTTCAGCAATAGGGTCTTACCATCTCTTTCTCACAGGAAACCAACGGCTTTGGCAATAGCCTATAATGTTTTGGAGGCAACAGGGATATCCCTGGCCAACAGTTCACTAGAAGATATACCATCCCTGGCATGGAAAATTTTCTAATAACAATCTATGGCTTCTGGATGTACCATTATTCAAGAAAGTAGATTTTCATATGTCTTGTTCAGAATATCTTATATTTCTATTGACCTTCCTCCAACCCTTCTTTTATACAATCTCATTTTCTTACATGTGTATTTGCCTTTTGTATTTCTTCCTCTGAGAACTCCCTGTGCAGTTCTCTGCCCCATTTTGTGAGTGTGTTGTTTGACTTTTTGTTGTTTAGATTTTTGAGTTCTTTGTAGATTCTAGAAATTAGCCCTCTGACCAATGTGTATCTGGCAAAGATTTTCTCCCATTCTGTGGGAAATCTATTGGCTCTACTTATTGTTTGTGAAAAAGCTTGTAAGCTTCCTGAAATCCCAATGGTTGAGTAATTGTTTAATTTCCTGAGCTACTGGGATTTTGTTCAGAAAGTTTTTCCTACTTCTATATCATGAAGATTTCCTCCTATTTTTTCTTCCAGTAGTAGCAGAGTTTCTGGTATTATATTGAGGTCTTTGATCTATTTGGACTTAATTTTTGTACATGGTGAGATGTGTGGATTGAGTTTCATTTCTGTGCATGTGGTTATCCAGTTTTTCCAGCACCATTTGTTGAATATGCTATCTTTTTCCATTTACATTGTTAGGGCCTTTGTGAAATATCAAGTAGCTGTAGTTACTTGACCCGAAGTCCAGGTCCTCGATTGTGTTCCATTGGCTATGTTCCTGTTTTTATGCCAGTATCATGTTGTTTTAATTACCAAGGCTTTGTACTATAGCTTTAGATCAGGTATGACAATGCCTCCAGAGGTGTTTCTTTTGCTGAGGTTATACTTGGATATCCAAGGCCTTCTGCCATTCCCTATGAATTTTGAGATCATTTTTCCCATCTGTGAAGAAAGATGTTGGGATTTTTATTGGTATTACATTAAGCCTATATATTGCTTTTGGTAAGATTGCTATTTTCACAATGTTAATTCTGCCTATCCAAGAGCATGGGAGGTCTTTTCATTTTCTCAAGTACTCCTCAATTTCTTTCTTAAAAACACTTAGTTATTGTGTTTTCATTGTAAATGCCTTTCATCTCCTTGGTTATTCTGAGGTAATTTATTTTAATTTTTTAATGCTATTGAAAATGGGACAATGTTACTTATTTCTTTTTCTGTATCTTTGTCTTTTACATATAGTAAGGGTACTGATTTTAATGTATTAATTTTGTTTCCGGCTACTGCACTGAAGGAGTTAATCACTCTTAAGAGTTTTAAGATGGAGGTTTTCGGTTCACCCATGTATAGAATCATATCATCTGAAAATAGGGATAACTTAACTTCTTCCTTTTCCATTTGTATCCCTTTGATTTCTTTCTTCTGTCTTATTGCTTGTGCTTGAACTTCTAGTACTATGTTGAAGAGCAAAGGTGAGAGTGGACACCCCTGTCCTGTTTCTAATCCCAATGAGAATTTCTTCAGTCTCACCCCATTAAGTATTATTTTGGCTTTAGGATCTTTATATATAGCCTTTATTATGTTGAGACATAGACTGTCCATGCCTTTTCTCTCCAGTGTTTTGATCATGATGTAATGTTGTATTTTGCCAAAGGCTTTTTCTGAATCTATCAAGATGATCATATGTTGTGTTTTTTTTTGTTTTTTTGTTTGTTTGTTTGTTTAAGATTACTTAGGTGGTGTATTACATTGACAGATTTCAGTATGTTGAACCATCCCTGTGTTCCTGGAAGGAAGCCTACTTGATCCAGGTGGATAATTCTTTTGATGTGCTATTAAATTTGGCTTGCGAGGATTTTGTTCAGGATATTTGCATCTAAGTTCATGAGGGAAATATCCCTGTAGTTTTCTTTTCTTGTGGCATCTCTGCCTGGTTTTGGTAATAGGGTGATACTAGCTTCATAGAAAGAGTTGGGGAGCTTTCCTTGTTCTGATTGTGTGGCACAATATGAGAAAATTTGGTTTCAGTTCTTCAGTTTGATAGAATTCAGCTGAGAAGCCATCTGGTCCTGGACTCTTCTTTTTGGGAGGTTTTTGTTTACCTTTTCATTCTCAATGGGTGTGATAGGTTTGCTTAGGAGTTTAATCTGCTCTTAGTTTAGCTTTGGTAGATGGTATGTGTCCAGGAATTCATCCTTTTTATCCATATTAACCAATTTGCAAAAAACAGGTTTTTGAAGTAAGACCTGCTGATTCTCCCAATTTCACTATGTCTGTTGTGATCTCTCCTTTTTCACTTCTAATTTTGTTAATTTAAAAAGTGTTTTTTTTGGTTGCTTGTTAAAATTGGCCAGTGGTCTATCAATCTAATTTAATTTTTTAAAAGAACCAGCTCTTTGATTCACCAATATTCTTATTTCCAATTCATTAATTTCTGCTCTGATCTTAATTATTTCTTTTTCTCTAGTACTTTCTGTATTGGATAATTCTTGTTTTTCCAATGCCTTTAGGTATATGGTTAGGTTATTGATTTGGGATCTCTCTGTATTTGTTATGAAGACATTTAATGCAATGAATTTTCCCTTGAGGACTTCCTTCATTATGTCCCATAAGATTTGGGTACATTGTGTTCTCATTGTCATCATTTCTATAAATTTTTCAATTTCATTTTTAATTTCATCCACTACCCAATTATTGTTTAAGAGTGTGTTGTTCAGTTTCTAGGAGTTGATTGGGTTCCTGGCACATCTTTGGTTGTTCATTTCTAACAATACAGCATTGTGATCTGACATCAAGCAGGAAATTATGACAATAATCCTAAATATATGGAGGCAGGCTTTGTTACCCAGTATATGATCTATTTTAGAGAAGGTTCCATGGGCCACTGAGAGGAATGTGTAATCTATGGATTTGAAGTAGGATATTCTGTAGACATCTGTTAGGTCTAGTTGATCTATGGTGTTGTTGAGCTCTCTTACTTCCCTGTTAATTTTCTGTTTGGATGATCTATCTATTGCTGATAGTGGAATATTGAAGTCCCCAACCATGATGGTGTTGTTGGTTATTTCTGTATTATTGTCAAGTAGGTTTTGTTTTATTAATTGTAGGACACCTGTATTTGGCGCATACAGATTAGTGATTGTGATATCCTCTTGGTGGATCATTCCCTTGATAAGTAAGAAGTGGCCTTCTTTTCTTTTTTTGATTAATTTAGGTTTGAAGTGTATTTTATCTGATATAAGTATAGCTACACCTGCTTGCTTCTTTATTTCCATTTTCTTGTTATATCATTTTCCATCCTTTCACCCTGAGGAGGTATATGTCTTTAGTGGTGAGGTGCATTTCTTGAAGACAGCAGATTGAGTGATCTATTTTTCTGATCCACCCTGTTAGCTTATGTCTCTTGGTGGGTGAATCTTTAAGGCCATTAATATTTAGAATAATAACTGTGAAGTTTGATTTAATACCTGCCATATTGTGGTGGTTTTTGTGGTTTGCTGTTTTCTTGGCCTTTGTAGTTTTTTTGCCCTTTTGAAGTTTGGTAATTGTGGTATGCTTCTCATAGGCACTTGAGGTTGGTTATTTGAAGCTTCTGTGTAGAGAACTCCCTCAAGTACTCTTTGTGGGTTTGGCTTTGTGTTCATATAGCTGAGTTTTATCATGGAAAGTTTTTCTTTCACCATCTATTATGAAGGATACTTTTGCTGGGTAGAGTAGTTTGGATTGGAAGCCATAAGTTCTTAGAGTTTTCAGTGCCCCATTCCAGGCCTTCCTGGATTTTAGGGTTTCCATTGAGAAGTCAGAAGTAATTCTGATGGATTTTCCTTTATATGTAACATGTCATCTCTCCCTAGTTGCCTTTAGAAGCACCTCTTTTTGATTAATGTTTAGATTCTTAATGATAATAAGTCTTGTAGAATTTCTGCTTTGTTCCAGTCTATTTGGAGTTCTGCTAGCTTCTTGTAACTTGATGGTACTTTCTTTTGAGAGAGCGGGAAAATTTTCTACCATAATTTTGTTGAATAAGTTTTCCATGTCATTGGTCTGAATTTCTTCCCCTTCTGGTATTCCCATGATCTGAATGTTGGGATGCTTAAGGGTATCCCCCAGTTCCCTCATGTTATGTTCACATAAAGTTTTGAACTTGTTGAAACTTTTGGACTCATGAACTGTTTCTTCTGTTTTGTCTTCCAATTCTGAGTTTCTATCCTCCACATTTCTGATTCTATTCTTGAGAGCTTCTATAAAGCTTTGGGCTTTTTCAATTTGGTTCATATTTTCTACTGCTTTTTAAGTACAGTTTCCAACCCTGCTTTGAGTTCACTTTTCACATCATTTTCTGATTTTTTTTAAAAAATGCTTCCTGGAGTTCATCCTTATATTTTTCTTATGTCTTTATTGAGCTTAGCCAGCTGGTTGTTGAGGACCTCTTTTATTCACTGAGGAGGATCGGTGATCATACATGCCTTCATGGCACAGCAAGGCTGGGCAGGAATGGCAGGACACTGACATGTCCATGGAGCTCTGCCTGGTGGCAGGAAAGCCTAGCGAAGAGGACCTGGCTTGATAGCTTGGGTCCTCTTGACCTGCAGTTAGTGCAGGAGAGACCTCCTACTGGGACTGCAGCTAGAACAGCTGCTTGAGATCAGGGAACTGGTGGGCAACCCAAGAGTGTGAGAATCAGCAGATTTCCTGTTTTGCCCTCCACACACTCCCACTGGAAGCCTACTAGAGCCAGAAAACCCCTAAACAAAAAATAACACCCCCCCTGCCCGAACATTAAAGCTCTTGCCTTCTTTTCCCTTAGAGGTGAGGTGAGGTTAGGCGGACACCATCTTGACTGGAATTCTGAAGCTGCTATCTTTAAAGTTACAAATGAAAACTATGCTTGTGAATATACTGGGGTTGCCATTATGATATTTCATAAATAAATTTCTTGGTAAATTAACATTTAGGGGAAAATCAGATGCTACAGAAATAGCTTACTTCATTTCTTTCTAGAATGCAATTTCGTATTCTCAAAAATTCACATCTTCCATAGTTTATTTATGGTCACATAGCAATAGACAAAGGAATCAGTCCTTGTATATATCAGCTTTCTATGACTGTGGCAAAATATTCAAGATAAGCACTTAAAGGAATCAAAGTTTATTTTCACTCAAAGTTCCAGAAGTTTGAGATCAAGGTATTGTGGCTCCTTTGTCTCTGGGCTCCACACTGTAGCAGCAAATCATGCATGTGCTGGACCAAATTGCTTACTTCTTGGCAACTAGAAAGCAAAATAAAAGAGAGAAAATAAGAAAGATGCTGAGATCAAGATAGAGCTCCCAAAGGCACATTCCCAAAGATTCAATCTCTTCAGAGAGTTTCCATCTCCTAACTACCAACAGGCCATCAGATTATGAAGACATTGATGAATACATCCATCGATGAAATCAAAGCTGACACAATTCAATTACTTTCCACAATCCTTTTACCAGCTCTGAAGACCGGCCCACAGGGTACCTGGACTTCCACACATGAGCCAAGCCATAATCATCATGGCTAATAAAAACAATAGAGGTTGACCTACTTTAGTATTATAGACTTCAGTCATCCCTCACCATGGGCTCACAGAGCTGGCTTGGGAGCTTTGCTACCTCTACTTTTAGCTAAGATTTTTCAAGGACTTCTGCTCACTCAGGCCCTTGATCTGGCTTGTATCAGTAATGCTATGGGTCTCAAAAGATGCAGACCGCCTCACAACAGAGACAAGGACAGACTTCAGGACCTCCCCACAGGTTGACTGAAATCATAAGCAAAACATCACTTAGATAAAGAAATATTGAGACCTGGGTGCCAGGCATGACTCTTTCTAAAGTCTAAAGAAAAGCCATTTCCCAGAAAATTCTCTATGGGGATACTTCCATCCAAAAGAAGTAACATGAACCTAATTTCTTTACAGATACCACTATATTGGTTATCAATATTACCTTTCACAGTATGAGTTAAGCATTTTAATCTAAAGTCTTAAATGTTCCAGGATCCAAATTTTGGGATGCTACTATGACATTAAGTAAAACATTTCACTCCTGACCTCATATAAATATGATAATGAAAACACAGATACATTAAAATAGTATATAAAATTACTTTAGGCTACATTGTTTATGGTATCTGTGAAACAAATATTTCATGTTACCATCGCCATGCTTTCCCCACCACCATGGACTGTGTCCTCTTGAACTGTGTTTTATGGACACTGATGGAAATTCATACTATAAAACTTTAATCATATGCTGTATTCTGAGTTCAGTTCCATAGTATTGGCCACAGAGAAAACTGCCTAGGGATTATGCAAGGGCCCAGAGATACTGACAACACAAATCTGAAGTTGAAAAGGCCACGACAGAGCACAGGCAAAGACTAGATGAGTGGTTTGGAAATTTGAAATTAAGGGATTTCCAGTGTCTCGTCTAAAATTGACAAATCCATGATGACAGAGGCTTCGGTGGAATTCAAGACAAAGAATTCAAAAGATTGATGGTAAATGCATGCAAAGAAATGAGAGAATTCTGAGACAACACAATCAGCTGAATGAAATAAGGAAGTCAATGGAACAGATGAATGTAATTCAATAAAGTGAAAGAAATACTGAAGAAAAACAAACAAATTGGTGTGAAGATGAAAATTACAGTGTCAAATTTAAAGTTCAGTGGAAAACCTCATGAGTAAAATGAATCATGGGGAGAACAGATTGTCAGGGTTTGAGCACCAAGTAGAGGAATTAGTATGTTCAGATGAGGAAAATGACAATTTAAAAAATACACAAGTAGCCAGGCGTGGTGGCACATGACTTTAATCCCAGCACTTGGGAGGCAGAGGTAGGAGGATCACCGTGAGTACAAGGCCACCCCGAGACTACATAGTGAATTCCAGGTCCGCCTGGACCAGAGTGAGACCCTACCTTGAAAAACAAAAACAAAAACAAAACAAAAAAGAAAAAAACACTAATGGAACATGCAGAAATCATAGGGGCACCATGCAAAAAACAATCTATCTAGGAATGCGAGCATATGAGAAAGAGATGACCAAGACAAAGGAACATAAAATACTTCCAATACAAGCATAGGTGAATATTTCCAAAATCTAGGGAAATAGATGTCTATCCAAGTATATAGGACATATAGAATTACAAATAATATAGGACCAGCAAAAATTACTCATGTCACCTTGTTCTTAAAACACTAAATATACAGATCAAAGAGTATGGAGAGCTGTGAAAAAGAAATATTAAACAAGCCCATCAGAATAACAACTGACTTTTGAGTGAAAACTTTAAGAGCCAGAAAGGCATGGAATGACGTATTTCTAGTTCTGAAAGACCACAACTATATACCCAGCCTCCTATACTAGGAAAATAGTCATAATTGAAAGAGAAAAAAAAAACATTTCATCTTTCAATAACAACTGTGAATATGATTGGCCCCAATCAAAAGACACAATAGAAATGAGCCATCTTCACCCTGTCTCTAAGAAGCACAACTCACAATGAAAGATAGACACTGCCTCATCGTGGCTCTGTAAGAGCAACTTTTAGGAACCTTTAAGGAATTCTATGACTCTCAGCACTATGTTATCTGCTAGGGTAAGTCAAGGCCAGGCTGACCATGTGGCTTCCTTTGTAAGCATTCCCCTGTGGTGCCTCTCCTTTTGCAGTCTATACACTGATTTGGGTTCTACTCTCTGGGTTTCCACATCCTCCCTGACCAAGAAGACAGGTGGTTCACCAGAGCTGTAGGACATGCTGGGAGTGTCTTGTCTCCTGCTGTGTTTTTGAATAGATTGGAATTTTATATTTTCTGGGTTAGACTTTTCCAAGGGATCCCATTTTAAATTTTTTGTATTAGTTTTGTACTCAGTGAATACAGTCAAGTTGGTACCATTGTTAGCCTCCTCCCTGACTGCCCCCCTCCACAGGAACCCTCCTTAGTGTGGAATATGGATTGTGCTTTGTGGGGTTAGCACAGAAACATTGCCTTCTACCCATTCTAAAATTTTAATTCAGAGACCCAGCAATGGATCCTCAGGATAGGAGCCACACTAGAATCTATAGTGAATTTTTGAAGAATCTTTGGAAAATTTGCACTTACACCTCTGGCCTCCACTTTGCAAAAGGTTCTTTGACAGCAGGCAGCCTAGAGGAGCAGATTACTCATATTTGCATAATCTCACTTTAATTGACTAAGTTAAAAGCCACAGTTAAGTCTTGGAAGTCCTTTCTTTCTAAAAATAGCATTATTGCCTGTAAGCCTGCCAAAGAAGGGCTTTATTTACCACAAGCATCACCAGACCAGACATGGTTGGCATCTGACCTGCCCAAGACACATACATGTTTCTTTGAGTCTAAAATGGCAGAAGAAGATATAAAACCCAAAGCATCTCCTCCTTCCCCTCTCCCAACTCTCTCATTTCCTATGACAGCCTTGGTGACTGGCTGGTTGCTGAGCTGGAGCCCAAGAGAACCACTCTGCTTATGAATGGAAGCAATTCAGTCTCAGCCAGTGGATCGTATTTGTCTGTAAACACATCTCAAAGATGTTTATATGAGGATATAGGTGGACTCAACATTAGTCAGGCTCAGAGGAAGAGGTAGTCTTCCAAGATGTCTACAACTCAGCATGTCACATCCAGTTAGAAAAAGCAGGCATATCTGCCGAAGACCATGTGGTTCTTTCCTGCTGAAACCTTTAAAACTATCAGCCGTGCCAATGGCTGTGGTGTGTATTTGTAATGTTTGTGGTACCAGGAGGACACTGAATAGAACAGTGACCTGCGAGGTCATGTTGTGGTAACAGTGAAACTGCTGCACAACATCTGCTCAGCTACCAGAGTCGCCTAAAACTTCTTCCTCAAGACAAGGAGACTCTGAGGTTGCAGAAACCAGTTAGTTCTGATCTTCAGTGCTCACTGCAATGTGGAGAAACCCACATCTGCTACCACTGATGCTCAGTGGATTTCGGGGGCTGCCTTTTCTTACCTAAAATGATTATCTTGATATTTTGAAGCATGTGAACCTTTTAGAGTACAAGATAATTTTCATAAGGAATGGTATGGACAGAATTTATTTATAAGAGTGCCAAAAAGGTCACAGGACAGAGACTGAAGCAAAAAAAAAATTGGCACCCATAACTTTTACAACTATCCTCACTGTGGCTATCATATAAGTGAATTCCTCCTTGTATCCTAATTGACTCCATTGGAAAATCAAACTTATAAGCACTTTTTCTAAGAAAGTGAAATTATCATCATTATTATTGTTAGAATATAAATCTTTGATAGTAAAACTAAGAAATGGATGACAGCTCCAAGTAATCCCTGCAAATTCATTTAAGCTCCATCTTACTTTTTCTTTTCTGACTTGCTAGTTGCTATCAATGATGAATTATAACAACCCCATTAGAACCTCTCCCTTCTTCCCCATTTCCACTTTCCTTACTTTGACACAGATCTTCCATATTTATTATCTAACCTTTAGTCATTGGGCTTCTGACCCAATGATTAAAACTGAAAAACATGTACCTGCTTTTAATTCATGCTGAACATTATAGCAGGATTAATTTTTTTAGAAATATATGCCACTAATCTAAAAAAGAAGCCCTCTGATAGGTATTTATCACACACAAAATTGAGAAAGATATACAATGGGTAGTTAATATGCATCAACACTTCCAGCCATAGCATTTTACCTTCTCTCTATATTGCTCTCTTAACTTTAGCTTTTGGTAGATATCTATATTTTTGGTTGAGCTTAGATCCAATCACAGGGTTTCAGAAAAGCATTAAGGACTATAAATAAGAGGATGTTGTCATCATAAAAATGCTTCAGTTGGGTTTGTAACTACAGCTAACAGGGGGCTGAACATTTTAAAAGCCATTACACTTGTCTGGCCAGGCTGAATTTTGACAATATAAAAAGGGATGGAGAAGAAAGAGAGGAATTCAGATATCATGAGACAGGATTTCTAGAGATAATAAGAGAATAACTCAAAAATTAAGAGAAACAGGCAGTCAGGATTCTCCATTATATATTTAGCTATATTTTGTTTAGTTTTAATAAAAAAAAACTTTATTACAAATTTACACAAGGATCTGTGGAAGACATTTGTTTCCAAAATCTGTCAGCCTGGGGTTCACTTCCCAGAACCTATATAAAGTCAGATGCACAACATGGTCAGGCATCTAGAGGTTCTGTGCAGCAGCAAGAGTCGCTGGCATGTGCCCCCCACTCTCTCTCTTTCTCTCTTAAATAAAATATTTAAATAACTGAGCAAATATTTGTTAAAAATTAACATAATTCCCTATACCCATCCTACATCAAAACCCCTCTCTTTCCTAAAATTTCATGTTTTATTTTTCTTATTAAGTAGAAGATTTGTATGGACATATGTGTTGTAACATCATTTCCATCCTCCATGTTCACGTTCCACTGAGGACCTTCCTCAGTGGGATTGTTGTTAGTCACCATGGGGTTATGAGTTATAAGATGTGAAAGCATTAGTCAGCCACTGTAAGGTGTATTCCCTTGTGCTTTGTGGCCCTTACAATCTTCCTGCCCCCTCTTCTGCAAAGTTCCCTGAGCCATGGTGGATGTATTTTAAGTCTCCTTTAATGTTATGCTCTCAGCAGCTCCTGGATTTCTGCTTTGGTATGCTTTAAGTATCCTCAGTGTCTGTCTTCCTGCCCCTGGCTTGTTGACAGGCTCGCCATTGAAGCATCACTCTTGTTCATCTCACCAATTCCTCTGTGGTTTCACCAGGCTGATATGTGAGGGGTGGTTTATTGCTTGGTTCACACTGCTTTCTCACAAAGAAAAATAGATTCCCCAGTGGAGGAGAATGAGGTCAGTATAGGTTAAATGGGATAGGCATTGTTAATTAAGAGAGATTTTGTTGGGTGTAGCCTTTCTTTTGGCCAAAGATTAGTGGGAGATTTTCACTGGAGTCTATGATCTTGGTCTCCATGAAATTCTGATTTGGTTTTCATTTCCTCCTATGGGTTCCTTTCCACTTAGTGGATCACTTAGCCAATCAAGGAACCACTGTGACCCACCTAGGCTAGGTGACACTAGGGTACACGTGTGTACGTTTTGTCAGGCTAGTTGCATTCATGTAACAGCATCCCCTGCTCCTATACAACTTTATTGACCACTTTCCCCCAGCAACTCATGAAGTATTTTCTATCTATATATGGGAAACAATATGGGAACTGGCGTCCTTTGAGATTCCAGCCAGATCTCTCAATGTTCTGGGTCAGCAGCTTGTGATGTCTTCAGCAACAGGGTCTTATCTTTTACCTCAGACCGGTTATCAAGTGCTTTGACAGAAGTCTGTCTTGTTTGGGGAACCTTCTAGATCTCTGTGATCAATAGCTCAATATGGGTTGTAATCGATTTTTGGTCCTGGGATTTATAAGCCAGAGTCAAATGTTTTAAGGTTAGGCTTCATCCTACCCACTCCAGGACCCTTCTTGCCAGGCAATCCCTGCATTGAGGGTTACTTCTTTTAGTCTGCTATCAAAGAGAAAGGTTTCTATGGTAAAAGTTTCAATTCATTTTGGAGTATGCTTTCTGTGTATCTCCCCTAGCCACCCACTCCTTTTCCTATAAACACTTCCATTCCTATTATCTTCACCTTGAATTGCCTGCCAGGTATGTATAAAACTCAAACTGTTCCAGGTTAGGAACCACAGGGAGAGCATGCAGCATTTGTTTTTTCTGTGCTTGTGTGAATAATCTTAATATGATCTGTTCCAAATCCATGCATTTTCTTACAAATTTCATTATATTTCCTTAATACTTAGTAGCATTCCATTGTGTATTTGTACCACACCTTCATTATCCATCAGATTCTGGGTATCTAGATTGATTCCAGTTCTCAGTTATTGTGAACTAAGCAGCTATAAACATAGTTGAGCAAATATCTCTGCAGTGAAGAGTGGAGCGTTTAGGAAAATTCACAGTAGAGGAATGGCTGGGTCAGTAGGAATCTCTATTTTCATCTTTTTCAGAAGCCTCCATATTGAGTTCCATAGTGGTTGCACGAGTTTACATTCCTACCACCAGTGAGTGAAGGTTCCTTTTTCCTAACATCCTCACCAAAATTTATTGTTGTTTGATTTTGTAATGATTGCTATACTGACTAAAGGAAGGTGGAATCTCATAGTTGTTTTTATTTGCATTTCCCTTATGTTAAGGTTGTTGAACATTATCTTAAGTAAATATGAACCATTTGTATTTCTTCCATTGAAGATTACCCTATTCAGTTCTCTGCCCTATTTTTATGAATTAATTGTTTGATTTTTTTTTTATTGCTTAGTGTTTTAAATTCTTTGTAGATTCTAGATATTAGGCCTCTGTCAGTGGTATAGCTGGTAAACATTTCCTACAGCTCTGTGGGTATTCTGTTGGCACAGTTTATGGTATGTTTACCTGTACAAAAGCTGTTTTGCTTTGTGAGCAAAATCACTTCTTGAGTTATTGTTGAATTTTCTTGGGTATTGAAATATTGTTCAGGAAGTCTTTCCCCACTTCTATATCATGGAGAAATCACCTCTATTTTTTTTTTCTTCCAAGAAATTAAGAGTTTCGGGTCTTATGTTCGGGTCAGGTCTTTAATCAATTTGGAGTTAAATTTGTGTCTGGTGGGTGAATTGAGTCTAGTTTCATTTTTCTTTCAAATTTGTCCAACACCATCCTCTTCTCCAATGGATTCATTGCCATAGATCAAGTAGCTTAGTTGCTTAAACTAAGGGCTGGATCTTTCAGTTCTATTCCATTGGGCTACATGCCTGTCTTATGCCAATACCATACTGCTTTGGTTACTATGGCTTTGTAGTGTAGCTTCAGATTGGGTATGACGATACCTCCAGACATGTTACTTTTGAAGAAGATATTTTTGGATATCTGAGGCCTTCTGCCATTCCATATAAATTTTGAGATTACTTTTACTGTAAGGAATGATGCTGGGTTTTTATTGGTATTGCATTGAAAGTATATATTGCTTTTGGTAGGATTGTCATTTCACAATATTAATTCTACCTATCCAGGAACATGGAAAGTCTTTCCATCTTCTCATGTCCTCCTCAATTTCAGTCTTGAATGTTTTTATGTTTTCTGTATATAAGCCTTTCACAACCTAAGATAATGTTAATCCAAGGTATTTGATATTTCTGTGGCTATTGAAAATGGGGCTTTTTCTCACTTCTTTCTCTGTTTATCTATCTTTTCAGTATAAGAAGGCTACTGATTTTTGTGTGTTGATTTTCTATCCTGCCACTTTGCCAAAGGATTGTATCACCTGGAGAAGTTGTATGGTAGAGTCCAGTCACTTTTGTATAGATCATGTCATCTGCAAACAGGGCTAGCTTGATTTATTCCTTTATTATTTGTATCCCTTTTATATCGTCTGCCTTATTGCTTGGCTAAGAATTCCAGTACTATGTTGAAGAGCAGTGGTGAGAGTGGGCATACCTGTCTTGCTCCAATTCTTAATGGGAACTCCTTGAGACTTTCCCCAAAAGGTATGATTTGGACTTTAGGTGTTTTGTATATAGCCTTCATTATATAGAGATATAAATCCTCCATGCCTAGTTTCTCCAGTGTTTTGATCATGAAATGTTATATTGCATCAAAGGCCTTATCTGCATCTATTGAAATGATCATGTGGTTCTTGTGTTTAAGTTTATTTATGCAGTGTGTTACATTAATAAATTTCCATATTTTAAACTTCCCAGCATCCTTGTGATGAAGCCTGTTTGATTGGTGTAGATAATGCTTTTGATGTGTTGTTGAATTTGGTTTGTGAAGATTTTTGTTCAAGGGTTTTTATCTAAGTTTGTCAGGGATATAGGTCTATAGTTTTCTTATTGTATATCTGTCTGGTTTTGGTATTATAGTGATGCTAGCTTCATAGAAGGAGTTGGGGAGCATTATGTGAAAATACTTTGTAAAAGTGGTTTCAGTTCATCAATGAAGGTTTGGTATAATTCATCTGAGAATCCATCAGGTCCTGGACGTTTGCTTTGGGGGATATTGTTTTATTAATTTTTCAACCTTGATGGGCATAATAGGTTTGTTTAGATTTGTTTGTTCTGGACTTACTTTTGGTAGACAGTACATTTCTAGTAATTCATTCATTTCCCCCAAGTTATCCAATTTTGTGGAGTAGAGTTTTTGGAAATGTTGTCCCCATGATTCTTGTAATTTCACTGATATCTATTGTGACCTCTTCCTTTTCATTTCTAATTTTGTTAATTTGAGACTTTTTTCTTTTCTGTTTGATTAAATTGTACAGTGGTTCATTAGTGCTGTTTATTTTTCAAAGAACCAGCTTTTTTTGGTTTTGTCAATTCTCTTAATTGTTTTCTTGGTTTCCAATTTATTAATTTATGCTCTGACATTAATTATTCCTTTCATCTGGAAATCTTAGGGTTTGATTGTTCTTGTTTATCCAATACCTTTAGGTGAAGGGTTAGGTATTTAATTGAGATTTCTTTGTCTTTGTAATGAAGGCATCTAGTGCTACAGATTTTTTCTCTTATAACTGCTTTTATTGTGTCTCATGAGTTTTGGTATGTTGTGTTTTCATTATTATACAGTTCAAGGAATTTAACTATTTCCTCTTTGATTTCTTCCAGATCCATTCATTGTTTAATAGTGTCTTGTGCAGTCTCCAGAAGCTTGTGTAATTTCTGTTAATTCTCTTGTTGCTATCTTTTAGATTTAAAGCATCATGGTCCTATATAATATAGAAAATTACATCAATTTTTCTTAATTTATGAAGGCATGTTTTATGCCCTAATATATGACCTATTTTTGGAGAAGGTTCTATAGGCTTCTGAAAAGAATTGGGGTGGAATATTCTGTAGATGTCTATTAGATCTAATTGATCTATGATGTTAAGATCTATTATTTATGAGTTGAATTTCTGCTCAGATGATCTATGTAATAATGATATTGGGGTATATAAATCCCCTACTATGATGATAGTAGGATTTATTTCTGATTTCTTGCCAAGTAGATTTTGATTTATAAAATGTGGTGCACCTGTGTTTAGTGTATATAAATTTATAATAGAGATGTCCTCTTGTTTGATCATGCCCTTGATGAGTAAAAACTGCCCTTTTGTCCTTTTTAATTACTTTTTGTGTGAAGTCTATATTGTCAGATATTAATATAGCCACTCCCACTTTCGATTTCCATTTGGTTAGAAAATCATTTTCCATCCTTTTACCCTGAGGAGGTGTCTATCTTTAATGGTGAAGTAGGTTTTTTTTTTTTTTTTTTTGAAAGCAGCAGATAGAAGAATCCATTTTTCTTATTCACCTTGTTAACTTGTGTCTTTTTATAATTGAGTTAAGTCATTAGAATTTAAAGTTATAGCTGTGAAGTTTGATTTAATCCCTGTTATGCTGGAGAGTTTATGGGGTTTGGTGCTTTGAACATTTTCATGCCTGCTCTAGTTTTGGTTATTGTGTTCATCCTCTTATAGGCTCTTGAGCTAGGTTGATTGACTTTTATGTGGAATATTTCCTGAAGTATTTGTGTAGGTTTGGCTTTGTGTTCATATAATCATGGAGCTGGCTTTTGTGATGGAAAGTTTCCTTTCTCCATTTAATATGAGGATACTTATGCTGGGCACAGTAGGCTTTGAAGTACTCCACTCCAAGTCCTACTGCCTTTCAAGGTTTCCACTGAATAATCTGGGGTAACTTTGATAGGATTGCCTTTGCATGTAATGAGTTATTTTTCTTTTGCTGCTTTTAGCACTCTTTCTTGGTTTTCATTGTTTAGAGTTTGTTGCAGTCAGGTTTGCATTGCTGGCAGAAAACACCCAACCAAGAGCAACTTGTGGGGACAAAAGAGTTTATTTTGGCTTAAAGACTTGAGGGGAAACTCCATGATTTCAGGGGAAAATGATGGCAAGAGAAGAGGGTGGACATCACCTCCTGGGCAACATCAGATGGACAACAGCAACAGGATACTGTGCTAAACACTGGCAAGAGGAAGCTGGCTATAATACCCATAAGCCCAGGAAAACAATACACTGTCTCCAGGAGGTTTTAATTCCCAAATTACCATCAGCAGCTGGGGACCTAACATTTAGAACACCTAAGTTTATGGGGGACACCTGAATCAAACAACCACAAAGTTATAACTATTATGTGTCTTAGAGAGCTTCTTCTTTGACCCTGTGTTTTTGCTGTTCTATGAGCTTCTTACATCTGGGTGGGCCTCTCTTTTGCAAGATTGGGAAAACTTTATTCAATAATTTTGTTGAATGTGTTCTCTATGCCTCTGGCCTGACTTTCTTTCCCTTCTGGTGTATCTAGGATACAGACATTTGGTTGTTGTAGGGTATCCCACAATTCCTTCATATTGTTTGAAAGGTTTTTGAACTCATCAAAAATTTTGAACTCCTGGTCAATTTCCTCTGTCTTTTCTTCAATATCAGTAGTTCTGTCTTCCACATGATTGACTCTGTTAGTGAGGGCTTCTAGAGAGGCTTTAGATTTTTGTTTTGTTTTGTGTTTCTTTCCATCATGTACATATCTTTTCTGAGGTCATTTCAGGTGAAGGTTTGATTTTTCTTGATGCTTCCTGGAATTCATTCTTGAATTTGATCATGTCTTCTTTAAGATTAATCAGCTGGATTTTGAGCTCCTCTGTTTGCTGACTCACCTCCAATTCATTTATCTCTCTTTTGAGGCCTCTGGTTTTCTTCAATTAAGTTAAGCCTATTGATGATGAAGACTGTGTGCCTTACATTCATGTGATTGCTTGTTTTTGCTTCCAATTCCGTCATTCTCTTGGTCAAGGTCTCATTAAATTTATGCAATAGCTTATTGTGCTCTCAGTTTGGGATTCAAGTTATGTGATCTCCTCTGTTTTCATTTAAGGCTTCCATTGTGAGGCTAGGAAACCTTGTTGAAGATCTCTCAGTTTGTTTTCACTGGTTTTGTGTGCGTGTATGTGTGTGTGTGTGTGTGTGTGTGTGTGTGTGTGTGTGTGTGTGTGATTCATGTTTGAACCAGATTGGAGTGCAATCAGGTTATAACCATAGATGCACAGGTTGTACAGGTTGCAAGTACGCCACCAGCTCTGGGCTGGTAGGTAAAACATGAGTTGGTTTGGAGGTCTGGAATCTCTTCAGCCTGAGATCATAGTCATGCCTTGCCTATGGGGCTCAGGAGAAGTAGCACTTGCCCTTATTCCCCCACTGTACTCCAGCTCAGCAGGTTGTGGATATGCACTGATATCTTCCTGAGCTTGCCATTTACTCTTATGCTCCCTGTCAGAGCCAGGAATAAGGTGCCAAGCAGGCAATAGGGGCACCTGTTGGAGGATTTTGTCAGTGGGGGAAGGGGGAAATGGTGGAACTGGGTTCCACGGACCAGGCATAACTGCAAGTCTGTAGAGGTGGTGTGTGTGGAGGTGACCAGGTCAGGTACACAGGAGTGGGAGGAGGCTTGTCACCAATCAGAGGAGGCAGTCAAGGTCATACTTGAGCTCACTTGTGTATTTCTGACCCCAGTGAGCAGGCTTTCCCTGGTGTCCCTGGTGGTTTCCTGCCCCAGTGAGCACTTCCCTGGTATATACTTGTTCACAGTGAGTAGGCTTTCTCTCCCTAGTAAATTTTTTTATTACAAGTATGGCAGAACCCAAATATTGGGGTTCATAAATTCTTGGGGACCCCTCCTGAATACCCAAATCCTGCATCAACAACACATGTGAGGATCCAGTGATGCCCTGCCCACATCACTGGGGAATAGGATGCCAGGGTCTGCTCTTGCTGATCACGTGTGTAGTGTCCAAACCATCCCACACCTGCAGAAGGGTACAAGGAGGTGGAGAACCGAGAGGCGGGGGAACTGGAATCCCAGGCCTACTAACACTGCATGCCAGTGCAGGGTCTGAGCATTCCCATATGGTAGCAGGGGACCTGGGTGTTGGCAAGCCAGGAGCTGGGGAACCAAGTGCTAGAGAAGAAGGAGCCAGGGAACTGATAGACCTGGTCTACTCCTGCTTGCAGGGTCCCAGCTACCCCACAAAAGCATCAGGGGAACTGGGTGTCAAGGAATCAGGAGTTGGGGAACCTGGAGCCCAGGCCAACTTACTCTGAATGCCCTCCTGGGGAACTGGGATTCCAGACCTACTCACACTGTACCCCCTGTTTTATATATTATGTCACTTTATGCATTTATTTTTGGCCTCCTCCATCATCCATGACAACCTGTTGGTAAGTGCGATATTGTTACATTGTGCAGATATTAATAGCCACTGTGAGGTCATAAACGCTACTGCTGCTTTGTGTCTGAGGCACAACATTCCAAAGCACTCTTCCCTATCCTTTTGGCTCTTACATCCTTTCTTCACCTCTTCTGCAATGGTCCTAAGGTGTGATAGAGAAGTCTCATTTAGTAATGAATACTCAACTGTCACTTCTTCTCAGAACTTTGATGAGTTTTGAGTCTCCCCAGTAGTCACTGTCATCTGAAGAGAGAAACTTCTCTAACCAAAAGTTGGAGAAGTACTAACATTGGGGCATAAATATAAATATTTTAGAGGAAAATTTGGTAAGCATAATATAGCCAAACAATAGTAGTAGCTTCCCTAATGTGGCTTATGACCTTAGACATTTGACTAGTTTTACATCATCGGATATAAATTCCCTCCCATGGGGCAAGCTTCAAATCTAATCTGAGAGCTGATGGTTACCACCATAATAGTCATGCCACTATTGCACTAGTGGGCACATCTTGCCTAGCTGGGCAGCTTTCAGGTCTTTCAGGTAAGACTGTTAATTATTTTTCTTGTCCAACAGGCTGAATAGTACTTTCCAACATTATGACTGCTAGTTAGCAGAAAGGAGGCTTCCATCTCAGTTCTAGCTTGATTTCTCAGTATATTGCAACTGACGCATGTGCTATTTTCATCAATAGGGTCTTACCACTTACTGTGTTGCTCTTATGGGCAAGCAAAAGCCTTGGCAATAGCCAATGTCTGGAAAGGGGTGCTTAGGGGTTTCCTGACCAAGAAATCACTGGGAAATACCGTTGGCACTGAAATATTTCTGAAACCGCCTATGGCTATCTTTTAAGAATATTTGAGAGCTGGGCATGGTGGTGCATGCCTTTAATCCCAGCACTTGGGAGGCAGAGATAGGAGGATTGCCATGAATTTGAGGAAACCCTGAGACTACATAGTGAATTCCAGATCAGCTTGGGCTAGAGTAAAACCCTGTCTCAGAATGAAAAAACATTAAGAATATTTGTATGACAGGCTTTTCAAATAAATCATGATATAAGTCATATTGTTTAATTTTAAACATAACTCAAAATAGCATGGCTTCATTTTTTATTTCTTCTCTCCCAATCTTTTAATTATAAACCTATCAGGTACACATTGTTCTCAGAATATTTCAGTATGTTGAATAGTATAATCCAAGTAATAAGCAGTTCAGGCTCACAGTTAACTTTATTTATTCAAATAACAATGCACTAAATGTGAAGACTGGATAAATATCACTGCAAAATCATGGATAGCAATATAGTGACTGTGCAATTCCATCTTTGTGTTTGTTTTTACCAACACAGAATGAGCTATAAGAGCACTCAACATGGCATAGCTTTGCTGCATTGCAGAGTTAGATAGAACAGGTACTTATACAGTCATTCCTAAACCAGTTTGTACACCAGTTAAGATGCTTTTCAATATTTTTAAGCTGAAAATAGCAACAGTAAAATTACAGATAAACATATGTGATTATCAGAATGTGTAATTGATAGAGCGATTTTTAGCTTATACGGATCATGAAATAGTATATGTGTGAGTGATTTGTTGTTAAATCCTTTAAAGCCCTTATTTAGGAATTAAAAAAAAAAAAGCCATGTGAGAATTTACTTGTTGAGGAATGTAAAGGTTGGGAAAATGTTGGACTGTAACTTGCTCCCTGAATGAATGTGGTTCTGATTATCACACAGGAATCAGAAAATAAAAGACACTGAAGGCCCAAGATTCTACAGTGAAAATTCTAAATATCTGATGAAATGTGTCTCACAAATTATACCCCAGATCCTTTTCATAGCACTTAATATACTCCCAAGGGTGAAGTCTGTTTGTTTTTAGCAAAGTAGATTAGCTTACATTGCGTGATGGGAAAACTCTATGCAACACTTCATGTCCTTCAACTCTCGTTCCAGAGCAGTTGGTTCGGGTTGTATCTTTTGGCCATAGTTGTGGATCTCAATTTTCTACTCTGTCTGAGTGTTAAATCGCTCTCTGTCTGCTGTCAAGCTGTCTCTTTCGGTTCCCAGGCCCCCTCCTCTTTTTGTGAGCTCCTTACATAATTCCAAAGTCATGTTGAATTCATCTTTACATTTCTTACTTGATAAGACACTTTAGAATCTAGCACTGATTCTTGTGCAGAACTGTAGAGTGTGTCCAGTTTAAGCAAAAGATAAATCACTGGACTAAAAACAAATTTTATACAAAACCACATAATCAATAGGCTTGCCTGGGTCTTTCAAAGCTCAAAAATTGTGAAACAGTCATTTACTCAAGAAACAGCATTTGACTTATAACTATTCTCAGTTGTTGAGTGATTTAGAGAACCATCACATTGCATGCATCACCTTTTGTGCCACGCTAGTGTCTTCTAAACTTTGCAGGCAGGGGGAACTGCCATCCCTAAATTGTCAGGCTATCTAAATAATCCTTCTTAGAATCAACCTCCACTAGCCCAGGGGACCAGGCCACTTTCATTCTTTCTCATGGCAAAAGGTCCAACAGATGTTTCCTAGAGGGCGGTGGTGGCTAAGGATTGATTTCCTGGCTTGCTGGGGTGCTAACATAGTTTCTTGAAAATTATGTCATGTGGATTATGGTCCTCATGCTTGTCTAAAAGAAACTTTACACTTGTTTGGACAAGGATATGTGTCTATATGGAATTACTTTCGCAGTGCCCTTTATTCCAGCTTCCAAGTCAAGGAAGACAGCTTCAAATACTAAAAGCAGGCTTCAAGATGACTCAGCCTCCAAAAGTGCAAGATTCCCATCACAAAGCAATGCTAAGCAGCTCATCACAGTATTACAATGAATTCCACAAGAAAACTGTTATTGTCTCCTGATGAAAAGTATAATAGTGTAACAAGACTATTTTGAATTCTAATCCTATTCTCCAACCAGGTTTTCCTAGCTCCTTTATGGGAACAATAGTAGCTAACATTGATATAACAATGTTCTCTAACCCAAGTGTCTTTAAAAAACTTTATATACATTAGATAGCTTATTAATTACAACAATCCTGTGGCATTGTGTTGTAGTCAGTACCATGTTGATGGACAAACATCTAGTCAGACACAGCTCAAGGGAGTAAAGGGTTTTATTTTAAGTTTACCAAGTTAAAGTGAACATCATCAGTGGGCCAAGTAGACCCAAGCAGAGAGACATTATCAATAGCCAGCACCGCAAAGTGCCAACAGCCTGCACTCAAACTGCTTTCCTACACCTTTGGGCTGGAATTCCAATCCAACCCTGCCCCAAACACACCTTAGGGCTGGATTTTAAATCTACTCCCAGTGACATACCTCTTCCCTAGTAGTGGGATTTGCCTGCTAGGGGCACAAGCAGGAAGTTTAATCAAAAACTGGTTGAGAGCTGGAGAGATGGCTTAGCGGTTAAGTGCTTGCCTGTGAAGCCTAAGGACCCCGGTTCGAGGCTCGGTTCCCCATGTCCCACGTTAGCCAGATGCGCAAGGGGGTGCACGCGTCTGGAGTTCGTTTGCAGTGGCTGGAAGCCCTGGCGCGCCCATTCTCTCTCTCTCTCTCTCTGTCTTTCTCTCTGTGTAGGTCGCTCTCAAATAAATAAATAAAAATAAAAAAAAAAAAAACTGGTTGAGTCTATGGGGCCATATAATTAAACTATCACATTCAAAGTAAGACATGTTGTTATTATTATTATCTTTGCTTGAAATGGAAACTTATGCACAGAGATTTTACATAACTTTATTATACCTTCCAAGGCTAAAGATCTGTTGTGGCAAAAAGAATGTAAGAGCCAAAGGAAGGGTAGGACTCCTTACAATGTGTTCCTCCAGACACAAAATGGCCTGGATATCCATGACTTCATAGTGCCTGACACTACCTACACAAGACCATCAAGATAGGAGGAAAAGATAATGACATCAAGATAAAAGAGAGACTGATTGAAAGGGGGAAACATATGATGCAGAGCAGAGTTGCAAAAGGGAAAGTGGGAGAGGGAGGGAATTACCATGGGTTATTTTCCATAATTATGGAAGTCATCAATAAAATAAATAAGTAAATAAAAACTTTCAAGGGAGAGCCAGGATAAGGTCTGGTGAAGCATTTTATAAAATGTTAATGTAAGATCAGAAATTTTCATGAAAGGTGTTTTCATAGGGCAGAAATGAAAGGTAAAATAGAGTCTGTAAAAGGATGGGAGAAGAGTCAAAACAAGGTAAGGAAGAAAACTGAGTAGGACATTAGGATGGAAAACAAAGAAATACCATAGACCAAGATCAGGGTGTACAAAGCATATTAAAAATAGGTTTTCTGACCCCAGCCTAGAGAGCAAGAGAAGGAAACATGACTCTAGAACCCACTGACCAATCTGAATCTCATAGCTGGGTATAACCAGGTAGATAAAGTGAGAGAATGATGCAGGTTACAAGTAAGCCTTAAATGTGGTCAGGTAGAAAAGCCACTTAAAAAAATAGATAAAGGCCCATTTACCACATATTTTCAAGTATAATGTGATGATTATTATGGAATAATTAGGTTAAATTTGTAGTTCGTGGCTAACATCTGGTATCCACATTTTAATGAAATGCCAAGAAGTCTTGGGTACTAAAGAAAGATAAATGGTAAATCAATGCATTTCATTGGATATGAAGTCTGAGCCTGCACAAGTCAGCTAGAGATGATGGAAAATGATAGAAACATCTTGATGGAAAGTGAACAAGAAACACGTAACTTTGCTTTTTCAGATACTTTGCCTGGATACTGTTTATTTTTCCCTAATTTGCCATTTGGCATGAACTAATGCATAAATAACATATTAAGCTGCTATTAATTACTATTTTAATTGGAAAGAACACTTGGCTTTGTAACATTTTAGAATGAAAAAATGAAATGTTCATGGATTTCAATGATATTTAAATGTTAAAGTTCTAGGAATTTTTTAAAATTTTAGCAGAAAAAAAAAAACCTGCTTACCTGGTGCTTTCTTCTAGGAAATGCTTTATTCACAGTTCAAAAATACTTGTGCACGTGTAAAAATTGTTTGAATTAAGCATAAAGTTAAAACTTCATAATTTGAAATCTACTCATATTTGAATACTGATATGTAAATATATTTGTAACTATTTCCTATGCAATTGAAGAGTGGAGTGACATTTTTCTTATGAAGACCTTTTCAAAATCCGAGTGTTTATCAGGTTTTGAGATCTGAGAATGAGAGAGGAATATGTCTAAAAGAAGGACTTAAATGTAGCAACTCTTTATAGGGTAAAATGCAACACATGGAGAAAAGTGAACGAAACGCACGAAAGAGACGAGTGAGTTTATAACTGGATGCCATCATCAGAAAGGGGATCTGGTAACATTTTTTTCTTTGCTTTTACCACCAAATCCCTAAGAGAACTATTTGATGCTTTGGATTTGTAGACATGATCTCAATTTTAAACTATTCTAGAACCCATTCTGCTGATAATAAACTTACAGGGTTAAATATTCCTCACATTTACATAGTAATAAGAGAATTTATCTTCAGTTTATTGTGGGATTGGGAAATGGATATTTTTTTTTCTACTCTGTGACCCTGTGTGGTATATTATGAGCCACAGAGGATGAATCAATGTGAATTGTATTTTCCCCAATTCTCTTAAATTTATTTATACCTTTCTTTGATCTTTGAAAAGTTAAAAGACATTACCAGCTATGAGCAGCACACATACTTACAAAATAAAATATTTGTTTTAAAGTTTATAATTTAAACATGTTAATGTTCATTGGAATTATGATGTGAAAATAATAAAGCAACACTCTACTTACTCTCTTTATCCTTCTATCTGATAAGCAACAGCATTGATGTTGTTGGCAATAAAATTTTTCCACTGGAATTTGGCACTGGGGAGTGTTAGGCTTCTAATTTGAAAGTAGGGTAACTTGGAAAAATTCATGTCCAGGATTGATCTAAATCATTTCATGACATGTGAAGAATGAATATGGTCATAGAAATTGTTGCACTAGATTCAAATCACATTTTAAAGTCTGGATATAATGAGGATAGTGTATCTCTCTCTGAAAGGGGGTTGTGATTCATAAATGAAAGAGAGCTTGTCAGCTGTCATCACCTTACCCCATAAAATTTGAGAATTGCTCTGGGTACTGCATCTTGCACTCTCTCATTGGCTGGCTTGGCTCCATCATTTCTCAGCTTTGCCAGTCACTATCCTCCTGTCTTCTCATTTCTCTCTCCCACACTTTTCCTCCTAACTTAGCAAGCACATCTACAAGTAGCTGTTTGTGTTGGAGACTTCATCTATTTCCTGAAGTCTTCCACATCTCCTTACTGATTTTCTCCAAAAAAAAAAATCATTTATTTATCTTAATCTCACCAGGACCGTGGTTTTAAGAGTACCAATACCCTAGAAATAGGAAAAACAAACTTCTAAGAATCTTATACCTATAGAAGAATACTTGAGGTTTAAATATCCTTAAACTGTTTCTAGGAATATAATAGTCATACTTTCTAAATAGCTATGGACTATTTGTACTTACTAATACATAGTGGGCTCATGCTGTGTTGAAGGTTTTGGAATAGTTCCATTTCAGACCAAATAATCTCAGTCTACTGCTATTGGGTCTTCTGTCACCCTCAAGGCAAATGAGCACTGGCCACTATTCTACATCTATAAACCTCAGATATACCCTCAGAACAAAATCCATTAGAATGCTCATCATCATTTGCATGAGTCAGTTCCATAGTGTTCAGCTCATGATGTAGACCTCCATTCCTCCTTCACTTCCCACACAATTCTTTTGGGACTATCTTTCAAGAACTTTAGGGACTATCTTTCAAGAACCAATGGTCTGCCATCAACATGTACTGTCTAAAAGCTTGTCTTCATCTTGTTTTAACTAAACTCGGCTTTTTTCTGTGGAGAACATTTTCCCAATCGTCTCTCTAGTACATTAGTTTATTCTCATGCCTTCAGTATCTTAGGAAGATACGGAAAGTAGCAAGAGAGAAATACCAAGTTGTATGTAAAAGTAGGTCTATCAGAAAACCAGAAGATTTGTCAACAGAAAGTTAAAAAGCTAGGAAGGCTTGGAATGATGTCATTCAAGTTCTAAATGACAGTAATTGTCAACCCAGACTATCATGTCCAGAAAAATATGTCCATCATAATTGAAGGAGAAAAGAAGACATTACGGGATTAAAAAAAGGATCAATGAATTCATACACACTAAGTCAGCTCTAGATGATACTTGAAAGAACTTTGTGGACTGAATACAAGCACATCCGTGAGGCCACAACACAAGGAAATATGAGCCACAACTAAATAATTGTTAATAAAAGAGACATAGGAAAACCCCAAACACTAAAAGAACAACAAAATAATAGGAAATAATACATACTTTAAAATAATAACTGTAAACGTAAATGGTATTAATTCCCATTCTCCATGTCAGTTACTCTTATTACTGTGAACAAATACCTGACCAGAACTAACTTGAGGAAGTAAAGGCTTATTTTTGCCATGTTGTTTTAAGTACAAGTTTTATGGCAAGGAAGGTAAGCAGGTAGGCAGAAAGCACAGCAGAATAGCAAGTAGAGCCAGGCTATGAAACCTCAAGGCCCACCTCCAGTGACTCACTTCCTCCAGCAAGGCTCCATGCCACATGGGTTCTATGACCTTCCCAAACAGTACTATTAAAAGTGGACCAACTGAGCTGGAGAGATTGCTCAGTTGTTAAGGCACTTGCCTGCAAAGCCTAAGGAACCAAGTTTGATTCCCCTGTACCCACATAAAGCCAGCTGCATGCATCTGGAATTCAATTGCAGTGGCAAGAAGCCCTTCTGTGCTCATAGTCACTGTCTCTGTGTCTGCCTCTCTCTCTCTCTCACTCAAATAAATAAGAAATAAATAAAGCTTTTTTTTTTTTTTAAATGGGGCAAGTGCTCAAATGAATGAGCCTACAGATATTTAACATTCAATCTCTAACAAACCTATATCAATAAGATTTGAGGTTAAGAAAAAGACATATTACTACAAAAATATTAATGAAATCAAGAAAGTTATAAAAACACATTTATAAATTTATACTCTATCAAATTGGAAAAACTAACAAGGGATGAATTTCTAGAAATATATGAACAACCAAAGTTTAACAAACATGAAATAAATATTTTAAGCAGAGTAAGCAATGAGATGGACATCTCCTAGTCTAAACATCCTAATCCATGAAGATTCACTAAAGAATTCTACCAAACTTAAAAAAAAAACAAATCCAGATCAATGTAGATTCACTTAAGAATTCTAACAGACTTTAAGCTAAAGTAGAATCAATGCTTCTCATTATTCTCATTATTGCATTAGAAAGAAAAGGAACAATATTCACAAACTCTTTTTATGTTATCAAACATTAATCTAATAACTAACGGAGATAGATATAAAAAAATAAAATTATAGACCTATCTGATAAACATAGATGCAAAAATTCTCAACAAAATTCTTGCAGACTTAATTCAAAAACACATCAAAAAGTTCATTCACCTTGATCAAGTTGATTATCATCTCAGAGATACATGTATGGCTCAATGTACATGAATCAATAAATGGACTCAAGTACAGAAGTCACATGATCATCTCAATAGATGCAAAAAATATCTGTGACAAACTCCAACATTCTGTCATGATAAAAACGGGCCCTGAAGACATAGTGGTGGAGGGAACATATCTCAACATAAAGTGGCTATATATGGCAAACTGGTAGCCACTGTTAGGCTTAATGGGGAAAATCTAACGTGTTCCCACTGAGACCAAGAGCAAGACAAGAGTGTCCACTTTCTCCACTGCTACCCACTTAAGTGATTAAGTCTTCACTATGTCAGTACGACAAGAGAAATAAACAGTATGTAGACAAGTTGGAAAGGAAGATGCCAAACTATCTTTACTTGCAGAAATTTTCTAAAGACTCCACTAGAAAATTTCTACTGTTGATAAGCATTTTAAGCAAAGTGACAGGATACAAAATGAACACACAAAAATCAGTAGCCTTCCTACCTACCAATGACCAACATGCTGAGGAAGATATAAGGAAAATAATCCAACATCCAGGAGCCATAATATTTATACAGACTTCATATTATATTATTCAGTTTATAGAAAACATGATATACATAATATCTGCCTTTCATACTCCTATGACAAACTAATGGTGTCTTCATAGTTCACAAAAAAGAGAAGTGTATTTCATTCACTATTTAGTTGCTGGAAATCCAAGATCATACAGCTACATCCAGCAAGGGAGTTTTATCATGGCAGAGAAAGCAGGACAGGTCTGAGCAGGAAGCTGGCTCACATTTTGTCACAGCAGCTGGGAGGGAGAAATAAGAGTGAGCTAGCTCTGGCAAAGTGAGCTGGACAATAAATCCCAAGGTCCACCCTCAGTGACATACCTCCTACAGCAAGTGTCCACCCCCTGAAGGCTCACCATGCTCCCAAATTGCTACCAAACTCTCAAATACTTGGGGACCACATAATCCAAAGCACATGAGGCTGCGGGAGGTCATTTTACCTTCAAACCATCACACCTCTTAAATGGCTCCCTCTTCTCAGGTCTCATCCCCCAACACTGCCACATTGAATACAATGCTTCGACACAAACAATAGCAGGTGCTTTATGTAAAATGCATGAGTTACTTAATTTGTATGAAATTATAGTCAAATCTGTAGAGACAAAAAGATGTGGACATTTAGGAAGACAAGTGTTCATCTTGGAAAGCATCAAGAAAGCAGAATAATGAACCAGTCATTCAGTGGAGTGTCATGACTCCTCAGAGCAAGGCATGGCTATCAATGGTACTTTGTATTTGCCAAGTAAATGAATAATTGAATGAATGCCTAATTACTTCTAACATGCTTAATTGTAGTTCTACTGTACAGTGACAACTGTATAAGAAAAGATCGATAACAAATATCAAAAGCTTTTGAATTTACATGTACCATGTATGGTGATGCCTTTCTGTTAACAAGAATGTGGAAAGCCTGGCAGCAAAGGTGAGTTTGAACTTAGTTTCATTTTTCCATTGAGTTCAGGAAGCCCCAAGAGGGAATTCGGAGTGCATCCTTAGAAATGGTGCTGTGAAAGTCATGACTGGTCAAGACTGGATATTCAAATGCTGAACTCCAGAGTGCATGCAGTTAGACCAAACAAAATATTCACACAGGAAAGGAAAGAATGGCCAGGAGAACTGAGCCTGGAGAAGTTCTAGCATTTAGTAACCAGAAGAGCATGAGAATGTAAAGATGACTGAGGAGACATGATCAGAAGATCAGACAACGATAATGACATGAACAATAGTGAACATTTCTTCAAACTTGGGGGATGTGTCCCTGAGTTTGTAGAACAGTGTGGGTCAAGTGAGGAGAGTGCCAAACATTCCAGAATGAGCAGGGAAGAATCAAGTACACAACAAAACTACTTGAATAAAGAGATCACAGTGCACAACAGATGCTATCTATCAAAGCCCCTGCAATTAATAAGTAGATTTCTTCCCTCTTCTAATGCATAGACCTTAGAGGTGTGCCTCTTCTACAAACATGATATGTTCTAGAAATTAAAGCAAAGAATGATCCTTTTTTCTAGAGACACAAATAAGTTCCTTAGCTGGGGAGCTGGTCTAGTATGGTGGCTCAGATAATGTTGCCTTCAGGGCATCTGGCTGGAGGCTCTTCCTTCCAAACTTATAAGCCAGGCAGACTCTCAGTGTTCCTTATATTATTAGAGATAGTCTGACAATGAAAGAAGCTTTCCAGGTTCCATGACTAAGGCAGATGGGCTAAAACTTCTCAGAAAAAAAAAAAAAAAAGATTGAACCAGAATCTGTTACACTTTAAATTCATTCACACTTAAGTTGATTGGATCTAATTGCATGAGCACAGCGGCTAAGGTGTGATACAGTGCTAGAGCATGGTCTTAGCACGTTGACGGCACCTTAATTTAAGGCTACGTCAAAGTCACCCTCAAATGGAATCTTTGTTCTCTCCTCTCCTGTCCCTTCTTTCATCCACAAAATATCCTTTCACTTATTTAAATTAATTATTTTGGTTTTTTTTTGGTTTTGGAGGTAAGGTCTCACTGTTGCCCAGGCTGACCTGGAATTCACTCTGTCATCTAAGGTTGGCCTCAAACTCACAGAGATCCTCTGACTTCTGCCTCTCAAGTGCTAAGATTAAAGGCCTGGACTAGTACACTTGGCTTAAATTGAATATTAATGTTCATCCTACTCTTCTTTTCCAACAAGATTTAGACAAATTACCAGAGCTCAAATGTATAAATAAAAACTGTCTGCAGAGATAAATGTTGAGAGTGAGAATTGAGTCACTATGAGGGTATTATGTGTTTATATGATCATTCAGCAGATAAAAATTGCCTACCATGCTCTAGAGATTTTTAAAAAACTAACTCAAAAGCCTGGTATGGTGGTGCACGCTTTAACCCCAGTACTCAGGAGGCAGAGGTAGGAGGATTGCTATGAGTTTGAGGCCACCTTGAGACTACATAGTGAATTTCAGGTCAGCCTGGGCCAGAGTGAGACCCTACCTCAAAAAACAAAACAAACAAACATAAAAAGGAAACTAACTCAAAAAACACATGGTCCTATCTTCACATGGGATTATCTGTGTGTCTAAGCTTCACATGGGATTTTCTGTGTGTCTAAATATAGAACCATGAATTATGGGGTAATGAATGTCCCATTTACCAAGTTATTCAAGCTCTCAATAAATTTTAGGAGATAAAAATAACATTTACTTGAATTTTACTTGTTTTAATATTTCTACAACATATAGTTTTTAATTGGCGTAAATCTTTGAGGCAAGTAGCTGAGTCTGGTCTGAGTAAGCTATGACTGAGGAGAAGCCAAAAGAGCAATGTGGCCTAATTGTAGGAAACTCACATTCACATGACCATACACTTAGAGGTGAATACAGTCATGGGCTTGTTAATTCTCTTCACTAACCTAAAGAAGGTGGAAGTGACTCCTTAGATATCAATGTGTTCTTCTTTTAGATTCACCTGAATTTGCATATTTTCACAGACATGTGGAGCATGTCTGAAATTCCGACACACCATGAGTGGGAGTGTTTTACATATATTGCATGATGGGATTACAAAACTTGAAACCTTAACAGATCCAGGCACTGGGCTATAGAGACACTAGATGTGAGGAGCCCTGTAAAAGCATTCAAAGTAGTTTATCCTAAAGCAATATGGATGCCAGTTTTCTGTGACCGATGTTAAGCTTCCTGTCATTTGAAGAAATATGACCAAAATAGTACACTAGCCTTTTGTGTGCTATCAAGGCCCTCACACCATTCTTTATGCCTCACGCTCTGTTTTTTTAAAAAAAAAAAATTTAAATTTTTTTCTTTATTTATTTGAGAGAAAGAGAGAAATAGGCAGGGATAGAGACAGACAAAAAGAGAGAGAGAAAGAATAAATGGTCCCATCAGGGCCTCCAGCCGCTGCAAACTCAAAGTGTGTGCACCCCCTTGTGTATCTGGCTTACATGGACCTGGGGAATTGAACCTGGGTCCTTTGGCTTTGCAGGCAAATGCCTTAACTGCTAAGCCACCCCTTCAGCTCCCTCCTAACACCCTTATACCATAAATGACATTTTCCTTTCCTGTCTTCCTCATACACTCTAAGCCCTTTAGAACAATGATATAACATATGAGACCATCCTAACCCAATTAGATGAAAAGTAATGACATTAGGAATTACCTAAAACTCATGATTATTTCAGAACTTTTTACATTTAAATATTTTCAAACTATAACTTCTCTAATTCACTACAAAGAACTTCCTCAATAAAATAATTGTATTGGAACCCTGTATGCATCTGCTACTCTGACTTGGATAATTTTAGCCTTGCATGTCCAAAACCATTCATAACACTCCTCTAACCAGAGGATCCACTGTAACAATTTGAACTTAAGCAAAAATGCCCAAAACTCAGGTTGAACACTGAGTTTCATTGGATATTCCATCACCAAACTGAAGCTCTGTGACCGTCACATTTAGGAAGGTTCAAATCAGGAACTGAAACAATGCTAATTGTCCTAAAGACACAGGAATTTTCTCTCACTTTTGCAAGAATCCTTCAGTACCCTGGGGTTATATAATGAGTTCAAATAAGTCCAAACATGTCATCTTTACCTGATAATTTATTCATGGAAAAGTGAGCAAGTATAGAATGACATGAGACATTCATATCCCTGGGTGCCATTGAAATAAATATCTGTCAGTCACTGGCATTGGCCTTTAAAAACAAGCTGCATTTTACATCTCAGTATAAGAAAGATCACATCACAGCCAACGTATTATCAAAGCTCAAAAACAAATAAATGTACAGCCTACTTGCCAAGGCTTTTTCTCAGGCTTTATTATTGCTGACAATAGAGCCAGTGTTGGGAGAAGCATGTTAGTTGGGCAATCCACACATGCATGCTTTGTTCTCTGCCTGAACCTGCTCTGGCATGACTTCAGGACTAATATTCCTTACTTTGTTGTTATTATTAAACACAATTTGGCAGAAATGCATGAATTCTGTAATCTTTAGTCAGTCTTTCTGAAATGCTTATGAAATTCTTCCAGAATGGCAAGAAGAAAAAAAAAAAGCTAACATTTCTGTGCAAAAGATTAAAAGATATAAGTGACACAGAGTTGACCTTGATAGTTTCTGTTTTGGAGACAGTTTCTGGAGACAGTCAAGAGACATAGGTCTGGCCTAGACATAGGAACATGAACAAGTTAAAAGACATGAGGTATTGGAGGTCATGACATGCTTGTGGTAGATATCCTTCCCTCCACAAATACTTCTGGAGTTATCAACATGGCCAAAGCTCTGTGCTTGGTTCTTGGAGATCACAAGAAGATGTATGAGACAAAGGGATTTTCCTTAGTGGGTGACATCAGAGACAGATGAGATAGATTTTGACACTGTGGAAATGAAGAAGGACAAATGAAGTAGGATCTGGTTTATCTGGGTCCTAACAAGACACTAACTCATCTCGGACACTAGCTTTGATCTCAGTGCTCTGCGCTCATGTTCCTCATCTCTTGCAGATCCTCTACCAAGCTTGGTTTTCATCTCTAAATGAAATCCAACTGGGTGATGAGTGGGAGGATCCAGCTCAGCTGAGTAAGGTGTTTCATTACCCATCTTCTTATTGATCCCATTTCTATTTATGCTTTATGCTGATATTCAGTATGTATGTGAAGATTCCAGGTGTCACATGATGAAGTTTAGGCCATGGTTTTATTCAAACACATGCCATTAAGTGGACAAATTGCTTTGGATACATCCATTTTAAAATGCTTTTTTTTTCCAAATAGTGAAAGCAATTATCTCTCTGTGGTAAAAATCTTTGTGCTTCATAACTTATTTTTTTATCCAAGAAACTTTTTTTTTTTTATTTTCCCATTCAGAATAAAGGAACCATTGCTATATTGTGACAAGATCTGAGGATAAAAAGCCATACAGTAAACTGCACAAGGAACTTGCCAAAGGCTTGGACACTGGAGAGGGCATGTTTCCAGACCTCCTGCTCTATGTTAGGCCTGTGCTGAGTCACACAGGCAGTCACGTCAGGGGTAGGAAATCTGATCCAGGATTACAGCTCAGCCGATTAGCAGCTCTGCTCCCAATGTCTGGGGAAAGTAGCTTGAATGATACTCATTTACCTCTGATTTAAAAGGAAGACCAACCATTTAATAGTGTGCCAGAATCCAGGAGAATTTTGCAATAACCAGAAGATAGATGGTACACAAGGGTCTCAGGGCCAGACACCAAGAGCGTCAGGCTGCTAGAACAGAGGGCATCCGCTCTGTGGTCCAGACACATAAGGGAGGCTCTGACATCAACACTAGGCAGCACGCTGAAACTCTAAGATTGAGGTGGGGAGGTCTGAGGGGAGTGAGGAGGAATCAGGAGAATGAAATGCTTCCATTTTCCCAGTACTTTTTCTTCTGTCGCCAGTCAAGACTAGAGCTGGCAAAGAGCAACTGAGGGCAGAGGTAGTAGGCTTGTCAGGAAGTGTTTTGAGGAAGTGTGACTCTAACAGCAACATCGGTGAAGATGGAATGAGTGATGAGACTGCATTCTAGCATGTTCTCTGAGAAAAAAGTAATTTGCAGAGTTTTGGTTAGTGTTGCAGTCAGGTTCACATTGCTGGCAGAAATCACCCAACCAAGAGCAGCTTTTGGGGAAAAAGGAGTCTATTTTGGCTTACAGACTTAAGGGGAAGCTCCATCTTGGCAGGGGAAAACGATGGCATGAGCAGAGGGTGGACATCAACCCCTGGCCAACATAAAGTGGACAATACCAATGGGAGAGTGTGCCAAACATGGGCAAGGGGAAACTGGATATAATACCCATAAGTCTGCTGCCAACAATACACTGCCTCCAGGAGGTGTTGATTCCCAAATCTCCATCAGCTGGAAACCTAGCATTCAGAACACCTAAGTTTATGGGGGACACCTGAGTCAAACCACCATACTTGGTATTAAAATTAATTAGCCAAGATTAGAAAATGGTCCCTAAGAGAAGCAGGGTAGGGTGGTAGGACGAGAAGCCGGGCAGCAGGGTAGAGGAGATTTAGGAACCCAGTGGTACCACTGCAATGGCTAATCTTCTCTGTCAACTTGACTAGGTTAAGAAGCACCTATGGCATTATTGAGGCATACCTTTGTGAGTCGGCAAGGCCTTTTCCAGAGAGGATGACCTTATGGGAAAAGACTCACCCTAGATAACCTTCCCAGGGGCTTGGGCCTTGGGCTGAATTAAAAATAAAAAAGGAAGGAAAGAAGGAAGGAAGGAAGGAAGGAAGGAAGGAAGGAAGGAAGGAAGGAAGGAAGGAAGGAAGGAAGGAAGGAAGGGAGGAAGGAAGGAAGCTGATGAGCAGAATTTTCCTTTCGTTATTTCTTGGTCCCCTAAAATGTGAACAAAAAGCTCACTCTCTTACCGCCAGTCATAAATTATTCCTGCCACCGTGACTACCCTGCTAGGATAGACTATACTCTCTAAAACTATGAGCCCAAATCAATTCTTGCTCCCTTATTCTTGACTTCAGTAATGAGAAAAGTTACTAAGATAATCAGCTTTAGAATTTTATTAGGAATCAGCAAACTAAATTACCTAGACAGATCACCTGAACTATTTATAATCATCTCAAACCTTTGAGTGTCCCTCATTTTAAATTACAAAATAGACTCAGGAGGGCTGGAGAGATGGCTTAGCAGACAAGACACTTGCCTGGAAAGCCTAAGGAACCAGGTTCAACTCTTAGGTAACCACATAAGCCAGATGTATAAGGTGACACATGTCTGGAGTTTGTTTGCAATGCCTAGAAGCTCTGGAGTGCCTATTCTCTCTCTATCTACTTCTCACTCTCAAATAAATAAATAAGACATTTACAAAAACATTTTAAAAATAGACATAGTAGTGCTCTATCCTATACATCCTAAGATCAGTTTTTGAGTTGGTGTCATAGATAAGAATCTTTATGCAGATGTCAGATGGAATGCAGACTTGGATAAGGTTGTATTAACATCTGCCCTCAGACAGCCAGAAGAACTATATGACTAACCTCTGCAAGCCATGCAGGGGATCAAGAGTGTTTGCGTATTTGTTTTCCTTCTCTTTGGAAAGAAAAGTTATTTTCAAACATGCACAAGATTGTTTCAAATAATCAAGTGTTATAAAAAAAAAAAGGTTGTGAGACAAAGTAATCACACCATAAAGCTGGAATGTAAAAGAATATCACCAAAATCAAAGAGAATCCTGTTTATGTAGAAAACAGACAATATTTTCAATGAGCAAAGGGAACAATACTCAAAGGGATTTTAATATCTGCAAAGTGTGTATGTTTAGCCCTTGGTGTACTGTTCTCAGTATGCAGTTCCTCAGTTCCCAAAGGTCATGTGAAGTTTGAGTGAAGAGAACGGTAAGCAAGGACCACCTATGGAGTTCACAGAAGGTTTCTATGTGGTCTTGGCCACATAGAAAGGCTCAGAATAGGGCTTCCCAGTTTGAGTCTTTCTATTGCTTAAATTACAGTCTTAAAGTCCATAAGCTCCAGTAAGATCCTCATATTCTCAAGGGTGTCTGTCCCAGAATTCATTGATATAAACCTACACCACCGTCTGGCAGTCTTGCCTCCCACGGGGCATCAGTGAGGCTACTTGGGACACTGGCATCTCATGTTTGCAAATCAGTATGGAGTTGTAGACAGAATAACAATGTCTAGCAGTCGTGTGATGGTGTACCAGCAGTAGGAGATGGCAGTGCTTCTCAAAATTTTGTATAAAATGCATGAATTCATTCATTCCCAAAACATCTACTAGACTAAGAATCTACTTTACACAGAGACTGGGGTAGGGGGCACATTAGGAATTTCTGTTCCTTTGAAAAATTACATACAAAGAGAATCAAGTCAGTTGCTATGGGATACACAGCAGTAAGATGTATTCTTGCTTGTTCTGATGCCAATACGAACCTTGCATTATATTTGTGTAATAACTGGTCTTCAATGTCATTCTCAAAAGAATCAACTATACCATCAATGCTGGACCATGCCTTTTGAAATAAAACAAAATAACCTTGAGTACTGATGACGAGTGAGGGATATCATGAGCAAAGAAAAGAGAGAACATTTTAAAAATATTTATTCTATAATTACTTCCATTCACTTAGCCTCAAAGTAGACTTCAATTTATGGAAGTCCCAGCAACAAAACACCCTAAGGAACCACTGAGGTTGCGAATGGAAGACAGTTGGTGTGCTTAACACATGGAGTGCATTTCCTCTACCCAATCCAGTCTGGCCTAAGCTTAAATGTCTCCTGAGTTTTAAAATGTTCAAGACAGTCTGGGAAGGTGTCAGACTGAATTCCAGCTCTAACATTCCATTGCTTTGTGATCTTCTGACATTCCACAACTTTTGCGATATGTGTTTCTGGTTTCCACTTTCCAAGTGGACAAGATAGGTGTTTTTTTTCTTTTAAACGTGCATAGATCTTGGCAATATGTATTCTTTAAAATTTCCATACCTCTGCTTCAGTTTGTGAACTGAGAGAAGTGTCTGGAAGGTCTACACAAGGGTCATGCTTCAACATGGACATGAAGAGAAGTTTCCAATAAAGATTAGAGGGTGCGTGAATTGATCCTGAGACAGGTCTTCTTATTTCAAATTTCTTGGGAAAGCAAATGGCTTGGGAAGGAGAGAAAATGGGGAGGGTCAAATAATGCTAGAAAGAGGGAAAATTAAAGCCAACTTATACAAATTCTGTAAGATCCACGTACAAAAGGTAAACTGGCAGCTAGTGTGAGTATTGCCCAGATTCAGTTGTGAGACTTAGTCATGGATATTCAGTATTTTGTGATTATTTTATAGTCATGATGTCATTATTTCAGATTTACTAATCATCAATGACATAATTTCCAGAGAACAAAATTACTACATTGTGATGTTAGGAGGTGAAAATGTCCAATTTGAATTGTGTTATTGGGGCTCTGGGATTCACATTAGGTAAAGGCAGTTGGCTTGATGTTTTGTGAAGCAAATCTAGGCTTTTTTGTAGAGTGGGGATTCTAAGTCCTAGAGCAATATTTATGAACTCACCATATTATTTTTTTAAATTTGGCATAAAATGTCATGTTATACTCTAAAATGGCATTCTTTAGGAAAATGAATAAAACCCCAGACATTCCAATGAAGCAAACTTCTTTTTAACCATTCCAGAGTTAGACATTCCTTGAGGCTCTTACCACAGAGCAGAGCAAGCTGGGAAATAAGCCAGCAAGTTTCTCCATCCTTCTACACAGTCTCCTGTCACAGCTGCCCCCAAACAAGCATCCCCAGGGTGATGGATGTGCCCTTGCAGGGGTTATTGGGCGGATGCAGTTGCTCGCCCATGAAAAGGTGGCATGCATTTGTGATCTAGGCTCAAAGAGAAGCCGCTGGAGCCCATGTGATGAATGGTCACAGAGTCTGTGAAGACGCTGGTCCACATTGTGTGGAGAGGGGCCTGTGGTGTGTAACCCTCAGGCTAATAGCATGGCTGTTTGCCTAAATGTCACTCTTCTTTTCCTTTCCTTTATGCAAAACTGCATCTCTCCTTTCAACTTATCATCTGCTCACTTGATTTGCTCTTCTGCCTGAGCTGATATAATTAGGAGCTGATCAAGGACAGATGTGTATGGTCACTGGTAGGCAAGCAATTCAGACTCACCTCTGCAAATTTCCAAGTAAGACTACTGATGTTAATACAGAGTTGGAACAAAAACTCACAGGCCTTTAGAAAAATAGGTACCAAATCTATTGGATGAAAAGAACCATCTAGATTCACCCACAGGTGTTTGTTTCTTTTTGTATTTATGAATCTCAGCACTGGAAATTATGACATTATTGCAATCAACTGAGAATTCTTAAAGTAGGAAGGGACAGAGTACACAAGTTATAGATTGATAGAGGCATATAACTGAGAAATAAGATGCTCTGATTAACTGTATCTCTTCTTTGCTCAAAGAAATTATCTCAAATAGAATAAACTCCAAATATGGAAAGATTCAAGAAATTCCCAATTTCAGAGACTGAGGAGATAGCTGAGGTTTGATTCCCTAGCACCCATGTAATCCATATGTACAAAGTGGGGCAAGCATCTGGAGTTTACCTGGCACACTGATACCTCTTTTTCTCCTCACAAATAAATAAATTTTAAAAATAAATTCCATATTTCAGATATGTATTATTATAATTACAAGTCCATGGAGTTTTGTTGTCTCTGATGTGCACTAGGAAATCAAATTAATTAAAACCTCTTCAGCCTGGTAATTCTACCACCAGCTAAACCCACTGTGAGGAGATATAAAAATAGATAGTGAAAAGTCTCTGATAACTAGGCAGAATAAATTGAAATAATACTATATATTCCTCAAAGTTCACAGAGCTAACAGGAAACCACCTTAGGTAAATCACAGGTATTTTAAAACAAAAGTGACTAAGAGAAATAAGACTATGGAGAGACTTCCGGTTAAGATGGCGGTGTAGGTACCACGCTAAAGCAGCCTGGGGGGAAAAAAGACCAAACTACCTCAGCAAAATACACACTTTTACTAAAAAATGAGGTGTATAGGAAACCGAAGCGGCAGCGGAGAAGTAGGACAGATCCAGCGCATCCAGAGCCCGCACAGGCCAGCAAAAGTGGCCCCAGCAGCTCCGCCAACCGCAGTGGCGGCGGGGCACACCAGAAAGCCACCGGGCTCGGCTCGAGCTGCAGGAAGAGCCAGGGGCGGGCGCTTCCCCTCACACCGCGCTCTCCGCAACTCGGGAACCGTGAAGGGAGAGCGGCAGCGAGCAGCAGAGGAGCAGACCGCGAGGTAGAAGAACACGTGGAACAGCGAGACAACCAGAGCAGCCACGGCTCCCTCCCCTCCCCCACCTCCTGAGCCCAGCTCTGGTGAACAGAACAGCAGCCCGGGACCCAGCCACACCAACTTGAGCCGACAGCAGGACCCAAGCAGGAGCAGAGTTCGGCAGCAACATCAGCAGCTCTGGAACCAGTACCAGCAGCCCCAGCAGCAACAGACCCAGGAGCGGCAGCAGCTGCAGACCCAGGAGTGGCAACAACAGCAGACCCAGAAGCAGCAGCAGTTCCAGCAGCGGGGGTGCTGACCTGCAGGGCCACAGTTGCCAGGCTTGGTTTTCCCCACAGAAAAAGCCAGTGCCCAGCTCCAGAAATCAGAACAGCAGCCCGACGACCCAGGCAGCAACTTGAATGAGACCAAACTCATCCAAGGTAACTGGGTTTGCACCAGGGAAGGGTCTCACTTGGTCACAAGCTGACTGGGATCCCTCAACAGACCAGAAATCTTAACCTCTGTGTTGATAGAGGATCTGGTTGTTATAATAACTACTCTGGCATACATACTTGGGGCTGTTTTTGACTGAATGGGTACAGTGTTTAGTTAACTTTTAGAACCTACCGGTGTTTTATTCCACTCAGCCTACTTGAATACTCCCATAGCAGGGAAACTCAACCCCTAGGAGCACCTTTGTAGATACTCTCAGACTCTTAAGAGCCACATCTAACACCTTAAGCTCCTACCCTGAAAATATATAACATCAACTCAATTGATACAGCTAAGAATACCCAGCTAGCTAGAAAATCCAAGCATTAACTTAATCCAAGATGCAAAAATATATACATTATAACACAGGAAACCCTAAAAAGCAAGACGATATAAATCCACCTAAAAGTATTAATGCATCAGAAATGACCTCCAGTGAGAATGAGTTAGAGGAAATGCCTGAAAATGATTTCAAAAGAATTATTGTAAATATGTTCAAAGAAGTCAGAGAACAAATCAAAGGAGTCAAAGAGGAACTTAAAGAGGAAATCAAAGGAATCAAAGAAGATGCAGGACACCAATTTCATGAAATAAAGAAGGCACTACAAGACATAAATAGGAAATAGAAATAATAAAGAAAAACCAGTCAGAATTACTACCAATGAAGAACACAGTTAATGAACTAAAAAACTCTGTAGAAAATCTCACCAGTAGAATGGATGAAGGAGAGGACAGAATATCTAAGCTAGAAGACCAGGTGGCAGATCTAATGCAGGCTAACAAAGAGAAAGACAAACTTATAGAAAAGTATGAATGGGAATTTCAAGATATTCGGGAGACTATGAAAAGATCAAATATAAGAATTCAGAGCATAGTAGAAGAAGAAGAATTTCACTCAAAAGGCATAGTAGGTGTCTTCAACAAAATCATAGAAGAAAATTTCCCCCAAATTGGGAAAGAGGTGCCAATGCAGATACAGGAAGCCTATAGAACCCAAGCCAGACAAAACCTGGAAAGAACATCTCCTTGCCATATTATAATCAAACTTCCAAACACACACACCAAAGACAAAATATTGAAAGCAGTTAGAGAGAAAAATCAAGTTACCTACAAAAGTAAGCCCATCAGGATTACAGCAGATTATTCAACACAAACTTTTAAAGCCAGAAGGGCCTAGGGTGATATACTCCAAGTTCTGAAAGATAACAACTGTCAACCAAGGTTACTTTATCCTGCAAAGTTATCCATTCAAATAGATGGAGAAATAAGGACATTCCATGACAAAAGCAGGTTAAAGGAGTATTTGAAGACAAAACCAGCTCTACAGAAAATACTTGATAGAATCCTCCATGCTGAAGAAAAGGAAAAGCACACATATAAGGAACCTAGAAAAAACAAGCAATACTCAAATACTAGTTAACAGAAGAGAGCACAGGTAGAACCAGAACCACAAAAAAAAAAAAAAAAAAAAAAAATCGGCAAACATAAATACACACCTTTCAATAATATCTCTTAATATCAACTGCCTCAATGCCCCAACGAAAAGACATAGATTCGCAGACTGGGTTAAAATGCTGGATCCTACAATTTGTTGTCTCCAAGAAACTCACTTTTCTACAAAGGATAGATATTACCTAAGGGTGAAAGGTTGGAAGACGGTGTTTCAAGCAAATGGGCCTAGAAAACAAGCAGGGGTTGCTATCCTAATACCGGACAGGGTAGACTTCAGTCCAACATTAGTCAAGAAAGATGAGGAAGGTCACTTTATATTGATTAAGGGCACACTCCAACAGGAGGACATTACAATCCTAAACATATATGCACCTAACATGGGGGATCCCAAATTCGTCAAACACTATTAGAACTAAGGTCACAGATAACACCAAACACAGTGGTGGTGGGTGACTTTAACAACCCACTCTCATCAATTGACAGGTCATCCTGGGAAAGAATAAACAGAGAGGCATCTGGACTAAATGAGGCCATAGAAGGAATGGACCTAACAGATATATACAGGACATTTCATCCAATGGATGCAGAATATACATTCTTTTGTTTTGTTTTGTTTTGTTTTTTTGTTTTTTTGTTTTTCAAGGTAGGGTCTCACTCTGGCTCAGGCTGACCTGGAATCCACTATGTAGTCTCAGGGTGGCCTCGAACTCTCAGCGATCCTCCTACCTCTGCCTCCCGAGTGCTGGGATTAAAGGCGTGCGCCACCACGCCTGGCAGAATATACATTCTTTTCAGCAGCACATGGAACATTCTCTAAAATAGACCATATATTAGGACACAAAGCAAATCTTAACAAATTCAGGAAAATTGAAATAATTCCTTGCATTCTATCTGACCACAATGGAATTAAACTACAAATCAGTAGCAAGAAAGGCTATAGAGCATACAAAAAATCATGGAAAGTAACAATACAATACTAAATGATGAATGGGTCAATGAAGAAATCAAGAAGGAAATCAAAAAATTTATAGATTCAAACAATAATGAGAACACAACATACCAAACTCTCTGGGACACAATGAAGGCAGTTCTAAGAGGTAAATTTATAGCCTTAAGTGCCTATATTAAGAAATTAGAAAGGTCGCAAGTAAACGACCCAATGCTTCGCCTTAAAGCCTTGGAAAAAGAAGAACAAGACAAACCAAAAATCAGTACACAGGAAGAAATAATAAAGATTAGGGCAGAAATTAATGAAATAGAAACAAAAAGAACAATCCAAAGAATTAATGAAACAAAGAGTTGGTTCTTTGAAAGGATAAACAAGATTGATAAACCCTTAGCAAATCTGACCAAAAGAAAGAGAGAAGAGACACAAATTAATAAAATCAGAGATAAACAAGGTAACATCACAACAGATTCCAGAGAAATTCAAAAAATCATAGGGACATACTATAAAAGCATATACTCCACAAAGTATGAAAATCTGAAAGAAATGGATGATTTCCTTGATCTATATGACCTACCTAAATTAAATTAAAATGAGATTAATCACTTAAATAGACCTATAACAAACGTGGAGATCCGAAGGGTTATCAATAATCTTTCAACTAAAAAAAGCCCAGGCCCGGATGGATTCCCTGCTGAATTTTACCAGACTTTTAAGGAAGAGCTAACACCATTGCTTCTTAAGCTCTTCCAGGAAATAGAAAAAGAAGGAATTCTACCAAACTCCTTCTATGAGGCCAGCATCACCCTGATACCAAAACCAGGCAAAGATAGAACAAAAAAATAAAATTACAGACCAATCTCCCTCATGAACATAGATGCCAAAATTCTCAACAAAATATTGGCAAGCAGAATACAAGAATATATCAAAAAGATCATTCACCCTGACCAAGTAGGCTTTATCCCAAAGATGCAGGGATGGTTCAATATATGCAAATCTATAAATGTAATACATTACATAAATGGGTTGAAGGACAAAAATCACATGATCATCTCATTAGCCTACCTTGCCTCTTGACAGTAGCCTTCATATATGCTAACAACAAACACACAGAGGATGAAATCAGAGAATCACTCCCATTCACAATTGCATCAAAAAAAAAAAAAATAAAGTACCTTGGAATAGACCTAACCAAGGAAGTAAAGAATCTCTACAATGAGAACTTTAAAAGAGTCATGTGAGAAATTGCAGAAGACACTAGAAAGTGGAGAAACATCCCTTGTTCCTGGATTGGAAGAATCAATATTGTGAAAATGGCAATCTTACCTAAAGCAATCTACATCCAAAGGACTCATCTCATTTCCTTAGAAGTACATGCTCAACCATGTTTATTGCTGCTCAATTTATAATAGCTGGGAAATGGAACCAGCCTAGATGTCCCTCAACAGATGAGTGGATAATGAAGATGTGGCACATTTATACAATGGAGTTCTACTCAGTGGTAAAGAAAAATGAAGTTATGAAATTTGCAGAAAAATTGATGCACCTGGAAAGAATTATACTAAGTGAGGTAACCCAGGCCCAGAAAGCCAACCGCCACATGTTCTCTCTCATATGTGGATCCTAGCTACAGATGATTGGGCTTCTGCGTGAGAATGAAAATACTTAGTAGCAGAGGCCAGTAAGGTAAAAAGGACACATAAAAGATAGAGAAAGGAAGGGTGGAGGATACTTAATAGGTTGATATTGTATATATGTAATTACAATGATTGTAATGGGGAGGTAATATGATGGAAAATGGAATTTCAAATGGGAAAGTGTGGGGGTGGGGAGGGAGGGAATTACCATGGGATATATTTTATAATCATGGAAAATGTTAATAAAAAATTTTTAATTAAAAAAAAAAGAAATAAGACTGTGATTCTAAAAAGTAATGAGGTGATTGGAGAATCCTATCAAAAGACTATGAATTTATAAAAAAACAAACCATTTTTGATGGCAGCATAAATCCCACACTTCAGAAGACTCTTATGAATGGGAAAATAATTTGAATAAATGAGTTTCTTTATAATAAAAATCAGTTTAGTATTTGAAAGTATAAAATCAGAATGGTCATGGCACCTGTTAAAAACTAAAGAAAAAAGGGCTGAAGAGATCACTTAGTCATCAGTTACAGATACCTCACACATAAAAGTGCTTGCTTTTCAAGCATGAGAAATTGAGTTCAATCTCCAAAACCCACCCAAGGAACAAACATGTTTACACATGTACACCCATGAACACAAGCATACACATGCACTTGCACACACACACACACACACACACATACATATATGTACAAAAATTGATGCATGAAAACAAAATTAGTCTTTTTGACTAAAATGTTAGCTGTAGTCCTTCTTCATAATCAAAGGGAGTTTTGTAGAATTGGGTTTTCTCTTCTACCGGTACCTATTTATAAATGGTTTGTGAGTCTAAATTCAGTGTAGATCTTTTCTAAATACTTTCCCTTCATTTCTGTGTTGGCAAGCCTTTATGCTCTTTATACTCCTCGGTAGGAATGCTCCACGTAAAACAAGGGAAGCGTTTGCTGTTAGCACAGCTCTAAGAGGTGTCAATAAACTCAGTCATCAAGACATGGAATGTTTCATATAATATTTTAACAAATCAAAACTAATACAAAACCATTCCCAATTAACAAATGGCCAATTTAAAATAAAAATGACTTTCCCTTGGACTTCCCCTAAGATCTGGCAACAGATGTAGCAGGTGATGGGGTGGGGCTGTTGAACAGAGAGGTGACTAAAGTATGAAAACTCTCTATCCCTAAAACGGACAGGAAAGGATGTTGAATTCTAGCTCCACAAAAAAAAAAAAAAGCGAATGAGGTAAGGGAGTATTTACTCTGATTTTAACATAATGCAATGTGTACCTAAATATCACATGCCACCTTCCAGGGATGTGCAACTTTTATGGTTTATCAGCTTAAAAATAAATTTAAGACAGCGAAATATTGAGAGGGACTCATGAAATTTAGGAAACACTGCTTAATGTGTGCATGTATGTGTGAGCTCCTTCACTCTCCACCTCAAGAGAAGACAGTGTAATGACATTCCCTCTTTAGAAGGAGTGAGTGGCAGGGGAGCGTTATGATGATTTGGGCAGGTGCCTTGCTCATTGTCTATGTTCTGTCAGTTTTATAACACTAATTCAGAAGATATGTATTTGATCATTAAATATTCGAAGTTTACATATAAACACGTATGATTTATTTAATTAAAATACCACAGTTATAAGAAAACAATTGGCTGTATAGTAATAAAATAGGTGGTCTTAAGGAAAACAAAAGGACCCATTCGTGCTCTGACAGCCCTGGCCTCCTTCTCCCACTAAAGCCTGTTCACTCAGGATGTTTTTGGTTGTTAGTTAGCCAGAGCATCAGCAATGTTATCTCAAAACATAGATTCAGTGTCTGCATTCTATACAAATGCCTATGGAATGAGGAATTAGAAAGAGTGAAGGATAGGCTGGAGAGATGGCTCAGCAGTTAAGGTGTTTGCCTGCAAAGCCTCAGGACCTTAGTTCCACTCTGCAAATCCTACATAAACCAGACACACAAAGGTAAGGCAAGCACAAGGTCACACATGACCACTGGGGGTGCAAGCATCTGGAGTTTGATTTCAGGGGCTGAGGCCCTGGTGCAACAATTCTCTCTCTCTAAAATTTGAAATAATAATAATAATAATAATAATAATAATAAGGAAAGTGAAGGAAAGATAAAAAGAATGGAAGAGAATAATATTAAAACATATTTTAAAGGAAAGAATAGACCATTCACAAACTTCGTTTTATCAATGTTATTTCCCAGTCTTCTTTTTGCATCCATCAATAAAGGTGTTAAGTAGATCAACAGACCATTGAAGACACCTCATGGAAGAGACATTCAAGTTTCTGTTCAATCCCTAGCCTGAAATGATGGAGGGAAGGACACAACCAAGCAAGACTGCTGGCTAGTAAAAAGTTAGCTCTTCTGTTATGCAATACTTTTCACTGTTCACTTTAATCATGGTCTTGGCCCTAATGGAACCAGTCTGCTCTCTTCCTGTGTCTCCCAGGCCTGTACCATATTTCTAGATTTTTCCCTAGCCTGTGGAATGAGATTCAAAAACCCTTGTTCAGACACAGGATCATTTTTCAAGCACCAGGTATTTTTGAAACATAAAGCCGCTGTGACTCGATAAACAGACACAGCAAAGGGGACATCCTGACTCAGGAGACAGGCAAAGGCACTGAAGAGGAATAGAGCCTGTTGCAGCAGCTCCCACTGAAGAATCACATCAGTTTCGAATGGTAGCTGAGGAGGTCTGTACTGGCTAAGCCTACCTTGCCTCTTGACAGAAGACCTAATGCCACCTGAGGCTGTGTTTTCTGTTCTGGTGCAGGAAGCTCTGGGCAACTTTACAAAAAGGCACCCATTGGGACTGAATGGTAGTAAAATCTTCCCTGATTTCCCTGAAATATCTCCACCTTGCAATGACTGTTGCTGACCAGTGATTTGTGTGTTCTTCATGGAACTTGAGTAGGGAATTTTGAAATTATACTTTGAGAACTATAATCATACTACTTGCTGGATATCTGACCTTAGGCCAATTACTTTCAATTACTTTTTTTCTTGAATATTTTCTCCCTTGTTAAAAAAAATAATTTTGTAATAGTTTCCCTAAGTGTAGTGGGATGCATCAAATTAGGTATAAAATTGTAAATTCATTGTGCCCTCGTTGGATTGAGTAACTTCCTTAAAAGAAGCTATGGCTTTTATTTGTTCTATTTCCATTTGATAAACAGAGCCATTACTATGGGAAAAAAACCCACAGGTACAATATCTGTAAGAAAGCAAATGCATTTTTATGAAAAAACCATCATGAACCCTAACTGGTTGTGATCTAATAAGCATTTAAATTAAAAAAGAAAGAAAGAAAGCAAATGGCAACTGACCAAGAAGGAAAGGTCACGAATCTTATTGGAAATGTTTTACTTCTCTATACTAGAAAAAGAAATTCAAATTCAGAAAAAAACATTGTTTCACTTTTTATATTAGGAGTTTTATTTTAAAGATATAGTCCAATGCTAATGGGTCTAAATGAGTTTAGAATCTTATTTATACATTGCTGTGACAATTAATGTCACAAACTTCTGAAAATAACTATCAACTTAAAATTTCTTTACAATTTTTCCCTACATATAACATTATGTTCCATGGTGAAATGTGAGTTTACAACTTGTGTAGTACTGAAATGAAAATTATCTAAAATATAAGAAACTTTGTGTAAGAAAGGGAAAATAAAAGCCAATTTTATCTTCAATATTGACAATAGAAATTTAATCTTATATAAAATAATATTTTATATTAATGCAAAACTATGAAAACATATACCAGTTTTTCTGATCTCTGTACAAAACTCTCAATATGCAATACACTCACAATGGTTAAAAATATGTGAATCAGTAGCAAAGAAATATACCAATGTTTTATTATTGTTCTCCTTGAAGATAAAACTATACAGACCCTACCTTAAAAAAAAAAAAAGCTATGCCAAGAAGTCATAATTATAAATGTTACAAAGGATAAACTAAGAGGGTTTTTTGTTTGTTTGTTTGAGGTAGAGTCTCATTCTAGCCCAGGTTGACCTAAAATTCACTCTGTAGCCCCATCCTGGCCTCAAACTTATGGAGATCCTCCTACCTCTGTCTCCCAAGTGCTGGCATTAAAGTAATTTTCCACTATGCCTGGGTGAAACAGTTTTATAAGGATAAGAAAATGGAAAATTGATGTTCTAAAAGCTATCAAAACAGAACCAAAGTAGATTTATGTGGGACTAATGAGAAATAGGTTACAATATTGTTCTTATTTTACATTTCTTCCTGAAATGTTGGTTAATGAAGGATAGAATGTGTGTTAAACCTAAAACTCATTTTAGATTCATGTTGAAATTACAAGCACACAACTGAAACTTCATCATGTTTACCTGGAGTCATATCCTGTTGTATGAGTGTTTCAGGATCAGCACTGTGGAAGCTACCAGTGAACAACCTCCGAGGGGCTGAGCAGAGTAGTGCCATTCTGAATAGAATGAAATGGGCGTGAGGACCAAAAGGAAGCTTGTTTCCAAACTCCTTTTCTTGTAGAGTTAAACATATTTCCTCTTTTATTTTATGTTATGTTAGTTTTTTTTTTTATTTGAAAGCTCTCCCATTTCAAAATATTGTTTGCTTGCATGCCATCTCCTATGAAAGACTCCAATCTCGGCCCATCTAGTCTATTGGGCCACGTGCAGAAAACTGGGCCCCAAACCTTCGCTGTGTAGTACCAGCGCTGACATTAAGGAACGAGAACTCCCACTGCCATTGTAAGCTTTCAAGTGAACCCTGGAGTACAGTCCAGCTAACTCCTTGTGTCCAACATAAACTCTGTCTGGAACCAATGCTGTATGTATTTCTTAGACAAACTACTTCAGGGATAAGAACCATGTCATTTACTTTGGATTAGGATCCCAGAGAGCCTCATTCTCTCAACAGATGAGTATGATGTCTTCTGTGAGAAGGTGGAAGCCAGCAGTACTACCACAGGAACATGAGAAACACATAGCTAGCATAAAGTTTCTCAATGCTCCCTGAAATCTTGTGAGCCTGAGCCTACGGTTTCTCTCCCTCCCTCCTTCTCTCTCCATTACAAACTCTTTTAAGTCTCCTCCTAGGGAATCTCTGGATTTTTTTTTTTTTTTTTGAGGCAACCCAACAGACTGGTCTATTTTTTTTTTTTTTTTAATGTGAGAGAGAGGGCGGAAAGAGCATTAGTGTGTCAGAGCCTCCAAGCCACTGTAATCAAACTCCATATGTGTGCACCCCTTTGGGCTCATGTGTGACATTTGTGCTTTTGTCTCTGTGCATCTGGATTCCATGGAACCTGGAGATTTTAACATGAGTCCTTAGGCTTCACAGGGAAATGCCTTAACCTCAGCCACCTTTCCAGCCCTGGATTGTGTTTTTATAGATCAAGAAAGTAAGGTGTGCATACAACATTCTACCAACATTTCTTTGAATTAAGTCCTTAACATATGGTATTTTTAAGATAGAGGTTCTAAGTTTATGTTGCATATATAGAATTAGTTTAAATACCTAGAGTGGGATTTGCTAACATTCAAATTTATGCACTGATACTTATTTTTAGTAGCTGTTAAATCTGCCCCATGATTTGCATCTAATTTAGCCCCATATGCCTTTTTCTGCATGAAGATATGCCAGGTGCTAGGGGAAAGAGTCCTGGGGGCAGGACAAGAGTTTTATAATTTTCTTCTGTTTCTTTACCTTTCTTACGTTTAGCTCAATCCCAGTAAACTGGCTCTTCTTTCCTCTTTACTTGCCTGTCGGACACCGTGTAGGTGACAGTATACTGTGTAGTGTGGAGCCAGACAAGGCTTGTGTTCTTACCCAACATGTATTTTTGTTGTTGTTGTTGAGATAAGGTCTCACTCTAGCCCAGGCTGACCTGGAATTAACTATGTAGTCTCAGGATGGCCTCAAATTTATGGTTATCCCCCTACCTCTCCCTCCCAAGTGCTGATGCCACCACGCCCAGCTTGGAACATGTATTTCTTTTATGTGAAAGGGCAACTAAGAGTGTGTTTCAGAGAGGGAGTGAGTGAGGGAGGGAGAGAGAGAGAGAGAGAGAGAGAGGGAGAATTGGTGCACCACAGTCTCAGCCACTGCAATCAAACTCCAGTTACAAGCACCACCTTGTGGGCATGTGCCACCTTGAGCACTTGTGTCACTTTCTATGTTTGGCTTATGTGGGACCTGGAGAGTCAGTTGAACATGAGTCCTTAGGCTTCACAGGCAAGAAGTGACTTAACCACCAAGTCATAGATCCAGTCCTGCAACATGTATTTTTATGAGAGAAATCTGATTAAAAATAAATATGCAGGGCTGGGGAGATGGCTTAGCGGTTAAGCGCTTGCCTGTGAAGCCTAAGGACCCCGGTTCGAGGCTCAGTTCCCCAGGTCCCACGTTAGCCAGATGCACAAGGGGGCGCACGCGTCTGGAGTTCGTTTGCAGAGGCTGGAGGCCCTGGCGCGCCCATTCTCTCTTTCTCTCTGCCTCTTTCTCTGTCACTCTCAAATAAATAAGCAAGAATAAACAAAAATTAAAAAAAAATATGCAGGTGATGTGGTCAATATTTCCTACAGATATGCTGAGATTTTAAGTAGCATGGTGAGAACCAGTGGTGGTGTATTTGGCCCACATAGAAGAGACAGACCCTGGGGTGAGGTGATAGGCATGCTGAGCTATAATGGCAGGCAAGGGACACCCATATGTGGGTCAGAGAACAGAGCACACCAGGAAGAAAAAGGACTTGGTGTCAAGTCCAGAAGGTAAGCAAGTGTTGGGCGTGATTGGAAACCAGCATGGCCAGAGTAAGGACAAGAGGGCGGTATGAGATGAGATGCAGTGCAACGTGCTCAAGCAGTGCTGGGGAAGGTACATCCAGAGCTGACACCAGTTGACTCCCAGACTTTGGGGAACGCAGTTACTCTGTATGAGATTCGACTTCCGGACCTTACAATCAGTGGTATCCATCATAAGGTTTTAATGACGCAAAATACATGGAAGAATTTCATATAGTTTCATACACTTGCTATAGGTACAGGAGATTTAAACAGATTTTGGATTTTGTTTATGACATAGTATATTCCCTGAATCTGCAAAGTAATTGTTCTAGGACAACCAACATATAAAGGAAAAATGCACTCAAAGATGAGCTCTGTGACTGTGAAACATGCAGGTCAATGATAATCACAGTGTAAGGGAGGGCCGATTAAACTTGGAGGACAGGAAATGAGGTGAGTATATTTCTTTCACTTAAATGCCTTAAAGAACAATAAGCCAAATGAATATTTGTGTGGACCAGGTAGGAAGGAAGGTTTCATCATGTGTTTTCAAATTGCCCATCAGCAGAATGACTTATAACTATAAGCACATTCATAGGTCGGCATACTCATTTTTGAAAACTCTATTTTTGTGAAAAAATAAGTGCTTTCACAATTGATCATAATATAAGTAGATTATCTTGAAATTTTGATTCATCTCTTTTGAAGTGGAGGGGAAATATTACTAAAGTCTAATTCCTGGCTTCCCAGGACTTCCTCTGTTTGTGAAAAGAATTTCATAGCAACACAGAGAGCACTGAGTATCAGAATGGTCTGGTCCAGTGAGTCCATCATAGACATGGACCCCAGGCTGCTTAGGAAGTGTCAGATTCTGCTAGCATTGGGCATCTTTCTTCTTGTTGTTTGGGATAGCTTCTCACTATGTATCCCTGGCTGGACTGGAACTCAGCATGTGGCCCAGACTGACCGCAAACTCACAGCAATTCTGTCTCAACCTCCTTAGTGCTGGTATTACAGGTGTGTTCCAGCCATACTCAGCTTACCATCATGCATCTTTATGTAAGACTCTGGCTTGAATAGAAAAGGCTCTTCCCTCTTGGTGCTTCAGTGACAGGAACCCAAGCATGCTGCTTGAACACAGCAACTTGGATATTTGAGCAACAGCACAGAGGGCAGCCTGGCCAGCACTCTAGAAGCTGACAAGGACCCTTGCTGTGTCTTCAATGGCGAGGGTAACTCTGGCAATGACAATGGAAGAAGTAGCTCATATACATAATAAATTAGTCATAAGCATAGAAATCAACACATTCCCATTTGTTCTGGACTCTAAGCCTTGGATTTCTCATTTGCAGAATGAAACATTAAGTTGGGAGCTACATTGCAAATTAGGTAACTGAGAATTTTACCAGCGCTCTGTCCTCTGTTTATAGGAATGAGGCAGACATACATAAATGGATTCCTCTGTGGCTGATACACTATGAAATTTGAGAACAACCACAATATATTTAGGATTTTGAAGATGATGCCACAGACACTGCTGTTGTCATTGAGAAAATGGAATTTGTGGCACAAAATTTCAAAAGCAATTTCTAATTTGACTCTAAATATAACAAAATATTTCCTTTTGCCTCAAAATAAACCATTTGGCTATTTTATGATACATAGGTTCTAAATAAGTGATATGTAATATTATAGCAGTAGGAAAATGTTTAATAATTTAGATGCATGTTAGTTTAATATTTAATGTATTCATAGCACATTATATATCATGGAAAAAGGCAAGATGCTCTAATATTAGAAACATCATTAAAATTGTTATTCTATTTTAATTCTAAAAATAAATTTTAAAAAATCCATAATTTAATACCTTATAAATATTCATATTTTACACATTGAAATAAATATATTGGATCTATGAAACTGGTATGTGTGAAAATACCTCACAGTGACATAAATTCAGACAAGGAGAGAAAATAAATATATTACACAGAGTTGGATGTCTCATAGAATTCAGTTCATATTATGATATATGTATATGCATCTATTTTGTTTTATAAACATACTATATTACTATGTAAATTACGTTTTGTACTCAAAAATAACCTTTCATAGGGCTGAGGAGATGGGCAGCTGTTAAGCACTTTTATGTGCAAGCATGAGGACCTGGAAGGTCCTCTACCTAAGCTCTAAGCTCCACTACCCAGCACCAAAGTAAACAGGCAGGTTTGGCCATGCACACCAGGAACACCAATCCCATGGAGAACCGAGACCAGAGAATCACTGGGGTCCACTGGTCAAACAGTCTGACCAAATAGCAACTCCAGATTCAGTGAGAGAGACCCTGTCTCAAGGAAACATACAGATAAGCAATAGAGTATACTTGTCATTACCCTCTGGATTTCACATGCACATACATGACCCACACACATCTGCACACACACATATATGCATATACCATGTATGCACATAAAAGTATCTATCACAAAAATACTGCATTTATCCTTGGTCCTTTTGAATGGATTCAGAGAAATAGATCATATGACTTCACAATAACTTAGCACATATTCTATCAGTTACTTAGATTGTTTCCTCATTATTTACTTGTTCACATGAATAATATTCATTTGACACTTGTGCATAAGCATATGATTTTGTGTGTGTGTGTGTATATGCATATATATATATATATAGAGAGAGAGAGAGAGAGAGAGAGAGATTTTGAATTTTGGTGTGGTCACTGTCAAGAACTTAAATTTTAAATAATAGAATTTGTTCTTTTTTTATTTTACTAATCACTTATGGAAAATGCTACAAAGAAGTCATACCACACACTTGACAACACACTTGTTTCTTGGTACCGTTTACAAGCTGAGATGTGACAGTCATTTTGTTTGTTTTGGAAATGTAAAACTGGTATGTATCTATTTAATTGGCTTGTGTTATGTTTGTATCATTTTATTTTATGCAATACTGTGAGCTCATGCTGTATCTCCTTGTTTCTCCTGAGTGGTCTTTCTCATCGATGCACCCTAGCCTTTTGTGTTTCAGGGTTACTACCATGTCTGCTCCACGATGCATTGTGTCCAGAGTATCTCATAATTGGTACCATCATTGGTATTTCTATGGCTGAGATAGAAGTCTTCTGATTTTTTTTAATTATTTATTTATTTATTTGAGAGTGACAGACACAGAGGGAAAGACAGAGGGAGAGAGAGAGAGAATGGGCGCGCCAGGGCTTCCAGCCTCTGCAAACCAACTCCAGATGCGTGCGCCCCCTTGTGCATCTGGCTAACGTGGGACCTGGGGAACTGAGCCTCGAACCGGGGTCCTTAGGCTTCACAGGCAAGCGCTTAACCGCTAAGCCATCTCTCCAGCCCCTCTTCTGAATTTTTGTGGCTCTTCAGGTGTTTACCATAGCCCAGCATCATAAATTCACTCTCCTGTGTTTGTATTTGTCATATGTCTGGAAACAAATGCATCCAATTCTAATCTCAGTGTCACCAAATTAGAGGCAGAAAAACTGGAAGCGTTATTGTTTTATTTTCCTTTAAGAGCAATGCCCCTCTGTACAATGTAAGTCTGTAGACTGATACTGCCAAAGGCAGGACACTGGGCCACTTCTCCGCCAGACCTGGCATTGCTGCTGCAGCCCATGGGCATGCTTCAGGGGGCATCCTCCACAGTGAGGACAGTGAGGACTGGCAAGTGTTTCCTATGTAAAAATGGGAATCTTTCTCACATTCAATTGAGAGGTTGTTGCCACTATGTAGTCAGCAGCAGCCTTCCTTACTCTGCCTAAGCATCTATAAGAGACTTGATTTTTAGGGGCAAAATTACATAGTGAAGAAGGAACAACTGCCCTCATGTAGATGACATAGGAATATCTTTATTCCAAACCAGGCGAAGGAGGAATAGGAGTTCTGGTCTCACATGTCTATGGTTGCATCTACATTTTCAAGAATGGTAAACAATTTTTCATTTAATTTTATGGGAATTGACTTGGAAAATTTTCTAACCATTCATATGTGCTCTTAAATCATATGAATCACATACTGTATGTTTCATCTTTTATATGTTTCTTTACCCTTTGGAGACCTCTCCCTACCATATATGTGCTAGCAAGCTGGGCAAGTCAGTCCTGAGGTTGTAATTCCCTCAGCTCTGACACAGCTGTCAGGGGCAATGCCTTTGCTGCAATCCTGGGACAATCTTTGACTTTTCTCTTCAGTCCCTATCATCTGTAACATCTCCACTGGAGTTCTGAAACTATAATTATCAGGTGCTTTTACTGAGAGGGACTTGATTTAAAAGGTTGGAAGGTTAGAAATTTTTTACTTGGAATTAATTCAGGCTACAACTCATGGGATTCACACACCATCTGCCACTGGTTAAGTGTCTTATTTGCTGAATGTTGCAAGTGAACAGTCACGTGCAGAAGATGCAACTTTGTTCTTTCTTATTTTCCTTCAATGCACATATGTATTTATTGAACTATGTGACTGAGTAGATACATGTACATATGTAGCTGTAAATGTGTGGAGATGCATTTATGTCCCCAAGTCATATTCATATCCATTTCCACTGAATATATGTTAAATCAAAGTAGACTAAAGGTGACTTAACCTTGCTTCTCTCATTCCCTGATACCATTAGAACATTACTTTTGAATCTATTAACTTGGGGAAAAAAAGAACCTATCAAAAATTTTAATTAGTAATCATAAGAAATTAAGGTTTTATATTTTAAAGGTATAAAAGGTACTATAATTAGTATATTACTAACTAGCATTTATACTCTTTAGATATAAAAATGTACCTCTCTAAGGTACAGAGAGCTAAAGCTATGAAACCAAGGATGTCAGTTTCGTAAGTGAGAATACATCTGAACCACAACCTTGGTCCATAGCCACCATGAAGCTTTTCTTTCCTGATGGAGAAGAAGTAACTCAGAGTTTAGGTGCCAAGGGCCACCACTGCACACTGTGAGCACAGGGAATCTGAAAGTTCACTGAGGAGTGAGACAGGCAAAAGTCTATGACGTGCACAGAGAACTTAAACACAGCTGCCGATGCCAGACTGATGATCATGAGGGTCCCCAGTGTTCGAAAATAGCTCGGTGCTTAGGAATATTCCTAAAGCACAAAGGTAAAGAGGTGAAGCAATCAGCTGAGGGTAGAAATGTGGGCAAAAGACACTAATAACAGAAACTCCATCAGAAACCAGCAGCCCTTGGAGAACGGCAGCAAATACGAGCTGACTTCATTTTGTGGTGCTGCATTTCATGGCCATGGGCCAATCCTTGTTTGGGGACAAGGAAAACATTGTGGTGTTCCAGTAAACAATCAGAACTAGGACTAGCTGAGGAGAGCAGGTGGGCATGAGAGCTTGACATAAAAAAGCCAAGCTGGAAACCCAGTTCCCATCGTGGAAGACAACACACTGGTTTATTTAGCACTAAAGTTTACAAAATGGTTTTTTTTTTTTTTGCCTTAATATTATAGTTTATTGCTCTTCTACAAACAAGGAAATTGAAACCCAAAGAGATTAAACTAACTATCCTCTAAAGCCACAGATTGTAAATGGTGATAGTTGAGAGGCAAAACCGAGGCTCCAGAATCATCTCTTGTACATTATCTTTGTGTTCATTCTTTCTACCTATTAGAAAATATTTTAGGGTCAATCTTTTTTGTGTTTACCTAGAATGCCATCCAATTCAGGATGAGAAATAAGACAACGCACTCCTTCCCTCACCCAGGCTGAGGAAATGGGTAAATCAAACAAAGGGAGATTCATAATAGCACCTTCACCACTGAGAGATGCTGGGTAGGTTACATACTGTGGCTTTAGATATGTGAACTGATTGGGCAGTTCATAGCATTCTTCTGAGTTGAATTTGCCCACCCATTCACATCTTCTAATAGCCAGATCTTATCAATAAGATAAACAGTGCAGAGGAGGAGAAAAAGGTGAGTCAGAACCGGGCATGGTGGCGCACACCTTTATTCCCAGCACCCGGGAGGCAGAGGTAGGAGGATCACTGTAAGTTCAAGGCCACCCTGAGACTCCATAGTGAATTCCAGGTCATCCGGGTCTAGAGTGAGACCCTACCTCGAAAAAACAAAAAAAACAAAAACAAAAAAAAAAGGTGAGTCAGACAATTTGCTAAGCCATTTCAGTAAGGAGGAAGAGAGAGTCACACAGTACTCAGATAGGCCTTTCCTATGGAAACACAGAGAAAAGGAAAGCAAAGCCTCTCTGCAAAGAGAGCGTGGCTTTTGATCATCATCACTTGTTAGACTCCATGATGCATGGTCAGATGGATGCTGGTACCTACTGCTTATTACTAGTTTGCAATTTGCTGTACAAGGCACAAGTGTCCTGATTTTTATCCTATTTTTTATTCTTTCTCTTGAAACCCTGCGTCTCTATTGCCTACTCCTTGGCTTTGAAATTTCATTACCTTACAGCTCTTCTTGGAGAATAAAAAATAAATTGGTAGGCCCTTAGGTAACTCGTCCCACTGGGTATTAAATAAGAAAGTGAAATGATCAGTAGCTATAGACTAGGCAATTATGAGAAACTAGTCAACTTTTTTGCTATACTTCCTGAGATTGTTTTGCTTTTTATAATTATTGATTTTCACAATATTCTGGGGATTTATTATTACCAAGTTATCTTTACAGGTAAAGAGGTAACTTAGTTACTGAGTGGTTAGGAGACCTACATGATTTTGAGTATGGAGAATCCTGGATATTCAGTCTACATAACAGAGTGTTGCTCCAACTAGACAGCACATAGGAAGGGTTCCATCAAACAAAAAGGAAATTCGTCAACTCCAGTTTCCCCATTTCCTTTTATAATGTACATGGATCACTACCCCAGAAGTACCTCAGTGTCCCCATCCCCAAAACACACCCATTTCAGTGGATCCCCACGTCACACTGCTCAATATGTCAACTTTCTCTTATTTTGTACTGTCACTCATATACATGGTTGCCTTTTTTCAACTGGCGTCTGCTCTAGTACATTAAATGTTGCCTTTTTGTTCCATGTTTTACTGATCATGGAAACATGGAAACAAGGGGACAGCCTTTGGTTTTGTTATGTAGGTTCAAGCCCACTCCCACTGTAACTCTAGGAACATGTGACACATTTTTTAACAGCTCTATAGGGAAGAATCCGGCTCTGAATAATGCTTAGACAAGGTGGCTCAGACAGAAACCATGTGATGTCTACCACCTACTTACCACTATGGAAAATCTTTTTTTTTTTAATTGAGTTCATTAAAAATCCTTCAACCTTGAAAAATCATTGTATTTTTCTAAGTTATTTAGAACATTTTTTTCAATTATCCAATTGTTTAGCAAAAAGTGGAAATAATTCTACTTGTAATTTCCTTGACTCCTACTCATATATGCTAATAAAGCTGTGGTGATAGTTTTCATAAACTCAAAGATAAACATTTTATATTTTTTAGTACTTTTTTAGTACAAAGAAATGTCAACATATTTATTTGAAATGGTGTCGCCTCACACATTTGTTTTATTTTATGTAGTTATATTTAAAATTGGTGAGCTGGGAAGATTGTTCAGTGAGTGTTTAAAGGTGTTTGCTTGCAAAGTCTGCCAGCCTGGGTTTAATTCCCAAGTACCCACATAAAGCCAGATGCACAAAGTGGCACATGCATTTGGAGTTCATTTTTAGTGGCAAGAGGCCCTGGTATGCCCTTATTCTCATTCTTTCTCTGCTCTCTCTCTCTCTCCCCCAAATAAATACAAACATTTATAAAAATATTGGGAACTGAAATGAAAGATCATGCTCCAGACCCAACACACAGAAATATAGCATATAGTTAACCAAGTTAATTTAGACTGATATAAAGAAGCTGAGATTCATTATTCTTAATTTGTAAAAGTATTTACAAACAAATTTACAATAAAATGTCACTCATTATCCTTATAAGTAGAGATGATTTCAAACCATTGATTTTGAGTAACATTAAAACTCTAGCATTCCAGCATTCCACTTGGACAGGAGTAACTCTGCATGCTTCTAGAGAAGTATCCATCATTTTGAAAAATCAGCCTGAACAAGGAAAACATACATTTCTCATTACCCAGTTTGCCTTTGTCTATATTTTGACAACAGCTCACAGCTCAGCCTTCCAAGCACAATTCAAAATAAGCCTGTGACCCTCACAGTGCCTGACACTACCTACACCAGACCATCATAATTAGAGGAAAAGATCTTGACATCAAAATAAAATAGAAACTGATTGAGAGGGGGAAACGATATGATGGAGAATGGAGTTTCAAAGGGGAAAGTGGGTGGGGGGATGGAGGGCATTACCATGGGACATTGTTTACAATCATGAAAGTTATTAATAAAAACTTAAATTTAAAAAAGAAAAAAATTAAGTCTGTGACATGGCAGAACTTCAGACATGTAAGTTGTCAGTCATGTCTGCTGTAAGCCTACTTTCATCCTGCCTCAATAGCCCCAGTTCTAATCAGTGCTCCCCTATGTGGTGGTTGTAATTTCTAGATCCCACACACTTGTTTAGAAACAGCTTTTTTTTGAGATAGTGCTGCTCAGAATTAAACCTGGTATCTCAGCTCTGCCCAGGGCTAGAAACAATACTCTGAGAACTGTGTTATTAACACAGCCATGGACCGTGACTGTAGTTTTAAAAGTAACATCAGTCAGTCCCCAGACAGTCAGCGTGTCTAGTGCCAGAAGGCGCTACATAGGCGACTGGGGGAAGTGACCAAGATCTGTCCAAGCAACACATTGTTTAACCTAAGTAGCAACAATTAACCGGATGTGATACCCATACAAGTGCAATAGTGGTACACAGCCATGGTGAGGAATCAATTGCTCTTGATTTGGCTAACTGATCCACTCAGTGGTACTAGACCCTTAGCTGGAGCTGGGAAACAAGTCAGAACCATACCCAAATACAAGCCCACTCTACAATATCAAGCTACCATCAATCACGGGGTATAAGAGGGCCTACACCTATCAAACTGTCTATCAAAAAAGTAAGTGTTATCTCAATTTTCTGGGTGCTAACTCACTCTCCGTTGGAGAATCTGCTTCTCTTTTCCAGATAGATGCAGATCCTAAGAAGAGAGCTGCCCCAACATACCTCAGAAGGGGCCCAACTGAAACTAAGGACAACTGGCGAAATAAGCAAGGGTGATGTTTTCCTGTGAACTGGATACCAGCACAAAGGGGAAGGAGATCAATTCAGAGAAAAATCAACTCCTACCAAATCAGAGAGCCAGAGCCTCAGAGGCCCCCAACACCTCAGCACTGAAGCAGACCAAAAATGAACCCAACATGGCTCAGGGAAATCTTGCGGAAGAGGGGGCGGAAAGAATGTCAGAGTTACATGTTGGGTCATGATTTTCAGAGACATTTATCATACTAATAACTGGGGGCTAACTCCACAATGCACGACCCATTTTCAATAATAAGGAGGGTCTAATGGGAGGGGGTAGATCACAGATGAGCCTAAATAATGGTACCAAACTGCCTGTATTTACTGAAAAGAAAACTAATAAATTAAATTAAAGAAAAAGAAAAAAAAAAGTAACATCAAATTGTCACCCTTCTCAACACACACACACACACACACACACACACACACACACACAGATGCACACATGGGCACCCACGCATATAAATGCATACACACAAAACATGAGCCCCTGGACAATATAGCTCCCTAGTCAATGCATACATACAAATACTGAAACTAAATTCAGAATGTAGGTCTTCATTATTATTTCCATCCATCATTCTACTCTTTGGGATACAGTAGCCAAAGTTCCACAACATTCAACCTTGGATCAGAGACATTTATATGTAACATGGAAGCCTTTCCTCTTCTTACTCTTCCCTACATATCATACTCTCACAGTTCTTTGCATTTTCATGTGTTCCAGATGTCACATCCCACCTGACAATGATTTAGAGTACGAAATGAAATGCTATATGCACAAATTATATGCAGATATTACACCAATTTATGGAAGAGACTTGTGGATACACAGAATTTTGAATCTGAGGAAGTCCTAGATGCCTGCTCTTATGGATGCTAAGGAACCACAGGACTATATTCCATCAACTGTAAAGATATCATCACTGAGATTACATATTACTATGGTTACGATTACAATTTGAGTCACTTTTAAGGATCCCATCACATGAACGAGTTGTTTGGAAAAAATTCAAACAGCTGTAGCTTGCTTTACTTTAGATCTTGAGTGTTCTCTAAACATCCATATATTGAAAGATGGGCTACCACAGAAATAGTACTGAATGGTGGTGTGACCTTTAATAAGTGGGGCCCAGTGGGAGGTCTTCAGGATAGGGAGTATGTTCTCAAAGGAAAATGTTAACACTGCTTAGTTCAGATTATAATTTATGGGAGGCCTCATGTTAAGGTGCCAATTATGTATCTCCAATCCAATCTTGTGTGGCAAATGACTCCTGACTTCCTAGCATAACCCAATTTTACTCTGTTTCAGGATTCAGAGGGTTGGTTGGACTAAATTATGGCATTTTCTGCTCTTCTTCCTGGAGGCCTCTTGCCAGATATATAGATGATTAGAGGTTGGAACATCAAAGCTGAGGACCCTACCACCATACCTCGAGGGCCTATGTTTTCCATCTGGTCTGTCCTGTGTATTGCCTCATTCTTCATTGCCCTTCCACATAGCTTTCTCTCTAACTGAACTATTTAAACACCCTTCATGGTGGTTGAGAACTCCAAGAGAGTAACAAAGGGTTCTACCAGAACTGTTTAGCATTAGGCTTGAAAGTGACACATAGTCACCTTCTTTTCATGAAAACAAGTCACAGAAAAATCCAACTTTTGGTGGGAGAGAACTACACACAGATGTGGAAACCTATAGGTCTAAAGTGATTTGTTTCAGTATGCATAAATACTTTTAAGTAGAGTGGGTGTGCTTACATCAGCATCATTACTTATTCCAGAGCAATGTGATATTTTACATTATTGCAGGGTGATAAGGAAATTTCATTTCAGTCACAGTTTATTGTACCATTACAATATATATGGTCTCATGTTGAATGAAACAGCATATAAATATATATGCATCCCTCAAATTGCCATGTTTTACTATTTTACCTAGCAAGATATAATTTCTACATGGGAAAAAAGTCCACCTCTATCAACATACTCAGTCACATGCTGGAGACTGTGTCAGCACTCCATGGTCTCCACACAGTTACATCTTAAATATAACTCATCCAAGACTTCTGATCAAGATGGTTGAATAGGAGCCAAGAGAAAAGAACATGGGGAACAAAGAGACAATATTTCAGGGTATGGGTGTAATCAGGGATCTGCCATGCCTCCACACTCAGTAGGTTTGGGACAGGCAATCATGGAATGCATTTGGGCCAGGTGGCTGGGGAACCAATGGGCTTCCCAAGTGTGTTTATGCAGAGCAGGCAGGATCCGCTAGATGTCTACACATGACATGTTTGGGCATGCTTACAAGCAGGGTTTTGTCTGAAATCACTGGACCCAGACCATCTACACAAATATGTTATCCAGTCATACCCCATAACTACCATAATTGAGGTCTAACCCTAATACAGGATACCTCATTTGAGATTCAAGACTATCTCTTAACTGTGAATCCTGTAAAGTCAAAACAAATTGCATTCTTCCAAAGTATAATGGCACAGAGTAACATTTCCATTGCTATAAGGTATAACAAGGAGAGACTGGACCAATGCAGCATCAATAACCATCAAGTAAACATTAAACATCTGCAGTTCACATCTGACATCCATAACCAGTGATAACATTCTCTGTGTTTCCAATTTTCATTTCTCTAACTGTGCTAAGTAACCAGATAAAACTTTATCCTGAGCTAACAGGGCTCCATGGTAGTCCTCACACAATCTTTGTACAGCTAAATCATTTTCAGGTTTCCATTGAAAGCTACAGTTGATCTTATGATGGCCTCATTGACCTCTAATAGAGGGATTCCACCATGCTGCATATGCAACATCTTAGCAGCAGCTCCTGGAACCATGTCGGTAGGAATAACCAGAGACCTAGTCTCCCTGATACCTACTGGGAATGACTGAGACCTTCTTGCCCACAGTGAATACCATAACTCCCCTGAGAAAAGGCCCCAAGGTAATGGGAGCCAGAGGAGAGAGAATAAAAGATTATAACCTGTTATATTATGTATAAAATAAAAACACTTTCAACAAAGTGTCAAGATCTAAAATTAGCACACTAAAATCAGTAGCCTTCATATATATATTATTTATATATATTAATATCTATATGTGTGTGTATATACATATATATATATATATATATATATATATATATATATATATATGGAGAAACAGGGAAGCTGTCCCATTTATACTAGCCACAAAAAATTAAATATCTTGGAATTTCTCTAATCAAAGGCCTGTACAATTAAAACATAAAATCACTGGAGAAAGATGTGAGAAGATGGAATGAATCCCCATGCTCATGGATTAGAGGAATTAATATTGTTAAAATCGCCATCCTACCGAAAGCATTGTACAGATTCGATATAATTGCAATCAAAATCCCAGCCACATTCTTCACACAGGTAGAAAAAAAAAAAAAAGCAGGCTCAAAGTTCATATGAAAATACAAAAGGTCTTGGATAGCCAAAAATGTACTCAGCAAAAATAATCCTCTGGTGGTATCACCATCCCTGATTTCAAGTTATCCTATAAACCAATAGTTTAAAAAACAAAACAAAACATGGTACTAGCACAAAACAGGCACATGAAACAGTGGAATATAACTGAAGAATTATGTATGAGTCTGAATAACTATAGCAACCTGGATTTTGACAAAAGGGCCAAAAACATTCCCTGGAGTAAAGACAGCATCTTCAGCAAATGGTGTTGGGAAACTTCATACCCACATGTAGGAGATTGAATTTAGGCCCCCTCTTCTCACAGTGCACAAAAATCAACTCCAAATGGATCAAGGACCTCAATATATGACCTGAAACTCTAAAATGGTTTAAAGAAAAAAAAGTAGGGAGAACACTTGAAGATATTGGCACAGGGAACGGCTTTGAATAAAATGCCAATAGCCCAGGGAATCAGAAAAACACTCAACAACTGGGACCTCAATAAATTATTGTATAGATAAGTAAACCATCAACAAAGTCAACAAAACACCTACTTAATGGGAGAAATTTTTCACCTCTGACAAAGGGTTAGTATATAGACTATTTAGACTCTTTAAAAATCTAAGCATAAAAAAATAAAATCAAGCATCTCACACAAAAATGGGGCAGGGATTTGAACAGAGAGTTGTCAGAGGAAGAAATGTCATTAAATACCTAAAGAAATGTTCAACATCTCTTCTCATCAAGAAAATGCAAATTAAAACACCCATAGACTTCCATTTCCCTGCAGGAAGGATGGCAATCATCAAAACTCAAAGGACAGCCCACGCTGGCAGGATGTGGGCAAAGAGGAAGCCTCATCCGCTGCTGGTGGGAGTGCAGACTCTCACACCCACAGTGGCAGTCAGCATGGAGATTCCTCACAACACTGAAACCAGAACTACCACTAGATCCAGTGATGCCTCTTTTGGGTATATACTGTAAAGACTGTCCCATTTACTACAGAAACACATGCTCAACCATACTCGTGTCTGCTCTGTTCACAATAGCTAGAAACTGGAATTAGCCCAGATGTCCATCAACAAATGAATAGTTAATAAATGTGGCACATATACACAATGGAATTCTACTCAGCAATAAGGAAAAATGAAATAATAAAAATTTCAGGAAAATAGATGGGCTTGGAAAAGAAATCATGCTTAGCGAGGTCACATAGGCTCAGAAAAATAAACACCACATGTTCTCACTCATATGCAGATCTGGCTGACCTGGAACTCACTCCATAGCCCAGACTGGTCTCCACTTGCAGTGATCCTCATGCCCCAGCCTCCTGAGCACTAAGTTTATAGGCTTGAGCCACAGCACCAGGACCTTATGTTTCATTAGATAAATTCATATTCCATATTTGGATAAAAATGAAATGTGAGAAAAGAAACATTGAACACCAAAATTTGTCAAAACAAAAAGACTTAATAAACAGTTTGTTTAATGAATTTTATCTCAAAATATTTGTTGAAGCAAAAACAAATGAACTTGTGGAAATATATGGGTTAAATATTTAAATCGCAAAATAAACATAAGGTAACCCTTGGTCAATGCAGGTGCAGTGAAGTTTTGATATCTCTGCAGCTGGAAGGAAAGTGACACTCTTCAGTACATGATTTTCAAAGATGCATCTGTTGAAGATATCAATGATTTCAAAATCGTTAGTACTAATGCAATGTAGGAAAGGAGAAACAGTATTATTATAAAAAAATACATATATTTGTGAATAACACATCAATGGTAAAGAGATACAGTTACAAAACTTGATGGCTAGGTGTCATGGATCTGTGTGTGTGTATATATGTGTGTGCGTGTGTGTGTGTGTATGTGTCTGCATGTATCTGTGTATGTATGTATGGAGTCCCTTTTTCTTTATTTTATTTTTATTAAAAAATAGGTTGTACCCCAATTGTGTTAAGAATCTTCAGTGGGATTATTGGTTTTCATTGTGGGGACCAAGAGGTCTCAGTCAGTCTCTGCAGGGATGGGGGAAACATGGTGTCTTGGGCTGTTCCCACTCACCCTGAGGCTCTTACAATCTTTCCACCTAGAAATCTGATTTAGTGTTGCTTTATCTGTAGACTCTGGATCTCTGTTTTTATGAGGTTTGAGTGACCACAGTGTCTGTGTCCATTGTGCTGGAGCTGGCTTTAGGGTAGCCATGAGAGCAGCACTGGTGTCACCACTTCCCCTGTAACGACTGTTGGGCCCAGGCAGATGCGGTGGTGGTGACTCATGGTCTGGTGAACAGTTGGCTCTCTCTTCTTGATTTATTGATACATTTCTCTTCTTACCTGTATGCTTCTCCATCTGTAAAATAGACAGATTCTCCAACCAAAAGTGAGAACAGTTTGAACAAAAGGGAATAAGCCTAGTTATTAGAAAGGCATGTTGATATTTATATTCATTCTTCTTAATTAGAAAGCAGTGGATGTTCTCTCTGGAGCCTATTGGTTTCCTGTTTTAGGAAATCTGGCTTGGTTCCCAGAGCCAGATATTAGTTCACCACCCACCATACACACACACACTGAGTGGGTCTCATGTCCAATCCATGAGTAGTTGGTTACCTGCATCGACTGTGTGCCACTATTGCATAAGTGCATACTTCTTGCTTGGCGGATTGGTTTTGTACTGGCAGGATCTCCTGTTTAATCAATCATTTGGCAACTGTTATTCTCTAGCACTTTCTAGCACTATTAGGGCTAGTCAGGAGGAAACTGGATGGCCTCTCAGTTCTAGAAGGATCACATGATGTCCTATGGCTGCAGGCTATGGTGTCTTTAGCAATATGGACTAACCTTTTAGCTCTTGCAAGTAACCCAATGTTTTGGTAAGTTCCTGTGTTATTTTGGGGACTTCATGTCTCCCTGACCAATAGTTCATTGTGAGATGTCTAAGGTATTTCATACCTGGGCTATTATGAACAGTGGTCAATAAGCATGGGTGTGTAAGTATCTCTGTAACATGTTGGGTTTATTTACTTAGGTATATTTACATAGGTATATTCCAAGGAGTGCTGTAGCTGGATTATATGGTAGTCCTGTTTTTAGTTCTTTGAGGAACTGCCATATTGATTTCTGTTCTGTTTTGCTAAAACTTGCAAAAAAAATGTGTATCAAGAATAATAAATATTTTATGTTCTTTTTCTTGTTTAGATTATTTAAACTGTGTCTGGGGAGATGATTCAGCAGTTAAAGGCACTTGCTTGCAAAGCCTGCCAATCCAGGTTTGATTCTTAGTACCCACATAAAGCCAGATGCACAAAGTGGAGCATGTGTCTGGAGTTATATTGTTATGGCTCAAAGCTGTCATGTTTCCATTCTTTCTCTATCCCTCTCTTTTTCTCTCTCCCACATACATATAAATAAATAAATAAACCATTAGAACTATATTTATGCAGCTACTTAGTAGTTATTTTATCATGTGTTAATATAAAATATGCATAACTTTTAACTTAGCAAAGATATGTAGTTTTATAGAAATACTTAAGTAGAGGCCTAGAGAGATGGCTTAGTACTTAAGACACTTGCCTGCAAAGTCTAAAGACCCAGGTTATAGTCTCCAGTACCCACATAGGGCATAGGCACATGGTGGTGCATGCATCTGGAGTTCTTTTGCAGTTACTGGAGGGCCTGGAGGGCCTATTCTCTATTTTTCATTAATAAATAAATATAAAAAGGAAATATTTAAGAATAATGTAACAAATCTACTGTACAAATAACCCACCAATAACTTAATTACATATGTGGCATATGAGCATATTATGTGTGCATTTTTACATTTCTTATTTTGTGCAAATATATATGATTTCTGTTTTATGTGTGATTCTTCTACTATCAAAGTGATACCAGTTTAAATAATAAAATTCTATTACTCTTACAGAAAATATACACAACACTTTCAAATCCAAATGTTATTTGTTGTGTTCATTTCACTCGATCTTTGCCAGTATCTCCCTAGTAGGTTTGAACAAAGAGAGATTAGCACTGAAACATCTGCATCACACCTTCCAAGGCTCTGGATCCATTGCAGAAGAGGTGGCAGGAAGAATTTAAGAGCCAAAGGAAGGGTAGGACAGCTTACAATGCACTCTTCCAGACACAAAACGGCCTGGATATCCATGAGGTCCTAGTGCCTGACACTACCTACTCAAGACCATTACAGCAGGAGGAAAAGATGATGACATCAAAATAAAAGAGAGACTGCTTGAGAAGGGAAGGGGGTATGATGAAGAGTGGAGTTGTTGAGGGAGAACGTGAGGGGGGAGAAAATTATCATGTTTTATTGTCGGTAATTATGGAAGTTGTCAATAATAAAAAAAATTAAGGTGGAGGAGTTTGCTTTTCTGCCATATTTCCAGGTCTCCAGGGCATAAAAATGTTATGGAATTAAAACAGACATGCAAAGATCATGTATTTGAAAATTCACTTTATACTTCAATGAGTGACTTAAGAATGATAACTCATGTTATCAAAGTTGCTTAATTAACAAAACAGATTATACCGTTAACAATTAGAATGGTAATATATCACTATAACCAATAGCAGGAAGATGAAACACTGTCATGGCACTGGATGTAAAGACATGATCTCTCTAATGCTTGGCTAGCCGAATGATGACTGGAAGGTCACGAATAACACAGGCCCTGACAGATACATAACTTTTCATGACATAGTGAGAAGTGCGTGAGATAAGCATGAAAAGTCTCAATTCATCTGACCTTTTCAACATGAAATAAATAAACACAGTTTGCATCTCTTCATGACTTCATAGCTCTGCAAGTGTCCTTAACGTCCAGAACCTTCACTTTACTAAAACCATTTAGAATGGCCAGAGATTTTCTTCTTGCAAACATTCAGATGAATCCCAGATGGTCATTACAAAGCATGCTTTGAATGACATTTCTCTTGCTTTCTTCTTCCATCATCTGAACATGATGCCAGCTACAAAAGAGAAAACTATTCTTGCAGAGAGTACCTCCCTGCTCTGATTCTATGCTGGCTTAAAGAGAAGTTTGGAAGATTTCTTTGTACATTTTCAATGTGCTGGAAACTTCCATTCCTTTGTCAATTACAGCATGAAAGAATTTCTCACCTGCTTTCTCAGTGTTGCGTATCTGGCATCTTTTGAGAGAGCCAAAACTTACATATAGAAATTCTCACCCATAATTTTATGCTCACATAATGGACATGTAGCTGCATAATAGCCACATGTTTCACGAGAATACCTTGTACTTTTTTTAATTATCAAGTTACTTTAAACATAATTACCAAGTTACCTGACATTTTCCCATCTCTTTACAGCTCCTCAAAAATGAAATAATGCACTGTTGTGTCATTGTGATTCATCTGTTATTGTGGAGGCCTCTGGCAGAGCACTGAAGTGTGTTAGTATGCCCGCAGACCTATCCACAACACCATCAGGAAACAGCGTGCACTTACACTGTAATTAATGGGTAAGTTCCTGAGTCGTACTTAAGATTTTTGAGAATGAAAAACATGTTCATTGTTAGAAACTCCCGTGAAACCATCACAGTATCAGTCTTTACCCTGCAAGGCAGGGTTTCACTGCAAACTTACTTCCTGGTGCTCCATACTGTATTTCCTACCCTCCCCCATTTACAGAAAAAAATAAATAAATAAACTGACAAGAAGATTATTTTGATGAAGAGGGTCCCCAAGTGGAAAACTGGTTTATCAAAATCAGCTTGGTTTCCTACATGTGGTTATAAAGCAAAATTACTCAAATTACTAGAGTTAGCAAAGACTATTTAATCCAATTTCATCTTTATTGTGGTCCTATAATAGATCTCCTACAATAGCATTATTTTTAAGGCTCAAAGTGCATTTTCCTTCTATAAAAGCCTATAGGAATTTTGACAGTTTAATTTTTATTTCCTTTAGCATGAAAGAATGTCCATGGCTCCTCCTCAGGGGAAGTGGGTTGTCACAATGGAGGGTGGCTACATGTTTGGCTCTAACAAGCTATTGTTTGTTAGGGAGCACAACTGGTGGAACGCTGAATTCAACAGACCCAAGCCTTGGATGCAAGCCCTGCCTAGCTGCTCCACGGCCATGATGGCACTGGCTGTGGCCAGCAATCTCACTCTTACACATTCAATCATTAGGGACTAGGACAGTAAAAATAATCAATACAAACTTAGTACCTGTGTCCGAGAACAGATCCTACCCTTCCTGTTCGGGTTATGCCTGCCATCTACCTGCAGAAATACCCTTGTAAAGATATTCAGCCAGGTCAAGAGAAGACATGTGTCCCAGGTGAAATCAATCCCACGCTGCTCTTCCCTGGCATCATCACTTGCTCTGGCAGACTTCTCGACACCGTAGTGAGTAACAGAAGAAACGATCATTGCCATGAATCCTGGTGGCTGAGCTGTGAATATAGATTGAATATTTCTCTGAGGAAATCTTTGTCAGAGCTTTGATGAGTGTCAGTAATTATTAACCCCAAAGGCTCAGCAAAGAAAAACTCAAAAGCCTTGTTGAGTAAGAAGGCAGCAGCATTTGTGAAAATGCGCCAAGGCAGGCGTGCATGAGGGCTCAGCATTTCTCCATACCCCCACTTCCAGAATTTCTAGATGATGACTGTGCTGTTTTCTTAAGCCAGCAGAGCTGCGCAGTGGGAGACTTGGCCTCCAGGGCTTTCTTCACTCTCTCTTCTCCTTGTTAGAAAGAAAGGGCCCTACAGAGCTCAGGACTCTCAGATTACTTCTCCCTGCGCTGATTCAATCTCCTCCATAGTAGAGGAATGCTTGGCTATGTAAGTAGGGCTGAAATGAGAGCATTTTCCTCCAATTATTACTGCCCATGCTGGCTAATTGGTTTTCAGTGAGTGTGTGCATGCATGTGTGCGTGTGTGTATAACCTAAACTATATAAATTTACTTATAACAGCTCTGAAGACAGAGAAGTCAAAATTCAAGGCACCACCTGTCACTTCACACATGGTGTATTTTTGCCCACCTATGGTCTGCCATGTCACAAAGAAGAATTCATCCTTGCTAATATTTCTTGATGAAACAAAGTTTTATTCACTCTATACTTTAATAAACTGTGCCAGTTTAGATTCTACAAAATTCCTTTCAGTTTTATGAAGGGTTATGATTGAAGCCTGGCATAATAGTACACGTATGTAATACCAGCACATGGGAGATGGAACCAGGGAGATTAGGAGTTCAAGGCCAGTCTCAGCTAAATACTGAGCTCAAGGACAGTCTGGGCTAAATGAGATCTTGTCTCAGACATGGCAAAAACAAAACAACTGTTGGAAAGAATCTAATACCCCCAGTGTCTCCAGCATTTAATATTTGAACAGCTTTGTATTTAATGTAATAGTAAAAAAAATATATACTCCGTTTTGTTTTGACATACACTTCTTTTCAGTGACTCTGAGCATGTGCTCTGTCTCAGGCTGCAGTTTCAGGCTGGTCTTGAACTTACGGACATCCTCTTACCCCTACCTCCCAAGTGTTGGGATTAAATGTGTTTACCACCACACCTGGTTCTTGTTCTTGTTCTTTTTTTTTTTTTTCTTAATTTGCCTTTCCTTTATATTGTTTTTTTGTAACTGTTACTGCCATTAATAGTTTACTTTTTAAAACATCTTTGTGTGCAATGTGTGTGTATGCTGTGTATGAGTGAGGTGTGTGCACATGCCATGGCACGCATGTGAAAGTCAGAGAACCACCTCAGTTCTCACATTCCACCATGTTGAGGCAGGACTACTGTTGTTGATTGCCATATATGGCAGGATAGCTGACTGGTGGGCTTCCAGAAAATCTCCTGTCCCCACTTCCCATATTACCCTGGACACACTGTGATTACTGACTGGTAATTTGAATTGTTATCCCCCACAAACTCATGTGTTCTTCATGCTTGGTCACCAGCCCAAGGTCAATTTCAGAAGTGGAGCCTTGAGGGAGGAGGTGCGTTGTGAGTGGGCAGGGGATACTTTACAGTGTTACAGCCAGCTCCCTCTTGCAAGAATTCTACTCACTCTTCTGCCACTGTTTTCTACCTACTGTAGCAGAAGTAATGTCCAGCCTCTGCTCATGGCATACCTTCCTCTGCCATCATAGAGCATCCTCTGGAGACTATAAGCCAAAATAAAAACATTACTCTCTTTGGATTGGGTGCTTAGTCTCAGCAACAAGAAGATGACTATAATCCAGACCCAAGGTACCCCATCTGGCTCTATCTGGATGCTGGGGATCTGAACACTGGTCCTATGCTTGCCTGGACAAGTGCTTCATCCACAGATCCATTTCCTAGCCACTCATTTATAATTATCTAATTTTTGAGATTTTTGTTTTCCCTCTACAGTGTGGTGGTCAAAACCCAGTTGTAGACTCTACAATCAGAACACAACTCAGTGGTACAGTGGTCAGTTAGCATACAAAAGGCCCTGACCTCAGGTATCAAAACTAAAACCATCCATCCAACACAAGGTCTAAATCTAACCGTCTCTTGCTACTTTACATGGCTTGGCTTGATTTTCTAGACTTGTAGTTGATCTTCTGGAAAGTGGGGATAAAAGTGATCCTTAAGCATTAAAAAGCATTATACAAAGAATAGAGGCACAGAATAAACATTAAATAGCTATTAGCCATTATTTTATTATAATTTGTTGTCTATATTTTACAAATCTTTATAATATATAAATAATCCCTTCCTTCCGATATAGTTCTTTCTCTAACATTTCTCTTTATCTTTTAGCTGTATGCATGCTGTCACTTATTAAAGTATCTATACTGAAACTTAGCTTAATGTTAATTTTATGATTATTATATTGCAATGAAATTATAATTCTTTAACGTATATTTAGGTATTTTAATAACTAATTGACTAATAAACTACATATAATTATGAAATATCTGAACCTATAGGTTGAATCACATGCATATTGCATCTGGAAAATGAAAAACAAATATAATCAAATGAGAGCTTACAAAGTAAAAGACAGAAAAATAAAATCATTTTATTACATTCTATCAATGTCTTCCCAGAGGTAGCTATGGCTCTGGTTTTTCTTGTTATTTTATGACACATTTAGAAATATCTGCACTTATTAACACTTGCTATTTATGCAAAAAATTGCATAACTTTCATAATTATTCCCACACTAGGGGCTGGGAAGATTGTTCAGTAAAATTCTTGCCATGCAAACATGAAGACCAGAATACAGATTCCCAGCTCCTGTGTAAATGTCAGGTGTGGTGGCATGGCTTTGTAATCCCATTGCTCAGGAGGCAGAGACAGGAAGACCCCTGGGCAAGCTGGCTAGCTAGTCTAGGACTCTGGGTTCAAATAGAGACCCTGCCTCAATAAATAAGGGAGAGAGACGGAGGAAGAATCCTCACATTGATGTATAGCCTCTGCACATGCACACACACATATAAATATACATACACATGTGTATGCAACACATACATAGACATGCAAAGCAATTTTCACAAAGCATGATTTACTATTTTTAATTTCAATGTGATGTCCTATCAAATTACTCCATAAACATTAATGTATGTGTAGGTTCATGTAATTGCCACCAAATATTTCTTACTTCTGTGCTGTAGCTAGGTTTTTTTGAAAAGTTTGTAGGTACATTTTTAAACATTATTATTTATTTATTTAAGATAGAGAGAGAGAAAGGCAGATAGAAAGAGAATGGGCTCTCCAGGACCTTCAGCCTCTGCAACCGAACTCCAGATGCCTGTGCCACCAAGTGCATCTGCCTTAATGTGGGTCCTGGGAAATCAAACCTGGGTCCTTTGGCTTTGCAGGCAAGCACCTTAACCACTAAGCCATTTCTCCAGCCCCTGAAGATCCTATAGGTACATTTTTATAATACTAACCTCATAATAATTTCTTACAAGAGCTAGGAGCTGCATATGTGTGTGTGTGTGTGTGTGTGTGTGTGTGTGTGTGTGTGTGTAGAGAGAGAGAGAGAGAGAGAGAGAATCCTCCTGGATAATTGATTATCCTACAATTTCATGCCCCAATATCCTCTTGTTTACCTTATTTTCTCTCTTTTTTTTTTTGCCTTTACTTAAATTAATTGCACTTTACATTGTTATTATAAATATTTGCAGGGAAGTTATATAATTCAATCCTATAATTTTGTTATTAACTTTAGCTAACTAGCATGAATTCTTACCTTGTTGAACATAAGATAATATTTCTTTTACCCTACAAAATAAAGTAATGCATGTAGAATAACTTGGATATACTCACCACTGTCTCATCTAATATTTTATCCATGATCATACTTTCATTGTTTTATTTTATTTAGTTAGTTATTTATTTTGAGATCTTTATAACAGGATCTTAATATGTATCCGAGGCTGTCCTCCTTCAGCCAAGTGATAGTATTCCAGAGGCACACCACCATATCTGGTTATTCTGTCCATCAAGGTGTTAATATTATTAATCTTGATTGTTCAATTAATCCCTATTTGTTTACATGTGTACATATTTTCCATTTCCTTATTAAAATTTATTTACTATATTTTAATTATTTATTTATTATTTATTTTTAATTTTTTTTAATTAATTACTTTTGTACTCAGTGAATACAGTCAAGTTAGTACCATTGTTAGGCTCATCCATGTCCTGCCCCTTCCCCCTGCCCCCTCCTTGTTGAGATATATGGGTCATGCATTGTAGAGTTAGCCCACAGTTATGGGTAAGAGAAATGTCTCTGCTTATCATGACCCAATGTGTGGCTCTGGCATTCTTTCCATCCCCTCTTCCACAAAATTTCCCTGAGCCATGTTGGATTCATTTTGGGTCTGCCTCAGTGATGAGGAGTTGGAAGCCTCTGTGTTTCTGGATATCTAATTTAGTAAGAGTTGATTGTTCCCTGTGTTGATCTTCTTTACCCTTGTGCTGGCACCCAGTTCACCAAGAAAACAGCACCCTTGCTTGTTTTGCCAATTATTCTTAGTTTCAGCTGGGACCCTTTTGAGGTATGATGGGGTAGTTCTCTCCTTAAGATCTGCATCTATCTGAAAAAGAGAAGCAGATTCTTCAACGAAGAGTAAAGTTAGCACCAGACAAATGGTATAACCCTTATTTTTTTATAGAGAATTTAATAGGTGTAGGCCCTCTTGTAGCCTATGATTGTTCATAGCTTGATAATGGAGAGAGGGCTCATGTTTGGATATGTTTCTGACTTGTTTTTCAGCTCCAGCTATGGGTCATGGTCCACTGAGTGGATCAGTTAGCCAAATCAAGAGCAGTTGGTTTCCCACCAGGGCTGTGTGCCACTATTGCGCTTGTGTGAGCATCACAACAGGTTATGTGCTGCTATGTAGGTTAAACCATGAGTTGCTTGGACAGATATTGGTGATTTTCCCCCAGTCTTCTATGTAGCACTTTCTAGCACTAGACATGCTGACTGTCTGGGGACTGACTCTCTTTTAGCTTCCAGCCATGTCATTCCATTTTACATGTCAACCGCATATGGTGTCTTCAGCAGAAGAGTCTTACCACTAACCTTTGGTGGATCATCAAGTACTCTGACAGAAATTTGTCTTTCTTTCAGAAAACCTTGTAGGTCTCTCTAATCAAAAACTCATTGTGGACGATAGCCATCTGCTGGGACTGGGAGTTACAGCTTAGTGACCATTAAGAAAAGGAAGAAAAAGATAACTAATATAAAAGAGTTAGAGAGAAGAGAGAGAGATAAGCTGTAGAAGATTTGCCATCTTGGCCAGAAGTCCCCTAATTTTTTTCTAATATGTTCCAATCTCTCTAGTACCTCAAGTCTGCCATCTGGATTTAATGTATTATTCTGGAGTTTATTACCATTAAAATTTCTTGCAATGAACACCTAATAGTTGTTGACTCTTGGTGGAGGGTCAATAGTGATGACCCATCTTACACTTTCTAGTCTAGTAACAAAACTCGTTTCTCTTTTATAAATGACTATAGTTTTTATAACTTTATTTATTATTTAACATAACTGGGTTGTTTTTATTAATTTGTCTATATTTTTATGCTTTCTTTTGTTACTATTTATTCAAATTTTTATTATTTTAATTTGATTTAGGTTCAATTTTCTCACATTTTATCATATTGTATGAGCACTATTATTGACTTGAGATATTTTTATATTATTTCTTTATTTATTTGGGACAGAAAGAGAGAGAGAATTGGTGTATCAGGGCCTCTAGACACCGCAAATGAACTCCAGATGCATACGCCACCATGTGAATCTGGCTTATATGGGTACTAGAGAATCAAACCTGGGTCATTTGGTTTTTCAGGCAAGCACATTTCTTGCTAAGCCATTTCTCTAAAAACCCTGATTTGAGATATTTTTACCTTGCTTAATATTTACAACTTTCGTCAAGCATGATGGTGCACACCTGTGATCCCAGCAATCGGGAGGCAGAGGTAGGAGGATCACTGAGAGTTCAATGCCACCCTGAGACTACATAGTAAATTCCAGGTCAGCCTGAGCTACAGTGAGACCTTACCTTGAAAAACAAAAACAAAATATTTATAACTTTCTTAATACAAGTATTTATAAAATTTCCTCAAGATATTGTTTCAGTAATATTTCAAATCTTTTGTGATACTTTGCCTTTATTTTCATTCAACTGAAAATGTTTTCTGTTTTCCATTTTGATTTGTTTTTTGACCTATTCAAAATGATTTTTTTATTTCCATGTCTTTATGATTTTTACAAAATATTTCCCAGTATTGGTACTTAATTTCATTTTTTATGGTCATATGAGATATGTTTATCTTTTTATAGCTTACTGATGTTCATTTTATAGCCTGGGATATTTTCTGTCTTGGATAGTTATAGCATATGCACTGAAAATGAATGCATGTTTCATTGTTGGAGAGATTTCCTTTAGGCTTTTCATGTTTTATAATTTCTTCATGATCTTATGTCTCATTGTTCTTCCCATTACTAAAATAGGTTATGGCAGCTGGAGAGATGGCTTAGTGGTTAATGTGTTTGCTTGCAAAACCAAAGGTCCCAGGTTCAATTCCCCAGGACCCATGTAAGTCAGATGCACAGGTGGAACATGCGTATGAAGTTAGTTTGCAGTAGTTAGAGACCCTGGCTCACCTATTCTCTCCCTCTCTCTCTCATTTCTCAGCCTCAAATAAACAAATAAAATAAAATATTTGAAAAATGGGTTATTATTGAAATTCATGATTTTTTTTTTAGTTTCTATCAATGTTGCTGCATATATTTTAGTGCTATGTTATTAGGTGCATATATGCTTATGATTGAAGCTTCTTGGTATACTGACATTTTATTTTATAAAACATCTCTTTATGTTGTATTTTTGTTTCGAAGTCTATTTTTCCAATTCAAGTATAGCCATTCCAAATTTCTTGTGGTTCTAGTATGCAATGTGTGTGTTCTTATTTATTAAAATAATTAAATTTATTTACAAGCAATGTGTGTGTTCTTATTAATTCAAATAATTTAATTTATTTACAAGCAGAAAGAGATAGAAGAGAGACAGACAGAGAGAATGGGCATGCCAGGGCCTCCAGCTGATGTAAACAGACTCCAGATGCATGTACCACATTGTGTATCTGGCTTTACATGAGTACTTGGGAATCAATCTCAGGTCATTATGTTTTGCAGGCAAGTGTCTTAACCACTGAGAAATCTTTCCAGCCCATTTTTTTACTTTTTGATAACAATATAGAGTAAAATGTAATTGATATAAAAATGGAGGCATATTTGTATACAGACATCATCTTAATAAAAACAACTTGATGATAAAAATAAGACAAAAAAGACACACTTTTTAACTCCAGTTGGATCATAGCATCATCTTCTTAGAAACACTATAGAATCCACCAGTAAGCAGTAATACTATTAAGCTTCACTAAAGACTAATAGAGATAGATTGGAAATTTTTGTGCTTCTGACTATCCAATGACAAAGCCCAACTATCAAGACTAAAAGAATATAGCATCTGCATTCATTATCCATTAAGGAGTTATTAATTTTAGAATAAAACCCCTTCTCAGTCAAGTTTGCCCTAATAGTTTAAGGGAATATATGCCACAAACACATCTTCCCCAAGAGCATTGGTCAACAATTAAGGAACTCAAACTTTTCATTTAGACACCTGACTATTTCTTGAAATGAGTCATGTTCCCCACAATAGACAGAGCTACAATTTGTGAGCCAATCATTAGCATCCACTATAAAGTTATTACCAACAAAATATTTTATAAATTAAGTAGCCAAAATAAAAATGTACCAAATTTCATTTGCTATAAGATATGATGCAGTTTGGACAGTCTACTGTCTTTTGGATTCTATCACTATTATTACAAGTTTGGGTGACAGATGCTAGGATGATGGAGAATATTATCAGAACATTTTCTTGAATTATCTTAACATACCATTTTCTGGATAGTCCAGGACAAGTATCTAGACATAGATTTGAAAGGTTAGGAAAACAATCCTTTTGTGTCCTGAGTTTGGCAACTGAGTGTCATTCTGTGCCAAAGACCAGACGGCTCCTGACAATAATTAATCAGATAACCCAACTGGGCTCTTATTTATGCAGATCATGTCATATACTAAAGTTTTCAAAAGTCAATGAGCAATTTTATTTTTTATTATTTTATTTTTTTGGTTTTTCGAGGTAGGGTCTCACTATGGCTCAGGCTGACCTGGAATTCACTATGGAATCTCAGGAGGGCCTCAAACTCATGGCAATCCTTCTACCTCTGCCTCCCAAGTGCTGAGGTTAAAGATGTGCGCCACCACGCCTGGCTCAATGAGCAATTTTAAAAGAAGAGCTGTAAGAAAGGAAGTCTGGTACTATGTAAAAACATAGCTGCATGTGCATGTCTCCCCACTTTAGTCATTACTTCTGAGATATATCTCTAATTTCTTCTTAAGTTGACCCACATTTATAAATATTTCGAGACATAATAAATCACTTATTTTACATGTCATTGTAACTACTAACCTGATATTGTGGCAGTTTGTTTTGTGTGTGTGTGTGTGTGTGTGTGTGTGTGTGTGTGTGTGTGTGTGTAGTATTGTTTTACTGTTGCTGGGGATAAAACGTAGAAGCACACTCAAGCCAGACAAGTGCTCTACAAATGAACTATATCCCAAGCCCAATAGTGGTTTTGTTTTGTTTTGTTTTTGTCTACACAACATCCATGGACGATGTTTCCACTTGAGTGACATTCTGAGACAATTTCTTATAAGAAATAACTTGGTCATTCAGGCTATTCCTATAGATCTGTTCTTATGACCTGAAATTCATGGGTCCTAGAATTCTCCATGAGAACATGGATTCTGGCCATACAGTGGACAAAGAATGCTGAAGGTTCTACAAGAGGTCAACCTGGACACTAGATCCACTGTGATGAACTAGACTTCAGTCTCATGGTCTTACTTAAATACCAGGAGACTGAAAGTATAGTCTGTCGTCATGTTTCTGCAGGAAGATAATGAAACAATGTAGAGTACATAGCATAGATATTAGCACTAATTTAATATTGTTGAATTTTGAATTAGCAAAAGAAAATATTTTTAGTTCCACCTTTCTAACCAGTTTTTTTTTTTCAATATTTTACTTATTTATCTGAGAAAGGGAGAAAGGGAATGGGTGCTCCAGGGCCCCAGCCACTGCAAATGAACTCAGATACATATGCCACCTTTGACATCTGGATTTACTTGGGTACTGGGGAATCAAACCTGTATCCTTTGACTTTGCATGTAGGCACCTTAACCACTATGCCATCTCTCCAGCCCCTAAATAGGTTTTCTTTATATCAACTTCCTATTTGTTCATTTTACCTAGAGCAAGTTTAAGAGAAGAAAAATGAGAGTTAGTTAGTTTGTGTTATTACTGATAATCTTAAAAAGCAAAGGAAAACTACTTTGGCATGGAAAAGTTAGTCTCAAATATTATCTACTAGGAACAAACTTTATTTTGCTTTGAATTTTTTTGTGTGTGAAGACCAACTCCATGACAAGATATTGACATTTTCTTAATACTGGAACTGTCTCCAGTAGGGTGAGAGGGTGAGAGCTGCAAGTTCTTTCTGGACACTTTATGTTGGTTCAGATTTCTCCTAGTGCTAATGACATCCATTTACTTTCGTTGCTCAAAAAGACAATAAAATACAATATGTAATATAGATTAACAAGTTTACATTCTATGATTAAATATTTTCATAAATTTGTAACTCAAATTAAATATATTATGTTTCCTATTTTAAAACCTGGATTTAACAATGATGTCTATTTTTTAATGGGAACTTTAATGTATGAACATCTTGCATATTGGTTATATTCCCACTGGATTATACCCAATGTTCCCTCTTCTCCATTCCCATTCTACATTCTCCTCAGTAGGGTTATTGGTATTCACTGGAGAGTCCTGCATTCACCAGTCTCTGTGGGCAGAACAATGTCTCATAGTACACCTTCCTACACTGTGGTTCTTATGTTCTTTCCTCCCTCTTGCCATGTTCTGTGAGCTATAGAATATGTGTTATAAGTCTCCTTTAGTGTTGAGCTCTCAGCAGCCTCCATATTTCTGCTTTGATAGTTTTGAGTCTCCTTGCTGCCTTAACATTTCCTTGGAGGAGGTTCTCAGGCTAGCAGAGAGATCTGTCACTTCCTCTGGACTGTTTCCTGGGCCCAGGCTGATAAGATAGAAATGACTCATCTTCTGTTAAGCAGTGTACTTTCCTTTCTTGCCATATTGATGAGTCTTGGTTCTTTCCAGTATATGTTATGACTGGTATGAAGCAGATTGTCCAACAAGAGTGAAAGCAGCACTGATCAAAGGAGATAGAGACATTTAAAGGAATTTTTGATGTGCATATCTTCTCATTTTAGCCAAAGAACAGAGAAGTTCCTTTAAAATCTATGACCTTCCAAGCCATAGGCTTGGTTCTCAGTACTAGCCACGAATGCTCTCCCACTGAATAGGCCTTATATCCAATCACAGAGCGGTTTATTACCCCCCTTAACTTACGTGCCAATATTGCACCACTATGTACATCTTGCCTGGCTTGTTGATTTTGTAGGTTGAAGAATCCACTTCTTCTCCACAGTGTTGGTTACCATTATTCCCCTATCTGCTCACATATCACTTTTTAGCACTCTGAGATCTAGCCAGCCGGAAGCTGGCTTTCATCTCCAGTTCAACATGACTTCTTCTTCTCCTGCAACTGAAGTCTGAGGTACCTTCAGCGTAGGGTCTTTCCATTTAGATCTAATGAGCAACCCAGTGCTTTGACAACGGCCTGCATTGTTTTGGAGGACTCATCATGGGACAGTTCGCTGTGGAGGTTAACCTACTTCTGGCCATGGTTTTGCCAGCAACATCCTGCGGTTTTAAGTAAAGCTTTCTTCACTGCTACAGGGTGTTTCTGTCCAAACAATCCCTCTCCCATCCTTTCTTATATCATTTAATTGGCTAACCAAGAGGGAGGTTTCTATGGTACTGATTCATGTAGCTATTAGTTGTATCTATCTCCCTCTTCTCCTCCCTCCCTGAACCCAGTCTCCACCCAGGCCCTTCGGTTCCCTCCCACTTTCCTGTCAACTATCCCTCCTCACATTCTTTTCTTCAAACTCCATTCCAACTTCCTAACCAGGACTACTGATTCTAACTGCAACTTGTAAACAAATCAAACTATTCCATGTTGGGGTCCATATATGAGAAAGAACATGTGACATTTATATTTCTGAGTCTGAATTACCACATTTTGTGTAATGTTTTCCAGGTCCACCCATTTTACTGTGAATTTCATGATTTCATTTCTTCTTACTGCTCAGGAGAACTCCACTGTGTGTGTGTGTATATATATATATATATATATATATATATATATATATATATATATATATATATGTATGTATGTATGTTCCACATCTTGATTATCCCATAAGTTGAAAAGCATTTGCACTGATTCCATTTTCTAGGTATTGTGAATAGAGCAGTGATAAACATGGCTGAGCAAGTATCTCTATAGTAAAATGTGGATAGAGTCTGGCATATTCCCAGGAGTGGAACAGCTGGGTAATATAGTACAACTGTTTTTAGGTTTTTGAGAAACCTCCATGATGGTAACCATAGGGCTGTACAAGTTTACATTCCTACCAACAGTGATTCAGGTTTCTTTTTCCCTCACATCTTGTCCAGCATTTGTCATTTGAGTTTTTGAAAATAGCCATCTTGGCTGAAGTGAGGTGACCTCTCAAAGTAGTTTTAATTTATATTTCTCTGATGGTTAAGTATATTAAAAACTTTTTCGATGTTTATTGGTCATTTCTATTTCTTCCTTTGAGAATTCTTTGTTCATTTCCCTTCCCTATTTTTGACAAGTTTTATTGTATCTTTTTTTGAGCTCTTTGTATATTCTAGATATAAAATTTTTATCATATTTATTGCTGGTGAAGATTTTCTTCCATTCTATAGGTTGTCTATTGAATCAGATGGTGGTTTATCTGTACAATAGCATTTTAGTTCCATGAGATCCCATTTGTTGAGTGTTTGTCTTATTCCATGGGATACTGTAGTCTTATTCAGAAAATATTTTCCTATGCCTATATCTTGGAGTGTTTTCCTACTTATTATAGTTATTTCAGAATTTCAAGTCTTATATTGAAGTCTTTGATCCATTTGGAGTTGATTTTTGTGAAAGATGACAGACTTCATTCTATAGTCAGCTATCCAATTTCCCCAGCACCATTTGCTGAAGATACTGTTTTTACTCCAGTGATTGTATTTGGCCACTTTGTCAAAAACACCTGGATTTTCTATTGTATTCCACTGACCTATGCTTCTGTTTTTGTGCCAGTACCATCCTCATTTTAACACTATGGCTTTGCAGTATATCCTGAAATCAGGCATAGAGATACCACCAGCAGAATCCTTTTCGTTGAGGACATTTTTAGCTATCTGAGACCTTTTGTGCTTCCATATATATTTTGTGATTATTTTTTCTATTTCTGTGAAGAATGGCAATGAAATTTTGATTGGAATTACATTAAATCTATACATTGATTTTGGTACAATAGCCATTTTCATGATATTAATTCTTGAAATCTATGACCAATTTGTTTCTTCAATGTTTTTATATTTTCATTGTAGAATCTTTCACTTACTTGGTTAAGGAAATCCCAAGCTTTTTAATTTTATGGTTATTTTTCAGTAAGTTTGTCAATGATATACAAGAAGATACCTTAAGCCGGGCGTGGTGGCACAAGCCTTTAATCCCAGCACTCAGGAGGCAGAGGTAGGAGGATCGCCTTGAGTTCAAGGCCACCCTGAGACTCCATAGTGAATTCCAGGTCAGCTTGGGCTAGAGTGAGGCTCTACCTCGAAAAAAACAAAAAAAAGAAGGTACCTAACTTTTATGTGTTAATGTTATATCATCATACTTTGCTGAAAGTTATCAATTCTAGGAGTTTCACGGTGGAGGTTTTTGGGTGTCTTAAAGACAGAGTCATATCATCTGCAAATAAGGTGAGTTTGACTTCTTCCTTTCCAGTTTCTGTCCTTTCTCCTTTTTCTTGTCACTTAAGCTAAGGCTTCCAGTACTATGTTAAATACCAGTGGAAAGAGTGGACACTCTGTTTTGTTCCAGAACTTAGTGGAAACATTTCAAGGTTTTCCCCATTTAGTATGATATTGGCTTTAGGTTTGTTGCATATAGCCTTTATATTGAGAAATGATACCTCCATTCCAACTCACTTGAGCATTTTTGTCATGGAGGAATATTAAATTTTGCTGAGGGACTTTTCTTCATCTTTCAATGTGATTATGTGATTTCTGTCCCTAAGACTATTAATATGATCTGTTATAATTTTCAACTTTCATATGTTTCCCTAAATCCCTGGAATTAAACCTAGTTGTTCAAGGTGAATGATAATTTTGATGTGGTCTTGAATTAAATTTTCAAGAATTTTATTGAGAATTTTTGCACATATGATCATCAGGGATATTGATCTATATTTTTTATTTGCTGCATTTCTGTCTGGTTTCGATATTAGTATAATGCTGGCTTCATAGGCATTAGGGAGATTTCCTCATTTACAAATTTATGAAGTGACTTGTGTTATGAGCATGTAAGGACCAGCATATGGTCCAGGGCCAGTTTAGGATAAACAAGTTTGTTGTGAGAGTAAAAATGCAAAGTCAAACCTTGTAAGCAAAACTAAGACTATGCTGTGTGCAGTGACATAGTAGAGATTAGCAGGTGTGTGTGTGGAACTCTAGATAAGTAGTGGAAGGTATAAAAACCCCAGCTGCTCAGCAACCGTTGGCTCAGTCTTCCCGACACTATGACTGACTGAAAGGTTACTCAGCAGTCCAGACCGAGACCTCCGCGAGACGCATCACCGATCTGAATTCATCTGCCCGACACGCTGTCCGAACGATCAAGACTCGGCTTGAAACACTGCGAACCGAGAAAACACCACGAACCAAGAGAAAAAGTTGCAGCACAGACTCTGCGTTGCCAGGTCGTAAAGCATCTGAGACGTCGCAACCCAAGTCTCGCATTACTAGGTCGTAAAGCGTCTGAGGCGTCGCAACCCAAGTCTCGCGTTACTGCAACCCAAGTCTCGCGTTATCAAGTTGCATACATGTTAGACTCGTTAGAAATATTCTTGTGTTAGTAGTGATGAATATAATTTGGTTATATATTATATTAGCTATAATATTAGTTGTGATAGTTTGGACTTGCTTGTGTGTGACTTTCATCCCAGTAAACTCCTTTGCAAGTATACCAGTGTCTGAGTATCATTGACCTTCGTGGGTGGAATCCTCTCAACCAATCATCTTTGAGAGTGCTCGCAACAACTTGAGAAGCAGCAATTTCAGATTTGAAAAGTTTGGTAAAATTTGGTGCTGAGTCCTTCTGGGCCTGGACTAGTTTTAGTTAGAGATTTTTAACTGCAGCTTTAATAATCATCATTTGCTGCAGCTCTATTCAAATTATCTCTCATTGGTTTAACATTGGTAGGTCATATCTGTCAAGAAAATCATTCATTTCTTCCTCATTTTCTAGTTTGGTGAAAAATAAAAATTTTAAATATATCCTTACAATACTCTCAATTGCATCATAATCTGCTGTAATAGTTTCCTTTTGACCTCTATTATTTTTTTTCAAATTAGAAAAATTTAAAATTTATCCAATTTATTGGAAAAAGAGAGACAGATAGGGAGACACGGAGAATGAGGGTGTCAGGGCCTTTAGCCATTTCAAATGAATTCCAGATGCATGTGCCACCATGGGCATCTGGCTTACATGGGTCATGGAGAATCAAACCTGGGTCCTTTGGCTTTGCAGGATAGCACCTTAACAGCTAAGCCATCCCTCCAGACCACTGAACTCTATTACTATTAATTAGAGTCTTTCTCATTTTTTAGTTACTTTTTCCACTGCTTTATCAATATTATTTATCTGAAAGATAATAACCAAGTCTTTGCTTCATCTGTTTTCAGATTGTTTTCTAAATCATTGCTTTCTGCCCTGATCTTTATAGGTTCTTTTTATCTGGTACTTTTGGATTTGTATTTTTTTCCCAATATTCAGATAAATTTTTAAGTTTGGTCTTGTTTCAATTTGCTACCTCTCTATTTTTTGTAATGTAGTCAGTAGAGTGGTAAACCTCCCTCTCAGCACTAGCTTCCACTGTGTCCCATATGTTTTGGTGAGCTACATTTTCATTTTCCTCCAGTTCTATGAATTTTCTAAATTTCTTTTTCGATTTCTTCAATTAGGCTTTTATTATTTGATAGTGTTATGTTTAATTTTCAGAATTTTGTATCTTTTTATTGTTTTCTTTTTAATTTCTAACTATTGCATTGCAGTTGTATATAATACAAGGAATTATTTCAACTTTTCTGAAATTCTTCTGGCTCCTTGGCCACCTGCTTATATCTTAGAAATTTCAATGCCATTGAAAAAAATAATAGATTTATCTAAACATTACAGTAGTTATATAAGTTAGCGAGGGAAATGCAAGTTGCATTTGATCAAATTTTAGAATATAATGATAAATTAAAATTCTCTGCCTCATTATGATAAATGAAAGTAAGTTTTCCTCAAAGATCACAAGTAACTCTGCAGAGTTAATAAAAATGACATCAGTGCTCACTTCGGCAGCACATATAGTAAAATTGGAACAATACAGAGATTAGCATAGCCCCTGCACAAGGATGACATGCAAATTGGTGAAGCATTCCATATTTTTCTTTTTAAAAAATATATAAATAAAATAAAAGTGACATCAGCACAATTGAAAAAGACTTGGGAGACCAAGTTTCTCAGATAGATGCTATACCTATTTCAGTCAGTTTCTCCCTATGAAAGGGAGTACAAACAGCAGACATGGACAGCTTAAAAAGCCGAAAAAGAGGGGAGATCCAGGCAGGTGGTACATATTGGTATTAGAGGAGAAAAAAGCACCAGGAAAAACCCTTTCTTCTCTGTTTAAGGCATTCAACTGATCCACTTGCTCAACAACATTTTTCAAAAGTCCTGACATGGGATGGAGAGATGGCTTTAGAGGTTAGGCATTTGCTTGAAAAACTTAAGGACCCAGGTTTGATTCCCCAGGACCCACCTAAGCCAGACGCATGTGGTGACACATGTACAAGGTCATGCATGCACGCTCATAAAATGGTCCAGGCTCTCGAGTTCAATTGCAGTGACTGGAGGCCCTGGCACATCAATCCTTTCTCTCTCTCTCTCTCTCTCTCTCTCTCTCTTCATAAATAAAACAAATAATAAAAAAATATTTTTAAAAGCCCTGATGTGTAAGTGAGTTGGCAGCCCAAGAATTCATGAGCTGAAATCTTGGAAAAGTCAGGGCAGGGCCGGAGAGATGGCTTAGTGGTTAAGCGCTTGCCTGTGAAGCCTGAGGACCCTGGTTCGAGACTCGATTCCCCAGGACCCACATTAGCCAGATGCACAAGGGGGTGCATGCATCCAGAGTTCATTTGCAGTGGCTGGAAGCCTTGGTGCCCCCATTCTCCCTCTCTCTCTCTCTCCCTGTCTGTCTGTCTCTCTCAAATAAATAAGTAAAACTAAACTAAACAAATTTAAAAAAACAAGAAAAAGCAGGGCAAATATGAACAAATGTTCCAGTACTGCTGGATTGTGGGGGGAAAAAAAAACAAACAAACTTTGAATCAAATCACACTATGTTCAACAAGGTGGAGACAATTTCCAAACCACTGGACACTGGGAAGGATCACATGGGAGTGGAGTCAGCATTTGCATCTAGACTCAAGAAGGACTGCCCACAGGTTGAGCAGTATCTGAAACTCCACCCTTGGAGCCCCAGCAGCAGCCTGAATGGTCCATTGCAACCCAGTCTCCCAAGGAAGGCTTCAAGGTGAGAAACGCAGCCCAACCAGTCTCTTAGGAACTGCTCAAGGGTATGATCAATACCCATGACCCAATACCACAAATGAGTGCTCAGGCTTCTGGAGAAGTAATGCCAAAATATTTGAGAGAGAACCAGCAGAAAGGCCATACTGGGGTCATACACTTTACTCCCATCTAGCTCTCTTCACTTCACATTTATTTCTCCCTTATTTAATAACCAGTGTAAAGGCTAGCTCTGACCTACTCTGTTCTTGTCCTCTCTATATTTTTGCTCCTCCTTTACTTTTCACTTTCTTTTCCCTAAGAATATATGCTGGCCTATTTTGTAGGCTTATTGTTTCTCAATATCCTAACAGCTGGGACTGTTCCACATTATCTGATTGCAGTTCAAAACCTATTTTTACTCTACTCTGAACCAAAAAAATACCTTATCTCTCCTCCCTTTGTTCCCCAGTCATCCTATTTTTATTTCCTTCTTAGATTTTCTTTTCTAAATCAACCCAATATAATCACTAGTCTTTGCTTCATTCTTGCCACTCATCTCAATAGTCACTAATATATTAGTATATTCTGCACAATCAGCACTCCTCATCAGCACTTAAGGGGTGATTGTTTTCCATTTGACTAGTCCTATATTTTGCAGTAGGCCTACACATTGATAGTGATTGTTTTGTAGAGAGTATATGACTAGAGGGGAAGCACTGGGGACCAAGCATAGTGCCTTGAACACCAACCTAGCAGATAAAAGTAACACTACAACCTTATTAAAAAAAAAAAAAAAAACACATTTCCACTGAAAGATTAAACATGGCTTAAATTTTTAGAAAATGAACAAGTTATCTTAGCATGCATGTGCAAGCCTCAAAACAAAAATACAAGAAACACTGAAAATCATTGTAAACACTAATCTTCCAAAAATTACCAAACCAAGAGTGCTTGACCTCAAATAACAACAAATGAGACAAAAAAACAAGACAGAGTTCAAGATAGTTATTTGATTAAGAGATATCAAATGGGACAAAAGCATATGAGCAAATGCCAAGAGAAAACGCACATACACAAGCTGAGTTAAAAAGAAGGCAACTCAGAATATGAAAGTGGAGTTCAATAAAGGAAAAAGAAAAACAAAAGACAATAATGGAAACGAAAAATTCAATAAGCTCAATAAAAAAGATCCATGTAAAACCTGACCAAAACAAGAGATCACGATGAGAAAATAACATCTAGAATTAAAAGCAAGAGAGAAATTTGAACACTCAATAAAAGGAAAAGACAAATCATAAAGGTTTGCAAATGAAGCATATGCAACCTGGAGGACACAGAAAAGTTCAAAACTCTGAGTCATGGACATAGGAGAAGAAAATTTCATGCCAAAGTCATAAAAACATTTTCAACAAATCGTACCAGAAAAATTTCCAGACTGTTGGGAAGCTAGATGCCCATGCAGCTACATGAGGAATTCAGAATGATAAACAGCAAGGCCAGAGAAGATCTTACCCATGTCATAATGCAGTCAAACACGAAATATACATAAAAAGAAAGTTTATCAAAAACTATGAGAGAAACACCAGGCCCATATAAAGGAAGATCCATCAGAGCAATGGCAGATTTCTCAACAGAAACTGTAAAGGCCAGAAGGGCTTGGAAAGAAATAGGTCAAGTTCCTTAAGACAACAGCTGCCAACCCAGACTACTATACTCAGAAATGTGATATGTCATAACTGTAGAAGAAAGAAAGCTTCTGATTATGAAAGAAGGATAAATTAATTAATTACTGCTCTATAGAGATACTCAAAGGAGTCCTCTGAATGGAAAAGATAAACACATCCATAATGCTACAGGAAATAAGAAACCACCCTAGAGAAGTAGTTAGATAGTGAGAAATAGGAAAATATCAAATAATATAAAACCAACAAATTGACAGGATTTAATACATATCTTTATATCCCTAAAAATTAATGAGCTCAACTCCTCAATCAAAAGATACAAACAATCAGATGGGTTTAAAGAATGGCAATTACCTAAGTTAGAAATTCTTCTCATTTTAAAGTGAAGAATTAGAGAAAGGTATTCCAAACAGATAGAAATAATAATCAAGCAAGTATTAACTGTTATACTTGACCAAACAGACTTTGAAGCCAATGAAAGATAAGATTGACTAACAGAAAAACCACCTTGTGCACATATGTGACTTTGCACTTGCATCTGGCTTGGGTCCTTAAACTTTACAGGCAAGCGCTTTAACAGCTAAGCCATCTCTTCAACCCTTCATGCTATTTTTCAAAAGCTTCTGTACAATGAAAGAAACAGCAAATCAAGTGAAGAGACATCTTGCAGAAAAGGAGAAAATCTTTGATATATATTTAATTAATTAATTTCTAGAATATATAAAGAACTAAAAAAATGCTAATAAGATATCAAACAACCAAATCAAGTGACTACTGAAGTATAAAACAAACAGTTCTCTAAAGCTGAAACATAAATGACCACTAAAGTCACAAACAAAAGTTCAACATCACTAGCCATGAGAAAAATACTAATCAAAACTACATGGATATCCTCTTGTACTACATATACATATATATACATATGAATATATGACATAAACATAGAGGTAAAACTGTCTAGGGAGGTAAATGGACCGATGGGAATAAAAGAATAGTAGGAGGGTATGAACATGGAGGGTATGAACGTGAGCATGCTCAAAATCCAATGTACTCTTACAAAGAAACAGAAAATAAATATGCAGATATAGAAATAGAAAAATGTCTTTTATTCAATTTGCTATTTATATTGGAAAGGGATATGCCAGTTATTCAAACTAGTATTAATAAAAATAATTTAGGATGTAATTTATTTTAATTTATTCAAAAGCTAGTATGGATTAATTCCTTTGTCATTCAGCAGATTTTGTTATATATTTGCTATTTAATATGATCTAGGTTTTGAGCTAGATTCAAGTGGGTCAGTAGAGTTAAATGTCTTCTGTATTCAGTAAGCAAGTATGTATTCAGAGAGAGACGGACAACCCACAATGTGAATGCATTCAGAAATTCATAAAAAGGTAATGCTGCAATATGATAAAACCTGGTTTGTTAAAATCAGTAACACCTTTATTTTAACAAGTACAATGAATTACATATCTAGAGATCATTGTAAGTCAATAAAACAGAAGGTTTAAGGTGATACCATTATTAAAAATTTTGTAAAATAGGTTCGGCAGTTAAAGGCACTTGTTTGCATAGCATGCTGGCCTGATTTCAATTCCTCAGTACCCATGAAAAGCACCATGTGCAAAGTGGTGCATGAGTCTGGAGCTTGTTTGCAGCAGCATGAGGCCCTAGTGTACCCATACTCTATTTACATTGTCTTTTTAATCAGTTCCCCCTCTCTGAGTTCATGATGCAATATTTCTACTGAAAGCTTACTTAGAATATTTATAAGTGATTCAGCCACAGCTTCAGTAGCCCTTCCCTGTGAGGCTCTGAGGACACAGGCTGGGCAGGTAAAGTAAAGTGCTGACTTTACACAGCCAATGCCAAGAACCATACATGAAAAGGAACTCAAGGATATTTTCACCTTTTCATCTAACAGATTGAATACCTTGGGTATTAAGTCCAAGCTGTCTTCTTTCTTGAATTCTGTAATTCTTCAATTCAAATTTTATGTTAAGAGTTGCCTGGAGAATATTTTATTTTATATTTTATCCAAATTGCTCATGTGATCATGCTCAATCCAATTTTAAACATTATTGCACTGAATTTTCATTCCTTCACATCTGAGGTATTTCATACACTGGAAACTTCAAAATAGATCATAAGGCTGGTTACATTAGGCAACATTAAGTCTGTTTGCCTTGGATCTATTTCTAGAAACAAAAAGATTATGAACTTAATTTTTCCTTAATGCCTATTCTAGCTACATATAAATTTTAACTTTAATGATATTTTAAGTAATTTTGGGTTTAACTATCATTAGCCCACAATGTCCCAGAGGCAGAGGAGAACTCTGAGGCACCAACAGGCTATTCAGTCTGTAAGGTCAACTTGAATAAGTGAATAAGTGATCACTTTTGCATTATTTTCCAAAAAAAAAAAAAAATGAGTACCTACCAAATATTTTCCAAAGAAGCTTTAAAAAGTCATAAAGAATAAAAACATGGCTAAAGACACACGTCAATGGTAGATCACTTGCTTGGCATGCACAAGGCTGTAGATTTAATATCCTATATTAAAAAAAATAACAAGAGAATAGGGGAGGAAGGGGAAGAGAGTGGGGAGAGGACAAGAGAAGAGAAGAGGCGTGGAGAGGAGAGGAGGAATGGAACTTACTTTCCCACTTCCTGCAGCACAAAGACTCCGGGTTAATCAGTGTGGGTCTTTGCCAGGCCACACTGGTACACTGGTTCTGTGGTTCCCTTTCTGGAACATCTCCAACTCAGAGACCCAATATCAACGAGAATCACATGTGTCAGATGCACAAGATGGCACATGCATCTGGAGTTCATTTGCAGTGACTGCATACCCTCTGTGCCCACTCTTTCTCTCTCCCTCTCTCTAAAATAAATAAAGAAAAATAAAATATTAAAAAAAGACAAACAGAAGTTGATAAACATGCTCAATTATGGTCATTGTTCTGTGATACATGCAATAAAACCATCTTTATTAAATCCATCTTAATTGTGTACATTTTATTTGGCCCACAGCTCAGTAAAGCCCAAAGGTCCACATGTAGTTTAATGTTTGGTCCTCAGGGTACATTGTTTCAGGAGTCAGGCCTGGAGGAGTTCTTGACATCTTAGGAGGTGTGCCTTGAAAATATCATTTCCCTGTCTCTTCCTCTCTGTTGCTCCCCAGCCATGATGTGATGATTTTGCTCTACTTCACACACATGACCTGATGTGCTGCTTTTCCGTAGGCAACAAGTCCAGTACATCTAGGAACCTCTAAAACCCATAAGCTAGCAGACATAATTTCTTTTTATAAGCAGATTGCCTCAGATAGTTGCTATGCTGAAGTAAAAAAGGGCTGATGAATGATGGCTTTACTTGATGGAATCTGCATCTTCTTTTTCCTCAAACAGGATTTACTTTTCAGTAGATTAAGGTTCCACTTTCAAAATGGGTATAATAAAACATATTTACTGACTCACTGGCACTTTTTAGTGTTAGTTTTTGCATTTCCTTATAAATACAAGATCTCATCCCCCATGTCTAAAGTCCTGCTGGTCAAGGTAAACCTAGAATGCTAGAAAGGCAACCAAGAAGTGATGAAGAAGGAGAGTTATCCAGGCATGGTGGTGCATGCCTTTAATACCAGCACTCAGGAGGCAGAGGTAGGAAGATCGCCCTGAGTTCAAGGCCAGCCTGAGACTACAGAGTGAATTCTAGGTCAGCTGGGACAATAGTGAGATCTTACCTAGGGAAAAAAAAAAAAAATGAGAGTGGAGGCACAACAAAAGGATGCATGTCATGTAAGCAGAAACCAGAGGGGCTATAAAGATGAATGGGGAGATGAGGAAATAAGGAGGGAATGGACTCAACTAAAACAAATTGTGTTTGAAAATGTCATAATGATACCTAAAACTTATGTGAGTACATATAAAAAGTAGAAGCTAAAATATTCATATAGGTCATAATAGTAAATTAGAAATGCATACATATATGTGCATGGTGTGCCTTATTTCCTGAAATATATCATATGTTAATAAAATATGATATTCTACAATGTGATGTTAACCCTTGAGTTTTAGTCCATTTTGCTGTCAAACACTGCATTGCAACAACAAATGGTAATGACTTACCACAGCTTGTCATGATTTTCTTTTCACATATAGCTGTGTGCATCAGTGTGACTGCTAGTATTGGATCTGACCTGCTGGGCCAGGTTCCCAGATTGAGTGCTAGAAGCTGGTTTGTCTCCTGTTCTCCTCACACTTGTGCCAGAATCATCTCTTGTGCAAATACATATGTTCCCAAGAAGACAGGACCCAGAAAGCTCTTGCAGACTCTACTGAGAAGTGTATGCTGCTTCCACTTATCTGTTAGTCACATCACTAACCAAAGCCAAGACCAAAGGTATGGAAAGGGAAGGAAGAATCCTGAGATTACAGAGCTTTTCACTACAACTTTCTACCTGGAGTTCATGTAGTTTCCTCTATTCTAATATTTTCTCACTAAAAGTAGCCAATGTTCTCAACTTCTAGATATAATTTTATAAACTATAAACAGGATAAGGTGGTTTGATTCAGTATTCCCCATATACTTAGGTGTTCTGAATGCTAGGTTCCCAGCTGATAGAGATTTGGGAATTAATACCTCCTGGAGGCAGTGTTATTGTTGGGGGCAGGCTTATGGGTGTTATAGCCAGTGTCCCCTTGCCAGTCATCATGAAGCTATGAATCATTTCTATATAAATTCGTCAGATTGTATTAAGGTAAATTATAGCCATTTTACTCAAATAATATACTTCCATTTTTTTATTATGTAATAAAGTATTTCTCATTTCTCATCTATATTATTATTTAGCAAATTCACAGAATCCTAATTAAGTGTCTAAGTAAATATTGATAATTTTGTTATAAAAGTCAAGACTTCTATTATGCTGAAAAAAGTGAGGACTACTTTTGACCTACAAAGCAACCCAAAATCTGGTCTCTGCTTATACAGAGCTGTGTTCTCAGAAATCTCTGCAGACAGCCATACGTTTTCTTTCCTATGGTTTCTTACACATAACACACTATTTCTGCAACAAATTGTTTCTCTTGGTTTCTGACTAGCACACTAATAAACATGAAATCTTAATTTTTGTAATAGGATATTACATGGACATAGGTTTTCATTTCTCTTAGGCATATCTTTAAAATGAAATTTCTAGATCTTATGGTATAATTTTGGAAATATATTTGCCTAGCCTAGGGTTACAGGGATTTTTATCTAGTGTTTATATCTAGAAGTTGTAGATTTAGTATTTTAATAGAATGATATGCTTAGTGAATTTTGGTTTATGGTTTTAAGCATTCAAGTTCATGTTTTTCCGAATGGATATACAACTCTATTAAAAGTATTTGTTGGAAAGAATATGTTTTCACCATTAAAATAGACTTGATGGGGCTGGAGAGATGGCTTAGCAGTTAAGCGCTTGCCTGTGAAGCCTAAGGACCCCGGTTCGAGGCTCGGTTCCCCAGGTCCCATGTTAGCCAGATACACAAGGGGGCACACGCATCTGGAGTTCGTTTGCAGAGGCTGGAAGCCCTGGCACGCCCATTCTCTCTCTCTCCCTCTATCTGTCTTTCTCTCTGTGTCTGTCGCTCTCAAATAAATAAATAAATAATTTTAAAAAAAATAGATTTGATGACCTTTAAGGCCACACTTACCATAAACTAAGAGTTATTCTGTACTCCTTATTCTGTACATGATATAAATATATACTTATACTTATAACTAATGCCATATTTTCTTGATTTGTGCAACCATATAGTATGCTTAGAAATCATATAGCATAAGTCATCTAAATTTGTTCTTTTTTTCACAATTGTTTTGATTCCACCAGATCCTTTGTATTTCCATGTAACATATAGGATCATATGTTGAACTAGCCTTGCATTCCAGAGACTAGTAAAATGTAGTCATTTTTATTAGTCTTTAACGCTTTTTGCAAGTAGTTCATGAAGGGTATAGATTGATGATTGTTGGGAGCGATGAACCAAACCTTGGGCATGTTGACAGAAACCACCATACAGCAAGTTAAGTTTCTATTTCCTCATCTAATGATCTATTACCAGAAATGAAGAAGCCGTTATGCCTGGGTGATAGCCTCTCCTGGTGCTGCCGGTAATTGATTAAGAAGCAAAGAAATTGCATTTAGCCAGTAACCCTGTGGTCTCTGGCCTGATTATGATTCCTTCCCCCTACAACCTTATAAAAACCTACATGTAAAAATAAACTTCGAGACCTTGACAAATATCTAGCTTGGTCTCTTTCTTGTGTCTGTTTGCCTCCCCCCATTCAGGCTAACTTCCCTTTGAGTCCTTTTTTGACTCCCTGAAACAAAGACTTCCATGTAGCAAGTTAAGTTTGTACTTCCTCACCTAATATTCAACTACCAGAAACAATGGGATCTTACACCCAACTAAACACTCCCCCCTCCTGCCGGTGGCTGATGAAGAAACAAAGGCATTGCAGTTTAACCAGTAACTCTGTGGTCTTTGCCCTAACTATGTCCCCTTCCCCCTACAACTCCTTGCCCTGACCACGCCCCTTCCCCTTACAACCCTATATAAACCTACATGTAAGAATAAACTCTCGAGGCCTTGACAAACACCTAGCATGGTCTCCTTCTTGTGTCTGTTTGCCTTTTTTCACCCAGGTTAGCTTCTCCTTGAGTCCTTGTTCAACTCCCCGCTTGTGGGGAGCCCCTCAGCCCACATGGCCAAGGCCTATGGGGAGAGTACCCTTGGCCAAGCCCTAAAGATGGCGCCTGACGGAAGTTCAGTGCTTGGGACAAACAAGTCCATATTTGGAGGAGTTTGCCATCTCTGCCGCTCATTGGTTTCTGATGCTCGTCTGGAGGGGTTGCGTGGCCTGGAGTGATTGGGCGGAGTGAGTGCACGAGTGAGTGCGCTTATAAGGAATGCCCGCCCAAGGCTCGGGGGAGATGAAGCTTGAAGTTGCCTGAATAAACTGCTGTAAGAAGAACTAGTGGTTGTGTCTTCCTTGCTGGTTGAGGCGGACGCGACAAGTGGTGGCCCGTACGGGGAACCCGACTCCCCCACCGAAGAGTTCAGAACTTACAACAGTCAGGGGTGAGCGCAGGGTAAGTCCCGGGTAAGTTGGGCTTACAACCCCAGGGTTTGGGGAAGGTCCTCAGGAAAATTAGAGGCTATTTAGGGTTGGAATTGAGTAGAGCCACCCTGCAACGTTTCTTGAAGGAATGTGATAAGGAATGTGATACAGCAGCCCCCTGGTTTGCCGTGTTGGGAAACTTGACAGTGACCAGTTGGAAAAAACTAGGAAGAGATTTAGATTTTGCTAGAGAACATGGAACATTTATAAATTGGATTCATCCATATTTAAAAATCCATAATTATGTCTTAAAACCACTATTCAAAATATTAGAGGGAGATACAGCTTTAAATTCACCTATAATCCTGACAGAAGATGCCCGAAAAGCTATTAATGTTGTTAATGAAGAGCAACCCCAGGGTTTGGGGAAGGTCCTCAGGAAAATTAGAGGCTATTTAGGGTTGGAATTGAGTAGAACCACCCTGCAACGTTTCTTGAAGGAATGTGATAAGGAATGTGATACAGCAGCCCCCTGGTTTGCCGTGTCGGGAAACTTGACAGTGACCAGTTGGAAAAAACTAGGAAGAGATTTAGATTTTGCTAGAGAACATGGAACATTTATAAATTGGATTCGTCCATATTTAAAAATCCCTAATTATGTCTTAAAGCCACTATTCAAAATATTAGAGGGTGATACAGCTTTAAATTCACCTAGAATCCTGACAGAAGATGCCCAAAAAGCTATTAATGTTGTTAATGAAGAGATTTCTACTGCCCAATTACATAGAGTAATAGAAGGAACGCCTGTAGATCTTTGCATCTTGCAAACAGTAGAACAGCCCACAGGTATATTATGGCAACAGGGTCCTCTGTTGTGGATACATCCTAAAAGCTGTCCTGGAAAAACAGTGGAGCATTTCCCCACGGCTGTGGCTGTTCTTGCTATTGAAGGACTCCACTAGTGTCTACAACATTTTGGGTTCATGCCACAAACTCTTATTGTGCCTTATGACAGTTATCAAGTCAGAGTCTTAACTGCAACTATAGATGCTTGGGCCATTTTAAGTTGTTGCTTTGATGGAAAAATAGATAATCATTATCCTAAACATCCTCTTATGACCTTTTCTAAATTGCATCCAGTTGTGTTCTATAAAGTGACAAAAACCCAGCCTATCGAGTATTACAATTATAGTTTATTAAAATCTACCCTCATTTGGTATCAATCCCAGAGGGTTACTTCCATTACAATTATAGCAGATGGATGTTACACATCAACTAATCTGTCCAGGCTCTTATCCTCCCAACTGCAGAGAAGCTGGTCTCAAGGTTTTTAACAGTTGTTGCGGGATCTACGGCTTGAAATAGTGACAGTGAATTCTACTCGAGTGGATCTTTCTCTGGCAACTGGGCTGATGACATGGATATCCGCTGCAGTGAATCATCTAAAGGAGTGGGCGGGCATAGGAGCCCTGGGGGGAATGCTGATATTAGTTTGCGTGGTGTGCATGTGGTGAGTTTGTCGCCTCAAAAGGGCACAGGCCCACACCTCTGCCATGATAGCTCAGGCCTTTGCTGCGATAGAAGGACAGTCTCCCCAGAATAGTGGCTTCCTAAGTATTCATCACACTTGGGGTGCAAGGCAAAGCACTGCACAGGGGGTTGCCTACGAGCAGTTGGGCGACTCTCTGGGAGGCATGTTTGATTGCATGAAGGTTGTACTCATATTCCTTCCCCTGGGAAAAGGATACTTGCACACCAGGGATCAGACCTCTACCTTCACCCGTTGTGTATCAGTGGCGCATCTTAAAATAATAAATAAGGGGGAGCTGTGGGGAGCCCCTCAGCCCGCATGGCCAAGGCCTATGGGGAGAGTACCCTTGGCCAAGCCCTAAAGATGGCGCCTGACGGAAGTTCAGTGCTTGGGACAAACAAGTCCATATTTGGAGGAGTTTGCCATCTCTGCCGCTCATTGGTTTCTGATGCTCGTCTGGAGGGGTTGCGTGGCCTGGAGTGATTGGGCGGAGTGAGTGCGCGAGTGAGTGCGCTTATAAGGAATCCCCACCCAAGGCTCGGGGGAGATGAAGCTTGAAGTTGCCTGAATAAACTGCTGTAAGAAGAACTGGTGGTTGTGTCTTCCTTGCTGGTCGAGGTGGACGCGACACCCGCTGGCCAAAGCAGATTATATTTGCAGCAGTTCAGTTACTGTCTTGATGTTTGGACCATGGCTCACCAATTTAGGCCCTTAAATGAAAAGCCTAATGACTTGGGTTTAATTCGTCAGTACCCACATAAAGCCAGATACTCAAAGTGACACATGCATCTGGAGTTCATTTGCAGAGGCTGGAGGCCCTGATGCACCCATTCTCTTTAAAGACCCCAGTACAAAAATTATAGCTGTTTAGGGCATAATTGTTATTACCAGATCATTAGAATTTATTTCAATTTACAGTTTTGAGGGGAAGTCTGTCATGGTGGAGAAAACATGGCAGGAGTGGGCAGCTGGTGTCACATCTTCACACCAGCCATGAGGAAAAAGAAAGTGCAAGAGCATCAAGCAGGTAGGATTAGAACATATCAGGGCTCAGCCCTAGTCACACACTTCCTCTAGCAAGGTACCACAAACTTTCAAAAGAGTGCCACCAATTTGGGATTACATATTCAAACACAGAATACTTTACATTCAAGCCACCACAACATTCTTTTCTTGTAGTACCTTTGATGTATTTTTGCATGAGTATTGTTCTTATTGCATATAGATTCTAGATTAATTTTATCCCTCACATATTTGCTGACAGTATACATAGTAAGTTGTCAGGAGCTGCGGCTGTTCTTTGACTTCAGGAGCTACAGGTGATCTTTAATCTCTTAACACAAAGGCCTTATTTTATGGCCTAGGTGAGAAGGCACCAGATACAAAGGTATTATTTAACATATGGCCTAGGCACCAGACATATAGGCATTGCCATATGGGCCTGGTAAAGCTAACATTAGGCACATAGGCATTGTCGAGAATGTTTTGTCTTCTGTATATAACCTTGTGTCTGCCTGAAAAAACCTGAACCTTGATCAGAGCTTGTCTTGGCTCCATTCCTTGGGTTCTTGTGTCAGATTCATTCCCATTCCCTCCTTTGAGGCCTGTTTCAACTATCGTGCTGTAGGCTGGCACAGTAATTAATTATTTTTCTTTGGAAATATGATAAAGTTAACCATTAAAACCATTGGGAGTTGGGCTTGGATTTGTGGGGAAATTTTCAGTTATTGATTTAATTTGTTTACTGGAGCTAGACTTCTGAAAGTTTCCATTTTTCTCACATAATTTTAGATTACACATTCTTCCTGTGAGTTTTCTCATTTACCTTAAGTTGTTTGACTTATTTATGAATCAGTTATATTTCCTTATAAAATTTTTAATCCTAAAAGTTTTATTGACATATGACATCTTATTCCTGATTATGACAATATCATTTTGTGCATAATTTCTGAACTTTCTGAAGAACTAAAAATTTAATTTTATTGAATTTCATGTTGACATACCATGTGTGCTACAAGTTTACTCTTTCTTGGTCAGTGGGGTCCCACAGACAATATTTTAGGTGATTATATTCCTTCTTATATGGCTTCAGGTGTTAAAACTTCAAATTAAGGCAGTTTAGGGTCTACAAGACCCCTGAAAGTAAACTAAAAGTGGCTAAAAGTGAGACATGTTCTTGAGCCTGTGAAGAAGGGCCTTCTTTGTATCTTCTTTCCTGAAGGAGTCCTCGCAGACCCCATAATTGCTGACAATGTCAGAGGCAGCATCTGCTTCTTCCTTTTCTCTTCTTCCCTAAAGGATTCCCTGTTCCTGGGAGATCATGCCCTTTCCTAGAAACCTGAGGAAGCACCTGGACACCTTGCATAGGAGTTGGGATACCAGCTCAGCCCCTAACCTGTAAATGCCCATAAAAGGCCATAATCAGTATCACCAGGCATATTTTCTCTGCTCTGCCCCCTTCTACTTCAAGCTTTCTGCTTTACTTTCTTTAACAAGCTTTCCCCATTCCTGGGATCCCCTTCTTGCTTTATAAACACTGCTGTGATTCCTTTTCTGTTTTTTTTTTTTTTTTAAAGAAGCGTCAACTCTTTTTTTGTTGTTTTTTTTTGTTTTTTTAAATATTTATTCATTTATTTATTTGAGAGCGACAGACACAGAGAGAAAGACAGATAGAGGGAGAAAGAGAGAATGGGCGCGCCAGGGCTTCCAGCCTCTGCAAACGAACTCCAGACGCGTGCGCCCCCTTGTGCATCTGGCTAACGTGGGACCTGGGGAACCGAGCCTCGAACCGGGGTCCTTAGGCTTCACAGGCAAGCGCTTAACCGCTAAGCCATCTCTCCAGCCCTGTGATTCCTTTTCTTAAGCTCTATAGTAAAATCTTTCTAAACTTCACCCTCTCTGGTCTGTGGATTTTCTTGTTAAAATTCATAAGACAAGCAACTGAAAGCCACTGAATCAGTGAAAGTTTTGTGTGATTGTGATTGTCCAACACCCTACCTCCTGGGTTAAAGCCAAACCAAGAGCCAAAAATGGTTCTGTTGCTCTCAAAGACACCCCAAATTCCTCTATCAAGACGATATTATTTTGTTTCCAATTTTGATGAGCTCATTTCTAGCATGAATATAGATGATTTTGTATATTTTTCTTCTAAGTTTCACCCATACCAAACTCAACTATTAATTCTAGATATTTTCTCGTCAATTCCACTGGAAGCTAGGAGAGGTGGTGCACACCTTCAGCACCAGCACTCGGGAGGCAGAGGTAGGAGGATCGCCATAAGTTTGAAGCCATTCTGAGACTACATAGTGAACTCCAGGTCAGTCTGGGCTAAAGCAAGACTCTTCCTCAAAAAATCAAAATAAAATAAAATAAAAGGTAAAATCCATTGGCATTTCTACATAAATGATTATATCTTCTATGAATAAATACATCTTCACCATCCTAACCTCATCGTCTATTGGTTCCTTGCCTTATTTCACTAGAGTTAAATGCCATTTTGAGTATGAATAGGACACAAGCTTTTCTTTTTGGTGTGTATAAGGAGAAAACAGCCTTTGATACTTAGCATGTTTGTTACTGGTTTTGCATTAATACCCTTTATCAGTTGAGAAAGGTCTCTCTGTCTTAGTCTATCTTTGCTGCTCTAGTGGACTACTTGAGACTAAGTAGTCCATAAATAACAAAAGGCTGGGCTGGAGAGATGGCTTAGCGGTTAAGCACTCGCCTATGAAGCCTATGGACCCCGGTTCGAGGCTCAGTTCCCCAGGTCCCACGTTAGCCAGATGCACAAGGGGGTGCATGCGTCTGGAGTTCGTTTGCAGTGGCTGGAAGCCCTGGCGCACCCATTCTCTCTCTCTCCCTCTATCTGTCTTTCTCTCTGTGTCTGTTGCTCTCAAATAAATAAATAAAAAATGAACAAAAAAATATTTAAAAAAAATAACAAAAGGTTAATTTCACTCAACGTTTTGGAAGCAGGGATTTTCAAGGCTGAGCTAACGTGCCAAGCAATGGATATTCCATGATAACATGGCAGAAAATAATGGAAGGGTTAGTAGCATAAGTAGAAGAGAATTTATAAAAAGTGAGAGTAAGAGAAAGAGGGAGTATCTCTTCCAAAAGAAAAATAATCCCTTTTAACATTCTAATCACCTAGGAAAGTCTTCAACACCATTCAGCGGTGTTCCAATAAAGACCAAACTTCTACCTCAGGATAACAGATGGAAAAGGAGAGCGATATCAAGGTTAACCAAAAGAAGTCAGTTAACAGAAAGACTAAAATCCCCTCCTCCCAGGGTTCAACAACAGAGCATGGCAAAGGAATGCAGGAGAAGATAGAAACTATGTAGATGGCCTATTAAGGATCAAGATGCTGTGGTTCTAGAAAATTTTCAGGGTTTTCATGGAAAGAGGCTAGCTTTTGGTATGTGTATGTACACATTACATTATGCCTTTCATATGTGTGAGCACATGTTGGGGGCGGGACATACATGGATGTCAAGGACAGAGGTTGACATCAGGTGCCTTCCTAGATAGCTCTCCTCTCTATTCTTAGGAAGGGTCTCTCACTTGAACCTAGAGTTTCTCACTATGCCCTAAGGTTCCAGTGTTACCTGGCATATCCTCAGAATCTTCTCTTTGTTTCCCTTGCCTACCATGCCCACCAAACATTTACATGGTTGCTGTTGATCTGAACTCTGGTACTTACACTTTTGAAGCAGGTACTTTATCTACGTACACATCACCCCAGTCTTTTGAATCTTTCATCCTTTCCCAGATGGATAGTCCAGCACCATTCTCTGGAGTGCCTTTCTCTTTCTTACTAAACTGTCTTTTTCTTTCAACATCCATGTGTGCCTTGCCTAACTTACTGTTCTGGGACACAAGAGACTAGAAATCTCAGCAAGTGCATTCTAGACTGTAAAACTCAAATATAACATGAGAAACAACCATATTTCAAACTGTAGATTTTTTTTCATTTCTAGATTACTGAGGCTCTTTTTAAGTTAACAAATATGATGTTAAATTATTTAAAGTATTTTTCTGAACCCTTTGATATTCTAATGTTTTCTTTTTATTTTGTTAACGTGCTGATTTCTTTTTCAAATATTTACTTGACATGTCAATTTTGAAATCAATCACACCTAGTCATAATATGCTATCCTCTTTTATATATTTTTATCATCTTAAGGATTTTTCCATGTATGTCAATGAGAGATACTGGCTTGTCATTTTCACTCTTTTCACAATGTTTTCATCTAGCTTGGCATCAGGATAATATTGTAATCATTCTGGCAAGAATGAAGATATGCTCAAAAGACATCTGTACTCTTCCCTTTAGCTACCAGGGTATTAAAATAATAGATCCAAAGGAATTGAAATTTCCCCAGATAAGTCACACTTGGGAGAAGGATAAAGATAAAATGGAGCTTGTCTCCTAGAGAGATTTAACAGGACTGTCAGATGACTTTGTAGGAGAGACTGGAGACACAGACAATGATGACAGAAGGGACAACACCTGGGCCAGGACTGCTTAGTTATGCACATCTCTTGCCCTCTGCGTGAACCTTAACTTCATGCAAGGAACTCAAAGATGGACTATGTGGACTTGGTGTGTGCATGTTGGTTGGGGGTGGGGTAGTTACTGAACCTCTTTGCTCCTCCTCCCAATGCAGTTATATTGAATAAATCACCTTTATTCACTATTTTTTGCTACTTTAATTTGCATGCTGAGGACAAGTGGCAGAGCTTGCCTCATTAGGCCACCAGGCCCAGGCTGTGTCCCTAACAACTTCTGCAATAACAGTAGCCTAATATAACAAGTTTGGAAGTACTGTTGAGGCAGTTTAGGGGTAACGGGGCCCACAAAAATGAAGCAAAAGTGCCTAAGTTGTGAAATGTCCTGGAGCTTGCATTAGGAGAATGTCCTTGAGCCTCTTGGGAGGAAATTTATTTCTTCCTAATCCCTTTTTCCCTAAAGGGGTCCTCACAGCCTCCATCTTGTTGGAGGCCAGAAATTCCAGAAGTGTCTGATCTTTTATTATTTCCTTCTCCCTAGAGGAAACCCCTTTCCTAGAACATATAATCACCCTCTTCTAAAATGAATAGTTACCTTCTCCTAAGACGCTAATATGAATGAGTTTATTCCCTTTCCTGGAAACTTGGCATCACCTGGACACCTGGTGTAAGAACTGGACTGACAAAATCAAGGCCCAACTAACAATTTCCCATAGAAGACCCCAGTCAGGATCTCCAGGTAGGCCTTTCTATTTGTGGACCTTTCTCTAGTTCTGTCTACTTTCTCTTAAGCTCTACAATAACATATTTCTAAATTCCACCTTCTGATGATCTGTGGATTTCGTTCACCACAATTCTTAAGACAAGAAGAACCTGGAGGTCACTGACTCAAAGGAAATCTTGTGTGGCCTTGAGTGTCCAGCAACCAAATGCATGAATTTCAGCCCAAGCAAGAGTTGAGGAAATCTCTGTCCAGCTCAAAACTACCCAGAATAACTATTCCTAAAATTTTAAGAAGGTGTGTATAGAAATAATTATTTATTTTCTGTATATTACATACAAATGGAGTTTTCTTGGTAGGAGAGATTTATTCAAATTTCCATTCTTTCACACACACTCAAAAACCACACAGCTAACTTCATTAAGCTATTTTAAAGGCAGCACAAGGATATTTTCCACCTAAGATCAGTTTATTTCTGCTTTTACAATATGTATTCATAATCAAACAAGAATTTCCAGCAGAGAAATTAGGCAAGAAACATTTTTGAAAGTTATCCATGTTGAAAAGAAAAAAATAACTCTATTTGTCTATTATGTAATATATATGAATATTAAAAGTAGTCTAAAATATTCTCAAACTAATAATCAAGTTTACTGAGCTTACATGGTGCAAGTTCAATACATAAGTATCAATTATATTCCTATAACTTGTCAGTAGTCCAAAATTAAGTTATTAACATGAATCTATTGGAAATGCAAAATTTTTACTCCTACAACTACAACATCCTCTTAAAAGAAATTAAGTATACTTAAATAACTAAAAATATACCTCATGCTTATTAATCTCCCCAGATTGACCTACAGATTTAAACAGGATTTTGTTTTACATATTTGGCAAGCAGAGCCTAGAGTTGATATGGAAAAAAGTAAGCATTATATTTTTCTTCTCTCCTTTCTGTCTCATTTAGTCTCTCAGAGGAGTTGCCCTCAACTCTAGCCTTACTCTGACAGGGCTCCAGGAGGTTGGTTGGGGATGTTCAGAGCGGGCCTTTCAAGGGTCAAACCTTAATCTTGGAAGACCGCCTAATGCATGTCTGACGCACACTAGGGGTCTCTCTCATAGGAAACTTGGTTATATTGGCAAACACTCTGTGTCTCTTGACTTGTCTCCTGTGTCTCATAGGGAGTCCTGACAGCAAAGTCATTAAGTTGGGTATGTCTGGCAAGGCAGAAGCGGCAACTCATCCCCACTCAATAACAGAAGCAGTGTAGAACATATTTACGGAGTAGGGGGCATCTTGTCTAATAGTACCGATGGGGAGAGGTGAGTTATTGGGGGCTTTTCCAGTGAGTAGAAAGCAAGAGAAATACAACTGGAGACTAGTGACTAATGGGCCAAGGCCTTAATGGAAGTGCAGGTTTCCCACGGGGTGCTCTGATTGGTGGTTCCAGAACAAAAAGCATGAATTATGTGGAGTGCTATTATAATGATGAGAAGCAAGAGATAAAAATTGGCTAAGTAGTTTAGGAAAAGAAGCCCCCAAAGTAAATATGATTGTTTTCTCTCTTGGCTAAATCAAAGAACATCCTTGAGCCTATGGTTTTATTTTCCTTACATCTTTTCCCTAAAGGAATTCTCAATATCTCCACCATGCTGAATGCCAAAAATGCCATAAGGGTTTGGCTTCTCCTTATTTCTTTCTCTAAAGGAGCTCCCCTTACCTAGGAATCAGACAGAAAATGTGACTAAGACCACAAGGGACTGGACATGTAGCTTGGGAACTGGACTGATTAGCTCATCCCCCCCCCACTCCATTCAGTAAGGCCTTATTAACTCTAAGGCAGCAGCCTTAAATAGTAATCCATTTTGGAGGACCCCTCCTACTATACAGGAGCTCTGCCTTCCTTCTTCTCTTAAGCTCTGTAATAAAGACTGTTTAAACCTCATCCTCTATGGTCTATGGATTTCATTTGTTGAATTTATAAGAATCTGGAGGCCATTGAGTCAGTGGAAGTTCTGTAAAGGTCATAGTATCTAGTACCCTAAATTGAAGTTAATAGTTCAACCAAGAGCCTAGAAAGGCTAGTCAATCTCAAAGATAGAATTCCTCTATCAAAAAATGGTGTGTAGCTACTACAGCACAGTTCCTACTGAAAGGTTTACAAGAGATAAAACTTACAAAAAGATAGTAAGTATATGATTAAGGGCAGATATTTATAAATATTTGTACCTAGTCAATCTCCTCCAGACCTTAGGAGGAAACTGTAAAATTGGGTAGTAACTCTTCGGACATGCTAGCTAACTTTTATATTTGACTTTTGGAATTTCAAACAGCAGTTATAAGATAGAAAGAGTATGAAATGTCTGGGGGCGGGGGCTGGAGATTCCAGCAAGACTACAAGCCCAGTGATAACATGGATCCTGGGAAAACACACATTGCTACAGGAGGTAAGCTGCTGCCTCAGAGAGATTCCAGTAAGCAAAAAGGGTATAAAAGGACAACACCTGCCACATCTGTGAGAAAACAGGGCACAGGTAACTCTCAGAAGTCTAGATGCAGCTCGTGGTTAACCCCGCCCCATTACGAAACCCTCCAGTTTACACTGGCATTGGTTAGGCCTTAGAGGACTGAGACAGGAGGCAGATTGTCAAAATGACTGAAAACTTTCAAATGCTAGCATGCTGGCCACAACCTTTAAGCTGCTTCTTTCTGCTTAGTTAGAAACGATCTGGAAGAGCAGCTTGTCCACAGTACTAAAGGGTAAGCTGATGACAGGAAATACAGTTAGCTGTGCCTTCCTGGCTCCAAAACAGAAAGGTAAAGTCACTCTAGTACATTTGCTTATGATGGGCATGTATACTAAAACTTGGTGACATTCACAGCCATCACCATTACCCTTAACACCAGCTACACAAAGATCACTGTTAAGTGCATTCACAGTGGGTCTAGAGTACCCTTTGTGTTAGGATAGTTGAGTCCCCCAGATAAAGCAGCCAGTCCCCTCCTGTGGTCCCAGCTTAATGCTCTGTTCTATTCAGGACAGTCCCATCCCAACCCACTGCAATGCCATTGCCCTTCTACTCTGGGTGATTCTCTTGTGTTGTGCTCCAGGAAGTTCTTTCTCGGGAGAAGGCTTTTAGTCTGGCCCTACAGCTTTACACCCTATGCATGTTCACTCTGAGACTCAGGGGCCCTCTACAGATTTCTCAAATGTTTGTATTTTATTTTTTAATGTATTTTTTTTTTTGCATTCTATCTTTACAATCTACATCTTTTGAGTATTCCCCCCACATATTTTACCTGTAACCCCAGTCCCACAGGGGAGCAGAGATCCAAGAAGTGCTGGAGCCCCACAAGCTCCAGAATTTAAGAAAAGACGTTCAAATACTAGACCAGGCAGACGGGTGATGGAGTGGGAGCCTGACCTCCTCACGTGAGCTCCTCCACCACCACAGGCAAGCATGTGGGATGCCACACCTCCCTCCACCATGCACGTACATATGCACTAAAGCACACAAAAATGACTTTCCAGGAAGTGTTTTATATTCTTTGTTTATTTTATTTTATTAGTCATGTGTATGGTGTATATACAGCCATGATGATACCTTTTCCCTGTCGTACCCCCATGAGGATTGAGGGTATTGCATTGTGGGGGTGGCCATCAGTTATGGGGAAAGGCAATGTCTTGTGCATAATGACCCAACTTATGGCTCTAATAATCTTTCCAACCCCTCTTCTGCAAATTTCCCTGAGCCATTTTAAGACTATTTTAGTGATGAGGTCTTGGGAGTCTCTGTGTCTCTGGATCTCTGGTTTGGTGGGAGTTGAGTGTGTTCGATGTCTGTCTCCTTCACCCTTGTGCTAGTACCAGGTTCACCACAAAAGCAGCACTCTTGCTCATTTCTCCACTAACTCTGTGGCTTCAGCTGGTGCCCAGGTGAGGTGTGATGGGCTGATTCTCTCCTCAGGTTCTAAATCTATCTGAAAAAGAGAAACAAATTCTCCAATGGAGAGTGAGATCAGTGTAAGATACATGGATACCCATTCTTATTATAGACAGAATTTAATATGTTTTATTTTTACTTTTTTGAATTTATTTTTATTTTTATTTATTCATTTGAGAGCAACAGACAGAAAAAGAAGGAGAGAGAGAGAGAGAGAGAGAGAGAGAAAATGGGCACACCAGGGCCTCCAGCCACTGCAAACGAACTCCAGACTCGTGCGCCCCCTTGTACATCTGGCTTCTGTGGGTCCTGGGGAATCGAGCCTCGAACCAGTGTCCTTAGGCTTCACAGGCAAGCCCTTAACCACTAAGCCATCTCTCCAGCCCTTATTTTTACTTTCAGTTTTTGGTTTTTTGAGGTCTAGCCCAGGCTGACCTGGAACTCCCTCTGTAGTCACAGGCTGGGCTGAAACTCACAGTGATCCTCCTCCTTCTGCCTAGGATTAAAGAGGTGTGCCACACACCCAGCTCTTTGTTTTATTTTTAATGACTCTTGATATAACAGTGTTTATATTTTGTTTGGTTTCTGAGTTTTTCAAAAAATGATCTTTGTCTTTTCTCCTCTGTCGGTGGTTTTTAACGCTTTATTGACTCACTTATTCAGTTATTTCCCATGCTTCTCCAGGCCCCGTCTCACCCTCATCACTACCATTCTGCCTTCTCTAGGTTTATTCTATCTTTTTCTATTCTTGAGTTTAAATATTAACTTTTTTTTTGAATTTGTGTCTTACTCTAGTCCAGGCTGACCTAGAATCCATACTGACATTTTTTATTTTATTTGTGAGAGTGTGGGAGAGAATGGGCACACCAAGGCCTCCAGCCACTACAAATGAACTCCAGATGCATGCACCACTTTGCGCATCTGGCTTTAAGTGAGTAGTGGGAAAATGAACCTGGGTCCTTAGGCTTTGCAAGTAAACACCTGAACTCCAGCCCCATGTTGACATTTTTCAAGTTAACTAATTTCAAGTTATACTGTTGTGATTCGGGAACACTGTACTCTTCTGTGAGCTGAACAGACCTTTACACAACTTTTCTGTCTGGCCTCCGCTTGGAGTTGGTTCATATCAGGCTCTGGCAGACACGAGGCAGGAAGAACTACTCAGGGGACTTGGGCAGCCTTGCTTCCTGCAAGTTCCCGCAGGTTGGAGGGGCTCTCCTCGCTGAAGCTCTGCACCTCCTAGGCATAAGCTGTCCATTACTGACTCCTATAAGCACAGCCCTTACTTGCCTCTTCTTCCCTAGGCACAGCAATGGTTCCCGGCTTTTAGTCTGCATCTGTGGTCTCTCAGCCTCACATCCTTGATGGGGCCCTTGTAAATGAACAACTTTCCTGTAATCATACTAATTGTAGCATGCCATTTTATGGAGGAACCCTAATAAAGCTAGATTCCACACTCTCCATTATTCAATATTCAATATATACAAACATCCATTGTGTTTACCTCATTAAGCATTACCTATTTAGGAGTATAGACCTGTAGAAATGCATAGATAGATCTACCATTCTCTCCATGAAATCCTGCTAGGCTTGAATACTTGATACTTCCCAGCAGCATGTGATCTCTGAGGGAGAGAATCCTGGCTGTAAATGGGTCCTATCTCCCCAGCTTGGAACATACCATGTACGATTTGTAAATAGAGTAGCTTTTATAACTTCTTGACGAATTGTACTTTCCTGTTATTAGTTATCATATTTTCAAACTTTATATTGTTTTTCTCTTTCTTGTAAGAATGTCTCTGGTAAAATGTATCTCCCTGGACTTTGTTTTAACCACTATCACAGTTGTAAATTACTCTAGTCATCTAGATGATTTTATGTATATTTGGAAAAATTTGCACGATTATTGTTGCTTTCCTGTTTCTGCTTGTGATACTTTCTTTATTCAGCCCCTGTGCTGCTTGCTTATGCAATTCCAGTGCCCTGTAACCTCTACTCTGACAGTGTTCTGAACGCTACAGGTTATATTTCACCTATTTAATAATTGCTATTGATATTTCACCTACATGGATTAACTATAAAATTATTTTTTTCATTTTCTTGAATGCTTCAAGCAACTTGGCATTATATATTGAGCCACAGAACAAGACTTCTTCCCTTTGCTTCCTTATTGTCATTGGTGTGATCCATGGTGTCTTTAAGCTGTACATCTAATGATATATATAAAAAAAAGTAATTTTACCAACTAATTTTACCCATTACTACAGTTGCTATATCTTGTTTACTATCTTTTACACTTTAATTCCCTTTTCTCCTGCTAAATTAGCCCTTTACATGTAATTAAAAAAAAAATAGCACTCGGGAATGAATTACATTATTTGTTATTATTTGTTGCTGTTTTTTGTTTGTTTGTTTGTTTGTTTGTGTCCCTTTTGATCTGCTTTTTGATGCACAGAGTCCTATTGACTGATTGTTTTCTTTGCATAGCACATGGAGGTTTTCTGATGGCTGGGGATATTTTCTCTGGAACTTAGATATTCCTGGCACTGGCTATGATCTAACTAGCTATGGGGTTATTTCTACTCATCCTACTTGTAACAGGAAACTTAAAAGTTTGGGCCTAATCAATAGTAAATGGTGATCCAATCAAGGATACATCTTGTTGGAAAATTAAATAAACTTTAGTTAGTGGATGGTAGTTCTCAGGATATGCTCTCCACATTTTATCTGAAATATGAATACAGCTGCTATGGACTAGTTTGTGGCAAAGGACATGGAGACACCAGTGGTCTGTTAGATTCTGGTCTGTTTTGGAAGAGAGTAGAAATTATAGATGCTGGCCTTGATGGGTACCACCCTATAGGCCCTTGAGTCCATCACAGAACAGAATAAGTCCTTATGAGGGCCAAATATCCCATCCAGGAGTGGATACAATCCTGATTGTCCAGTCCCAAGATAAGAGTAGCTCAGATGCCTACACTGGTCAAATGGGGGACATACTTAGAGCAATGAGAGCTGCTTAGTAACCACCCCCTAACAGAAGAACATTAAGAAGCCTTGAGTCCTGCAGCCTCTGGTCTGGATATAACAAGCAAAGACTATATAGAACCCAGATCTGATAAGGAGGACAATGTCCCTATCACCTGAGGCATGACATACTGATGTATCAAGCAGTAGGCCATGGTTTGCAAGGGCATCCATGGCTACACAACTGCTCACTGATGCTTGTAGGTCAAGTCAGGAAAAGACACAGTGGCCAAAGGGCTGGATTGAACTATGTGGCTAGTAATGAAACCTTCAAAGTCCAAGAGGGTTAAATGTCTACTAATGACATGTTGTTGTTCCCTATACTGTTGTATGGACTATGAGCCCAAGGGGCAGACCTGTGGGCTAGACCCAACAACGTGTGTGCTGTCTAAAGGGGTGGAGTGTAAGGAGTACTAAAAACCCAAAGTGTATTAAACAGCATACAAATATAAACAAGTGGCACTGGCCCTGGCTGGACGTCTGGTCCAAAATGACCAAGCAGAATACATATACTGTAAACCAATTACATAAGATTTTTGGCATCTTGCCACCTTTGTTATGATTGGTATCAGAAGGTCTTGGGCACCTATAACAACAGACTTTGCTATTGCACCAGAGAAATAACACACCCCAATGCAGGCAGCTTCCAGGGCTTAAGTTGAATTAAGAAATTAAAATCCATTTCATACTCCTTAGTGAAAAAAACTAACAGGGCTGGAGAGAAGGCTCAGCAGTTAATGTGCTTACCAAAGGATCCAGGTTCAACTCCCCAGGACTCACATAAGCCAGATGCGTAAGGAGGTGAACAGATCTGGAGTTTGTTTGCAGTGGCTGGAGGCCCTGGCTCACCCATTCTCTCTCTCTCATTCTACCTGCCTATTTCCGTATCTCTCTCTCAAATAAATAAAAATAAAAATATTTTTTAAAAAACTAATAAATATTTATGGCACATCTACTTCATAAGACTTCTATTGAGTGATCATAATAGCCTATAATATACAATGTTGACATACCAGTGAGAAAAAAACTACTTCTGAAATTTCTAATAATTTTGCTAGAGATATGATTTACTTCATGTCGCATCACATTTTAATGCAAGAGTTACCTTTCTAGGAGAAAAGTATTGTTGGAAAATTTTTTCAGGCATTATGCCTTCAATCTCTTTTAAAACTGTGAAAGGGGAGGAATCTCACTTCCAACTGGTGTTATGGTTTGGTTAAAGGAAGCTTCTAAGAATGGCATAAATCTCGGGAGACCATCTAACTAAATGGTGGATGCAACAGAAATGGTAACGCTGACTTGCTCTTTGATGAAGATATCAAAAGAAAATCCATCTATCTCTGCTATGCAGCAGAAGCGTGAGTGACATCTTTGACTTGGATCACCCATGATCCCTAAAAAAATATGCAAGAAGAATTTTCACAAAAAAGTGATGTAGAATATTAAACCTAAAAGATGCTAACATGTGAAAATGAATAATGTACTAATAGGACAAATTTTTCTAAAAAGTCCTCAGGCTCCCATACCCTCAAAAGGAAAGCAAATGTTACCAAAAAATCCATCAGGGAGAGCTAAAGACTGCAGTCCTTTTTGCCCTGAAGCAATAGCAGATGGCACTACCTACCTGTTGGTGCTTGTTCTGTTTTTATTGTTATCAGGCATTCATAATTACGTACTGACAGCAAGGCTGGAGTTGCTCAGAACTCAAATGACAAAGCTGCTTCAATGTCTTGGGCTTGTCACCTAAATGAGACAAAGGCTTATAAAAACATCAAGGGGACAGATCGTGTAAATCAAAGATGTTGCCTATTCTGATTGTGGCTTTCTTCTTGTTTTCTTTTATTAATCTTGACTGGCCATCAGCGGCTTGGGAGGTAAGTCCTGATAACTATGCTGCTTGCTAAACGCAATGGTACACTGGGAACGTGAAAGCAGGCTTTTTTAGTGGATTGTGGGAGAACGAATTTGGCAAAATGGAAGGAGAGTCACAAAGAACAAAACTTGGAACAAGAACACAAGGAAGCTACACCATTGTCACACCAGAGCAGACTTATAGAGGCCTGGTATATACAAAGTGGTAAAAAGGAGGCTCTGGGAGTGTGAAATCACAAGTAGTCACAATGTATAATTACACTCAGGCCAACCACCAATTGCATAACAACAGAAATCCAATAAGATTATTATGAAGCCAGGCGTGGTGGCGCACACCTTTAATCCCAACCCTCAGGAGGCTGAGGTAGGAGGATCACCATGAGTTCAAGGTCATCCTGAGACTACATAGTGAATTATGGTCAGCCTGGGCTAGAGTAAGACCCTACTTCACAAAAACAAACAAACAAAAAAGATTTTAATCATGAGTCTAAACATTCCAGTTGCTCAGTGACATCATCATGGTGCAAAGCCTCCATATCTCAAGGTGCCCAGCATAGGGTGATGCTGAGGTCAACAAATCAAAAGGCCACCAGCCACAAGATAGGACACTATTATGTAGAGTAGCTGATACTTTATCATGATAGTAAACAGCTATGGCACAAGTTAATATACTATGTATTTTCATCATTATTTCAGTGGATTTCAGTGTAAAGCAGCCCAGGTCATTCTGTCAAGAAAACGTTTTCATAGGAGAGGGCTACTCCATGCAGACCTTTCTTTCCGTGGCACAGATGTGGAGGGACAGGATGGTAAGTAATGATTCCAACCCTGGGAAGATAGCTTTGGTGAGTGTTCTTTCATCTGAGTACTCATTTATTTATTATTATTGACTACATATTTCGTATGGATAAGTCATGTGTTGGTACCCTCTTTTTCCTCATCCCTGTCCCCTTCCTGTGGGGACCCTCCTTAGTGGAGTTGCATGGGACTGTGGTTTATGCACTGTGGGAGCAGCAGTCAGTTTTTGAGGGGGGAGCAATGCCTCTGGACATGATGTCTCAATCTGTGGCTTTTACAATCTTTCCACCACCTATTCTGCAAAATTCCCTAAGCCATGATGGGTGAGTTTTAAGTCTACTTCTGCTTTAGTAGGTGTTGGGTATCCTCAGGGTCTGTCTGCCTTACCCTGATGCTGATTATCAGAAATAGCATGGAAGCAACACCCTTGCTCGTCTCCCCCAATTCTGTGAGGTGTGAGGGGTAGTTTAAAATCTCCTCCAGTCTCACTACCTTCTGGAAAAGGAAAATAATTCTCCAATGAAGAGTCAGCATAGTTTAAATGGGATAACCATTAGTAATTTAGGCAGAATTTTATGGATGTAGCCCCTCTTTTAGCCAAAGTCTAGTGAGAACTTGACATTGGAGAGCACAATCTTTGTCTCCATAGGATTCTGATCTGGTTCCCACTTCCAGATACGGGTTCCTTTACAGAAAACATATCTCTTAGCCAATCAGAAAGCTACTTGGTTACCTACCAAGGCTGCTTCTGTGTAGCTTAGACCTCTGGTTGCTCAGATCATTGTTCATCACTTCCCCCCAGTCATTCATGTAGCTCTTTCCAACACTAGGCAGGCTAACTATTTAAGGACTAGCTCTCTTCCAGATTGCAGCCAGGTCTCTCCATGTTCTGTGTGGGCAGCATATAGTATCTTCAGCAATAGGGTCTTACCTTTTTGCCTCAGTTGGGTAATCAAGTAATTTGAAAGAAACCTGCCTTCTTTGGGGAACCTCAAAGATCTCTCTGATCAACAGCTCACTGTGGGTAGCAGTCTATTTCTGGTACTGGGAATTACAGGCCACGGACAAAATTAATTTATTAAGGTTAGGCTTCATCCCACCCTCTCCAGGGCCCTTCTTTTTTTTTAATGAAATTTTGTTTGTTTATTTATTTATTTGAGAGTGACAGACATAGAGAGAAAGAGGGAAATAGACAGAGAATAGGTGCACCAGTGCCTCCAGCCACTGCAAACGAACTCCAAACATGTGCACCCACTTGTGCATCTGGCTTACATGGGTCTTGGATAATCGAGCCTTGAACCAGGGCCCTTAGGCTTTACAGGCAAGAACTCAACCGCTCAACTGCTAAGCCATCTCTCCAGCCTCTCCAGGGCCCTTCTTTAGAGGTACACCCCCCCCCTACTCGTGTTGAGGGTTATATCTTTTAGTCTTCAAGGATAAAGGTCTATGGTACCAGTTCACTTTGGATTTAGTTTTGTGGTTTTTTTTCCAAACCTCCCCCTTCTCCTCTCCTGAAATCCTTCTATGTCTAGTGTCTGGGCCTTGAGTTACCTGTCAGGTATGTTAGCAACTCAAGCAGGTCCATGTTAGGAACCACAAATGACTGAGACCATGTGACACTTGTCTCTCTGTGATTCTGTGAATTTGTGGAGTATGATATGTTCCAAGTCTGTCCATTTTTCTACAAATTTCACTGAACCATTTTTTTTTTTTTTTTTTACTGATGATGAGTAGAATACCACTGTGTTATCCAATGATGGTGACTTGTATTTTCATTATCACTCAATTCTAAAAATTTTACATTTCTTCCACAACCCATTCATTGTTTAAAAGTGTGTTGTTCAGTCTCCAGGAGCTGGTGGAGCTCCTGATGTGTCTCTTGTTAACTTCTAGCTTTATAGCATTGTGGTCTGATATGATGCATGAAGCTACTTCCATTTTCCTGAATATATGGAGGCATGCTTTATCGCCTAATATATGGTCTATTTCGGAGAAGGTTCCATGGGCTGCTGAGAAGAATGTGTATTCTGCAGAGTTGGTGTGGAAATTTCTGTAGGTATTTGTTAGGTTTAATTGATCTATGGTGTTATTGAGTTCTATTATTTCAGAGAAGATTCCATGGGCTGCTGAGAGGAATGTGTATTCTGCAGAGTTGGTGTGGAAATTTCTGTAGGTATTTGTTAGGTTTAGTTGATCTATGGTATTGTTGAGTTCTATTATTTCCCTCTTGATTTTCTGCTTGGATGATCTGTCTATTGATGATAGTGGAGTATTGAAGCCTCTGACTATGATGGTGTTGGGGTTTATATTTGTTTTGTTGTCAAGTAGGTTTTATTTTATAAACTGTGGTGCACCTGTGTTTGGCACATATAGATTTATGATTGTAATGTTCTCATATTGCACTGTTCCCTTGATGAGTAAAAAGCGGCCTTCTTGGTTCTTTTGATTACTTTTGGTTTGAAGCCTATTTTATCAGATATTACTATAGCAACACCTGCTTGTTTCTTATCTCCATTTGCTTTGAATATAATTTTCCATCCTTTTACCCTGAGGAGGTATCTATCTCTAGTGGTGAGGTACAGCAGATAGAAGGGTACATTTTTCTGATCCACCCTGTTAACTTGTGTCTTTGGATGGGTGAGTTAAGGCAGTGAGTATTTAAGGTTATAACTGTGAGGTTTGATTTAATCCCTGCCATGATGGGTGCTTTGTGGGGTTTGCTGCTTTCTGGTGCTTTGCACTTTTTTGAGCCTTCACTAGTTTTGGTTATTGTGATCTTGTAGGCTCTTGAGCAGGGTTGTTTGACTCTTTTGTATGGAGTATTCCGTGAAGTATTCTCTATAGGTTTAGTTTTGTGTTCATGTAATGATACACCTGGTTCTTAGCATGGAAACTTTTCCCTTCACAATCTATTACAAGGGATACTTTCACTGGGTACAGTAGTATAGTTTGGGTTAGAAGCCATAGCTTTTTAGACTTTGCAGTGTTCCATTCCAGACCTTTCTGGCTTTTAGGGTTTCCATTGAGAAATCTGACATAATTCTGATGGAATTGCCTTTGTATGTAGTGAGTTGTATCTCTTGCTGCTTTTGGCATGCTCTCTCTTTTTTCATTTTTAAGAGTTTTAACTATGATGTACTTTGGAGAGTTTCTTCTTCGGTTCTGTCTGTTTGGTGTTCCGTGAGCTTCTTGTATCTTGATGGACCTTTCTTTTACAAGACTGGGAAGCTTTTTTGAAAATATTCTCTATGACTCTGGTCTGGTTTCTTCACCTTCTGGTATACCCATGACCAGATGTTTAGTCATTTTAGGATATCCCACAGCTCCCTCTTATTCTGCTCACACGTTTTGAACTAAGTAAAGTTTTTTTGACTCCTGATCAATTTCGCCTGTCTTGTTTTCAAGCTCAGAGTTTCTTTCTTCCACAAGAGTGACTCTGCGAGGGGTTCTAAAGAGGTTTGTAAAAGCTGTATTTAATTTTTGTTTTCTGTTGTGTTATTTTACATCATGTCTATCCATTTTTGAGGTTCAGTTTCAGTTCAAGGTCTGATATTCTTGTTTCTTCCTGGAATTCATTCTTGATTTTGATCATATCTCTATTAACTTAATCAGCTGGTTATTGAAATCCTCTATTTGTTGACTCACCTTTAATTCATTTAAATCTCTTTTGAGGCCTCTGTGTTTTTCTTCAATTAGGTTAAGCCTAGTGACAAAACCTGAGTGCTCTAAGAGATGATTCTACTCCATTTCATTTATGTGATTGTTGGTTTATTGATGGTTTGCTTCCATTTAAGCAATTATTTTGATCAGGGTTCCATTGGTTGTTGTGTTTTCATTTTGGGATTCAATTTTTTTTTGTTTTCTCTATGACTTCATTGGACTATTCTACTATAGGACTTAGATCTCAGTTTTCTGGCTTTCATTTTTTTTCCCCATGATGTTCTACCCATCTTGGGGAAAAGTTTTATTATTTTATTGAGGGGGAGAAAGTATTTGTCCTTGTAGGATCTTCAGCAAATGTTCTGTTTTAAATGTGAACCAGATTGGTGGATGATGGGGTTATGACCACAAATGTGTAGATTGGGGAGATTGTGAGTTCTCCAAAGGTACCTGGGGCACTGGGAGATGGGGAACAGGGAGCTCTGTCTTACTCACTCCACTTTATGCACTCTTCAACACAAGGGGAGCAGGGGTTGGGAACCCAGGAATCTGGGGAGCCAGGGTCAATATTCCAGGTCCCACGGTGGCCTGTGTACACTCTGTATCAGGGAACTAGGGATTTGGGAAACTAGGGTGTGGTCAATCAGTAAACCCAAGCAAAAGGCCTGCTTCTGCAGTACAGGCATATGGACCAAGCTGTCCCAAGCTAGTAGCACCAGTACAGGGACCAGGAAGCTGGGAGATGGGGAACAAACTGAGAGTTCTGGTCTAATCACTCCATGTGTGCACCTTCCAGAGCAAAGGATCTGGGAGTTGGGGACCCAGAAACCATTCAATCCGGAGGGCAGAGCAAGGACCTGCTTCCACAGCAAGCTCAAAGGGTAGAAGCAGCCCCAATCCTCATTTGAGTTTTTAACACTGAAGCTTAAAAGTTAAAACCAGTATATATATATATTCTGGGCTATTTGGTAGATTAGGTACACTATGTGGATTTTCAGCTCTTGACGCTTACAACATACAATGACTCAAATAAAGACCCCCATCATGATTCCAAGAACATCTGAGCAGCTTGTCTGGGTTTGGAGACAGTGTCTCCCTATGTATCTCAGCTCCATTTGGTACTTGTGATGTACCTTATGTCCATGCTAGGAGGTCCAGACCCCACTTGGATCCATACTTTATGTTTCCCAGGCACAACAACAACAACAACAACAACAAAATGTGGGGAGATCTTGGGATGATCCAGGTCTAGGATCTGTGACCGTAAGTCCTTCCTGCCCTCTCAGGGACTGCAAGGGGGTGGGGTAGGGGGGATTAAAGCCTGGGAGCTGGCTGGGGCCCTGGTTTTCATCTTGTCCTCCAAGGACTCCTGCCAACCTGGAGCTCCAGGGCCATTGGTCTCGGTTCAGTGTGCAGGCTGTCATGGTCATGGAGGGGAAGACAGAGCAAGCAGCAGGACCAGCACAAGCATGAAGCAGCTGATCTCATGATGTTTGCAGTCAGCAAGCAGAGAGATAAATGCTAGTGCTCAGCTGGCTTCCTCTGCCTTCCCTTTATAATTCAGTCAGGTACCAGTACATTGAAAGCTTTTACTCATATTCAGGGGGAAACTTCCCTCCTCAGTTAAACTTCTCTGGAAATACTTTTCATGGATATGCCCGGTGCTGTATCTCCTGGACAATTCTGAATACAGACAAGTTAACAATGAATATGGATCCTCATGGAAGAGAAACAAAAAGGAAAGGTGAATAGAGGAGATGATGAGAGCAGAAGAGAGGAGAAAGAAAAGAATGAATTCATTGGGATAAAATGCTAGTGGTTTAGTTAGAAACCTGAGACATCACCAATAGCATCAATACTTGTGGCCCTAAGACCAAAGACCAAGGCAGACTGGCTATGTTCCACAACCTGCACTACACATTCAAGCCTCACAAATAGATGGGAAATGAGTTGCTGTTCAGATTGCAGTGAGCTTTGCTATGGTGGGGCACAGCTGGTTCCAAATTTGATATTTGCTTTTTTCTCCTTACCAAGAAAATGGGGAAACATGTAACCAGTTTCTTTGTTAATGCAGTGCCAGCTGAGGTTGAGCCCTGACTAGCCAGCAGGGATACATGACTTCTGTCCTGGAGCACCCTGCTATGAATATGGAGAGGGTACTGACCAGAATTTCAAACTCCAGAAATATCCATTTAGGGGCAACAAAACCCACCAACTTGCACATATTTCTGCCTAATCACCAGCAATTTTTCATGTTGTCAGGGTTTGGAATCACTCTTCTACTCCTACATTTTGCATTTAATATGCCCATGTGTCTGCAGTGAACCTCCATCCAAAACAGACTCCCTTGTGAGAGTTCAATTTCTAGATCACTCTCACAAATGTCAGAGGAAAGTCATCAAGAAATTTTGAAATGTTCCTAAATTTCTAGATAATGAAGGAGCGCACCTTTTCCTTACCATCTTCCAGGAAACTATCTCACTGCTATTGGGAATGGTATGGTTACTTTGTGTTTAGAAATGTCTCCAAGTGACATTGAGGTGGGTTGGCAAGGTACCCATCGAGGCTGCAATGGCTTTCTGAAACTACTCTAGAATTTAATGCAAGGTGAACTTAAGTATGGAAGTAGACCTGTGTCTTTGAAACAAATGGCCACCTCAGACTTCTGGAGGCCATGTATTGAGTAGAGATGTTGGCATGGCCACATTCTTTCTGTAGGTGCTATTTGAAAGTCCTACCTTATCTTGACCAGCTTCTCTAGTCACTATTTGGTTTGTCCCTGCATCTCTCCAACATCTGACTCTGTCTCCACAGGAATTCCTCTCCAGGGATGCTGCATTTTATCTTCTTTCTTTCTCTTTTAAGTACCATTATCATTAGATTAGAGCCTCACCCTAATCAGGGATAATCTTAGTATAGTATCCTCGCCTTAATTCCACCAGTCAAAGATATTATTCTGAATAAGATCACTGTGGTGGCTAATCTTAATTTTCAACTGAATTGAATTAGAATTGCCTAGGAGGCACATCTTAGAAGTGTCTGTGAGGTTTAACTGAGGTAGGAAGAACTATCTTGAATATGGGTGGCATCATCCCATGGGCTTTGGTTAAGTACTGAATGAAAAAGAGAAAAATCTCTCCCTATGCTTGCTGTCTATGGATAGATACAATGAGACCAGTTTCCTGACCTGGTGTCTTACCTGCCATGATAGACTGTGTCCTCTAAGTGCGGCTAAAATAATCCCTTCCTTACTCCTTATCCTACTTGCAACATTGTGATAACTGAAGGAAATATGACTATTTCTCATGCACCATATGGAATACAAGTTGGCAAAGTTAAGATCATTTTTAAAAATTTATTTTGAGAGAGAAAAAGGGAGAGAGAGAGAAAGGGTGCATCAGGGACTTCAGCTGCTGCAAATAAATTTCAGATGTGTGTGTCCCCTTGTGTGAATGTACAACATTGTGCACTTGCTTCACTGTGTCTGGCTTCCATGGGACATGAAGATTCAAATATGAGTTCTTAGGCTTCATAGGCAAGCGCCTTAACCACTAGACCCTCTTTCCATCCCAGTAAGATCTTTCTTATCTGGCTCTCCTCTGTTGCCTTGCTGTAACTCAGTTCACCTATTCCTAATGTAGATAAATCATTGTGATTTTTATTCAATAAGCATTATCACACTTTCTTTGATAGCAGATGATAATAAATGACCTTTATTAAAAACCCCCACATTAGTGTTGGCACAGTCTTATTAAAATTCCACAGAAATTCAATAGCCCATTCTGTCATCATACCCACATGATAAAATTAGCACCTTGTTAGTCTGAGTTGTTTCACTAAACTAAAAATGATAGCACAAGCAACAGGACTTTGCCATGCTGTCTCTAATCATATTTCAGGCATAATAAATTAAATCATGTCATTTTTAGGAAAATGGATAGAAATAGAGATTATCATGCCAGTGCAATAAGCCAAATTCAGGAAGACATACTACATTGTTTTCCTTCATATGTAGAATCTACATTATTTTTAAAAGATACTAAAATAGAAGGGGTATTATCTGGAAAAGACAATCAGAGTTAACATATCTGAAGTACATTACATACATATGTGAAAATTTCATAATGAAAGCCATTATTTTCTATAAATTATAGAGCTAAGAAACATTTTTAAAAGAAATATAAAGAATTTTACTGGAAATGCTAAATTAAAGAAAATCACTTCCATTTAGCACTGTATTAATTTTGAGTATCCTGGCACAAAAGGGCATATATACTTTTAAAGTGATAAAAGTTATATAGATGTCTAGTGATGAATTTTTGGAACCAAATTTTCTAGTTTCTGAAGGTTTTTGTATACCATCCTTTAGATTCATCAATTTATTCCCTTGGAGTTTCTCAGAGCCATATCTGTGTGAAGTTCACTGTGGAGATATATATATTTTATATAAAAATATCAAAATTTGAACACAAAACCTGGAGCTAATAAATGATTCAAGAAATTGCAGAGTACATGATCAAGATTAAAAATAGTTTTCATCCATAATATCAATTATCAATCCAGGAAATATATATGTATATGTGTGTGTATATAAATATATATATATGTATATTTATCTACATATATATATATATATATATATATATATATAGAGAGAGAGAGAGAGAGAGAGAGAGGCTGAGAGAGAGAGAGAGAGGTGTTCAAAAGCATAAGTTGCTAGGTATAAATTAAATCAAGTAGACAGAAGACTTGTACATTGAAAACTCCAAATATTACTGAATAAAATTTAAAAAGATTAAACAAACGAAAAAAAATCATACCATGGTAATGGATTAGAATTATTATTAGATAACAATACAGCTCAGTACAACCTAGACATTCATTGAAAACTGTCAAAATTCAGGCAGTATTTTGTAGAAATGGCAAATCAATTTTCCATATTTAAATGGCATTAAAAGGTATTCTTTTTAAAGTTATTTTTATTTATTTATTTTTTCATTTGAGAGAGAGAATACATGTACTAGGGACTCCAGCAGCTGCAAATAAACTGACACATGTACCACCTTGTGCATCTGGCTTATAAGGATACCAGGGAATTGAACCTGTGTCATTTGGCTTTTTAGGCAAGCGTCTCAACCACTATGTCATCTCCCCAACCCTAAAATTTGTTCATAATAGCAAAATATAATTCTACAAATGAATAACAAAATTGGAATGCACATAACTTCCACTAAAAGATTGTTAGAAAACTAGTATAATCAAACAAGTGTAGTATTGGCTTAGTAATAAGCATACAGACTAATTTGACCAGAGTTGAGAATCATCCAGAAATCAACTACACACCTATGGCTGATTGATTTATGACCCAGGCACCAAGAATAGTGAATAGGAAAAGCAGTCTCTTTATCTAGTGGTCCTGAAGAAATTGAATAGCCATATACAAAAGTGAACATGGACTGTCCTCAAACTGAATACCAAACCTAACTCCAGAACTGAGTACTCCATAAATACAAGAGCTTTAACCATAACAGTCTCAGGAGAAAACCTAGGGGAGGGAAAAGTTGTAACCTGGATTTGGCAATAGATTCCTAGATATGATACCAAAAGCACTTGAAGGAAAAACATAAATTGTTCTCATCAAAATATCATTCTTTAATTACCCAAACAACAAGTACATAAACATCACCCTTAAACCTATACCCAGGCTAAGTAGAGTAAATAGAAACTACTCTCAACTGAAACAAAACTTAGCCAAAGTATCCTCACTGCTTTATCCCTGTCCCTTTTACTGTTTTGAGCCATCAAATAAATGCCTCTACTTACACCTCTGGGCCTGAGAAGATTCAGTGTAGCCAGCCATTGTGCTAACAAGACAGGGAATGAACATTTGGGGAGCTGCCATGTTACAGATTAACAATGAAATGTCCCCATAGGCCCATGCATTAAATACTTAAATGCATTCAATCATTTGTCTCAGGATTTAATTCTGTAGGAACCTATACTAAGTCACTGAATTAATAGTAGCAGCAACCTTGTATTGAACTATGTAAAATGCATTGTTTCATTCTAAATATTAGGAATTTAGTAATGAATGAGATTTCACTTTTGAGCTCATAAATTTGAACTCAATATTGTTGTAGCTCTTATTAAAAACATTAGCAATGTTATAGGTGGTAAATGATCTCTGCTGTAAAAGTTATATGTTGACACTAAACACCTAAACTTACAAATGTTAGAAAACAAATACCAAGATTTCAGAGGATGACATAAATCTGCATACCAGTGGCTTTCCTGTTCTGGACTCCCTGGAGAGCACAAAGATAGAAACATATGAGAAATAAGCACATGACAAACAAAGCCTTTGGAACTGAAGAATGAGAGCCCACACTGTGTGCAGCTTGGACAAAAGTGACTGTGAGCTCCATGCTTTTGTGTTATGCCCCCAAACAAAGCAGCCATAGGTCTATTATAAGAGTTAGATCATATATATGGAGAGGTGGTTAGGAACTCCATCGAGTTCTCAGTGCAAGGGCTTGTGAATACGGTGCTCTGAGGGTTTACCATGTGTGTAGTACAGCACCGCAGCTTGTCACATCTACTCAAAAACAATCCTCAGCCCAATATAGTGCACGTGTCTGTAATCCCAGCACCTGAGAGACTGAGGTGGAAGGATTACAAGTTTGAGGCCAACTTGGGATATAGAATGAATTAAGAAACCATCTTGAAGTACTTAGTGAGTTCAAAGCCAGCCTAGGCTACTTAGTGAGATCTGTCTCAAAGAACCAAGTAAACAATTCTCAAACCAAAGCCCCCAACTACTTCCTTCCCTCTTTCCAGGTATACAAAGATGTAGAGAAGAATTATGAAACCCTACAGAGAATTCCAGAAGCATCTACTGCTAACAAGTCTGAAGACCCAGATTCCTCCCTGCTTCTTAACTGTCTTTATGGTAACAGTGCCCTTACTCTCCTATGAAGAATTCAGGAAGCAAAGAAACATTCTTTCCTCCACATCTTCTGCAATAGACAGTGAGCCTTGGAAGGTGTGATAGAGATACAGGACTCCTTACATCGTACTCCCCCCAGACACAAAATGGTCTGGATATCCATGACAAGACAGTACCTGACACTACATACAGAAGACCATCATAATAGGAAGAAAAGATCATGACATTAAAATAAAAGAGACTGACTGGGAGTGGGAGGGGATATGATGGAGAATGGAGTTTCAAAGGGGAAAGTGGGGGGAGGGAGGGCATTACCATGGGATATTGTTTATAATCATGAAAGTTGTTAATAAAAAAAATTGAGAAGAGGGCTGGAGAGATGGCTTAGCGGTTAAGCGCTTGCCTGTGAAGCCTAAGGACCCCGGTTCAAGGCTCGGTTCCCCAGGTCCCACATTAGCCAGATGCACAAGGGGGCACACGTGTCTGGAGTTCGTTTGCAGTGGCTGGAAGCCCTGGCGTGCCCATTCTCTCTCTCTCCCTCTATCTGTCTTTCTCCCTGTGTCTGTCACTCTCAAATAAATAAATTTAAAAAAAATTGAGAAGAAAAAGAAAAAGAAGCATTCTTATTTGGAGTAAGAATGGAGCAACAACAAAAATCTAAAGCGTGAAAAGATGTGGTATAACCAAATAGTAAGGAAGTGTGGAAAACCAGTAATGAGACTGGATATTCCCTTCAGAACTGTCATTCTTGTGTTTATTTACAGAAGCAGAGTCCCAAGAATCAGGTTCTTTCTTTACTGCCTCCCTTTCCCAAAGAAAACCTGTATCCCTGCCCAGTGTAAAAGTCTCTTCACTTGCATGATCACCACAGATAACAGAATGTTGAAACTCTGAATAAAATAGTCATAGAAAGTTTATATAATCTTCTTCATATGAATTCTTAGGGTTGAAGTGAGCCCTGGGCCTGGGCCAAGATGAGACATGCTGAGCTACTCAGAAATGACTTGGCTGGTCAGGAGGGTTCAATAGTCTGGAACTGAAGCCGTTTTCATAAAATGATGGTTGGCTCAGCTAAAAGATCTGCCTTCCTGTTGGCAAAGCCTTCACAGGGGAAGCAAATGTGAAGCGCCTGCTGTTTCTCCCACCCTGATTGGTTTCCTTCCATTCCTTTATTATGTAAGAATAGGAGAACTCTCCAGATGGGAGTGAGGGACAGAATCCAGACATCATTTATTGGCCAATGACTAGTGGAAACAAGACTGTAGCGTCTACTATTTTTCTGCTTTTGGACTTTTATCCCCCAGTTTACCACTTATTTTACATTGCACCATTTGAAAAATTAAATGATCTTGACATTAGAATTACTCAAAAGCTAAAAAGATATTCCTAACTGTGTCAGGAATGACTGCTCCCTTTCCTTGAGACAGTTGCTTTGGCTAGTGGCTCTGTCAGAAATGGCTGCGACTACTCTTATTTCTGCGCTGGGTTTCCTGCAGGGTCACATACTAGCAGGTAGTAAATGGGGTAGCAATTGATCAGAGCACATCCAAAAGCAGCAATTTCTCCCCTTGGCAATGTTCCTGAGAGATGCGTCTTATCTTCAACTTGTTTTACTTCATCCACTTCACAAGACATTATCAAATGTTGACTGGGCACCCTGTTGACTAGTAAGCCCTAGGAAAAACAAAGCCAGCAGTACAAAGCTACCTTAATGAACTGGTACTTAGTTTAGTAAGAGAGATAAGAGAAAGTCAATATTTTCAGGACTCTTCTGTGTGACCTGGGTATGATTATCATAATGTCTTCATCTGTCACTTCTTATCAGCCTCCCTGGCATCTCTCAGCTCCTCCTATTCCACTTCTTGACTCCAGCTGTCAACAGTCTTGGAGTCTGAAGTATAGTCCCTCACTCTTAATCCACCAGGGGCCTTTCTATCTCTTAGGTCTCAGCTTAAATGATCATCAAGACGCTCTCCTAGACCTCCAAGATTGGGTCCATCTCTCCTCTACCTTGTTTTGTTTGCTACTACATGATATGCGTGCTTAAGCTCTGCTAGATCAGGGGTTATGCCAACCACTATATACATAAACATCACACACACACACACATATATATATAGCATATTACATATATCTGTTACATAGTAATACTCAAGAAATGCTTGTAAAGTAAATAAATGAATATACTATAGTGATAAAAGCATTATTTGTCTACCTTGAATCCTTTTTAATAAAATGAACATTTTTATATAAAAAATTTCATATAAAATGAAGTTTGTGTGACATTCTGCAAACAGATTTCTGTGTCTAAATACAATTGTGGAAGTCTGAAATAAGTGAAACCAATGTAATTATTATAATAAGCCCCAGACTACTTAAAATGCTAAAGGCTGCTGTGCAAGGTATTATTTCCTGCTTGCTGGGGCCAAAGAATACTTCCATGACCTACATATATAGTCCATAACTCTTATTGACTACCCATTTGATTCCAGGCATGATGTGATCATGAAGAGAAACAGTGAACTGATGGGGTCTCTGTCCTCAAGAAACTATTCAGTCAAGGGAGAAAACAAAAGCCAGCCAAACAAAGATGTAATAAGTAAATAAAAAACAACTTCAAAAATCCTCTTTATTAGTGCTACTGGAAGAATTTCATGCAATAAAGATTGGAAGGATGCTCCCTTTAAGAAGGAAGTTCGGAAAAGGGGCATTCACAGGTACATAAAGATAAGCAGGAGTCATTGATAGCAGGACCCAAAATAAGAGTGTCAGGGGGTAAGGAGCAACAAGTTCCAACAAACAAGGATCCTGATGTAGTGCAAGCTTATTGCATCCAAGAAGAGAGTGAGGTCAACATGGCCAGAACCAAGGAACAGGAAGAAGAAAACAATGGTGGCAGACTAGATATGCTCGGGAAAATCAGTTAGATAGCACAGGTCATGCAGCTGCAATTGAATATTAATTAGAACAGATAGCCTTCCATGGAGCTAAAGAAGATATATGTAACATGAATAACTGCATTCTTTAAAGATCATTTTCATACCATTTTTGGTCAGGATGTGGCCGGTGGTACAATGGGGACATTTCAGTCATGGAGACAACCAGCTGTTCTCTTGTTGGATGTGATGCAAGCTCCACAGCTGGAAACCCATGCCTGGTGTTGAAAACCTAGTCAAAAGTAATGACTTGGAAAGCTGTAAGGCCTGGGTGGGGAAAAAGCTACTACTATTCTATGGCTAAACGGATTTGTTGGTGAATGTGAAATTGGCCTTTAAAGGCTTATGGTTATACCCATAGATTAGTGCTGCTGTCTCTTTTAGCCAGAAGGGCTTTTTTTGCAGATGCTACTGACTAATGGGGAGATCCCAAGACTTATCAGGGTGCTGAGAAGAAGTAACAGTTTAGTGCTCTGCACTGGATGAGGCATCTCTATCACACATGCAGAGCTCAGGGAACACCGCAGAGTTGATGGTGAAAAGAATGCAAGTGCCAAAGGGTTGTGAGGAGGATTTTGGAACATTCTCATCCAGGCATGAAGTGATGGATGCATTTATGACCTTACAGTGACTGCCAACTACCATTACATCCACAGCAAGACCTGTACAGTACTGAGTCCATCAATATTTTGACATGGATTTTTGAGGAAGGCAAAGAAAAGAGACATCAAAATAGAAGAAGGACTAGTTGGCAAGCAGAAGAGTTACGGTGGAATGGTGGTGGAGTGGGGGGGGGGCGACGAAGGTAATGAGAGGGGATTATGACCAAATTACAGTGTATTCATGTATGACAATTCTCTATAAAAGAGAAGAAGGAAGGAGGAAGGGAGAAAGAGAAAGAGAGAGAGATAGAGGAAGCAAGGGAGGAAAGAAGAAAGGAAAGAAGGAAGGAAGAAAGAAGGAAGGAAGGAAGGAAGGATGAAAGGATGGAAGAAGAAAGGGAGGGAAAGGGGGAGAGAGGGGAAAGAAAGAAAGTGAGGGAGAAGAGAGGAAGGGGAAGAAGAAAGGATAAGAGAATGAGGATGAAGAGAGAGAAAGAAAGGGAATAAAGGAATAAAGGGAAGGAGAGAGATAAAAAGGTAGGAAGAAAGGGAAAGTGAAGTGAAGGATGAAGAAAGAAGGGATGGAGGGAAGTGAGAAAGGGAAGGAAGGGAGATAAAGAGGGAGGAAGAAAGGGAAAGATAGAGAAAGAAGGACAGGGAAGGAAGGCAGGCAGGAAGGGAAAGAGGAAAGGAGGGAAGGAGGGAGATAAAGAGGAGTAAGAAAGAGGAAGGGAAGGGAAAGAAAATAATGGAAGGAGGAAGAAGGGAAGGGAAGAAAAGATAACTGCTGTGTGTTTTTCTTTACTCTGTGGGATCCAAGTCAGCTGGCCCTTCTTGTCCCTTGTTTCAGCAATAGCTTAGGTTGTTGCTTATGTCATGTCTGCAGTTATAGCTGTTTTTAACAGCAGCAGCAAGGAGCAAGAAGAAAGAAAATATCAATTTATCAGATCAGAAGTCACAGGAAGATTTCTGTCCCAAATCCATATCTTTTTGTGCAATTGTCTATCTAACTTGATATTAGGTAAAATTTTAGCACACAGTACTGTTGTCATTGACATGACTTTTCAGTGACAATGATTTCGGCAATAAGATTTCATCTGCCCCTTGAAATATAGCTCTTATTCAAGCTGGTTACTGCTTAGTAGAGTAGAAATCATTAAAATGGACAGAGAAGTGTTCAGGATCCACTTGGTTCTAAATGTTAGTGGTTTTTAACTTCTTGTTTCTTCCAAAATCCTATGCATCATTACAAAGAAAAATAGTGGCTTTAAAATTCCCCTTTTATAGTAAACAATTAGGAAACTATTGAGCTCATGTTGTATCAGCCAGAGTAGATGAAGGTGTATGTGTGCATTTCAATTTCAGTAAGAATTCATAATGAGATAAAATTAGCAGCAGGTTTAGTAATAAGACATCCCACATTGTCGTTTTCATGCTATAGGAATACTAGAGGCATGTTCAAACATTTATCACTCTTTAGTATCCAGTTTTCATTAAGCACTTTACTGTCATCCCTAATTAATTCTACCTTTCAACAAGAAACTTAGGGTTGGCTGTTATTGTTATCCTACTCTTCTGTGTCAGGGAATTGAAGCGGAGAGGTTAATTAAACGACTTACGCTGATCCCTGTAGGCTATGTTGGCGAGGTTGTGCCTTAACAGGGTTGTTGGCACATATACCACCCAAAATGACAATTTAAACGATTCTACTCCAGCAGGGGGCACCAGCTCCATTGTAAATTTGGGTACACCCTAGCTTTCTACTGGCACAAAACCTTACAAAATGGTATACCCAAGAAGAAAATCAATACCAGCTCTTCCAGTTATGGTAACCTTCTTCCATCATCTCTAATACACAGTACCATTTTTGCTTCTCAGTAGATTTTAACAGATCATCCATTGCCTTCCTAGCGTGCTTGGAATTCAGAACAGGGTTCCTTTTCCCCAAAGGTCCGTTCATTATGAAGCCTAGAGTCCTGAAGATAAACTTTTATTTCTTTGCAGCCTAAGAATTAATGACTTCATTTTTCAAAGACCACAATAAATCTTCCCAGGAAAGACAACTCCATCCGTAACTGTAATGTTGTCAGAACCCAGGGAATCTTAAGGAAAGCGTGAGAGGGAAAAGTATGTGGTAGCAGAATCTGCAACAAAGTGATGCAGTAGCACACGAAAAAAAAAAGGCTTAGAATGAGTTGAGCTCAAATCTTGTATCCATTTTAAAATTACTGGGAAATGCTCCATAACATGTGATTTCTCCCCTTCCATTAAAGGAAGGCTTATTTGGGCTGGAGAGATGGCTTAGTGGTTAAGTGCTTGCCTGTGAAGCCTAAGGACCCCGGTTCAGGGCTCAATTCCCAGAACCCACATTAGCCAGATGCACAAGGGGGCGCATGCATCTGGAGTTCATTTGCAGTGGCTGGAGGCCCTGGCACGTCCATTCTCTCTGTCTCTCTGTCTCTCTCTGTCTGCCTCTCTCTCTCTCTCTCTCTCTCTCTCTACCTCTTTCTCTCTCTGTCATTCTCAAATAAATAAATAAAAATAAACAAAAAATAAATAAAATTTTACAAAGGAAGGCTTATTCAATTTGCCCATAAGAATGCCTCTTGATTTATCACATGTAGACCAAGAGATAAAATGACCTTACCCAGTACTAAAGCCAAGCACTAAGCAGATTCCTTTCCTGTTGAACTGTAAAAAAAAAAAAAAATCTCTTGAATATTATTTTTGTTAATGCAGATTCTTTTCTGGACAGGCATGGTGGTACACATCTGTAATTCTAGCTCGCTCTCTCTCTCTCTCTCTCTCTCTCTCTCTCTCTCTCTCTCTCTCTCTGTCAAGAGGTTGAAGCAGGAGTACCATAGTTCAAAGTCAGCTTGGGACACTTTGAGTCCAGCCTAGCCTACACAGTGAGACCCTATCTCAGTGAAACAAAAACAAAACAGAGATTTTGATTTTGTAGGACTGGAGCAGCTCTGATGTGCTCCAGCTAACCAGTTCCCAGCTGTAGCCAATGCTTTGGGCCCTGTGGGACATGCAATGAGTAGAAAAATTCCAGAAGACAAAACCTTCATAGAATCCATTGCCTTCATCTTTTAAATACATTGTGTTGAATGTGTTCTAGAACTCACCAACTATTGTAGTTACCTTCTCGTTGCTCGGGCAAAATACCCACCCAAAAGCACCTGATAGGTGGAATGGATTTATTTTGCTTATAGCCTTGAGGGGAAGAGCCATGATGGCAGGGGAAAGCACGGTACAAATAGAGAGAGGCTGAACATCATTTCTGTCACAACAGGTGGAAAACAACAGCAAGAGAATAAGCACACCTCTGGCAAAGGGGAGCTGGCTATAATATCCCAACAGCACACCTCTTCTCGCAAGGCCCCACCTCCCAAATCGCCATCAGCTGGGAACCAAGCATTTCAAGCACATGAGTTTATGGAGTACATCTGATTCGAACCATTACATCAACATACTATATTTCTTTCTCTATCAATAGACCATTTTCAGAAAGGGATCTCATCCAAGGAAAATGCTAAAAATATTTTTAATTCTGAATGAAAGGTGATAATCAAGGAGTTACTCTTCATTCTTCTAGGAAATGAGGACATCATACAGGTTCTTAGAGACAGAAAAAGTGCTGAAATTTAAACCCTTTTATATTCTTTCCACTAAGATAAAGATTCAAAAAACTTGAGAACTGTTTTTAAATAAATCTAGAAAAATACTATAGCAGATATTTTTCACTTATTTTGGCTTAAAGATACACTAACAGAAACATACCCCCAATGTTTTCTACCACCAAAGGGATGTAAGATCTGTGTTGGAAAGTCTATGCTGTATTAACTCCTATAAATAGAATAATATATTTGTCTAGAGGCAAAGATATGGAGAAGAAGGAACAGAGGAGGAGAAATATATTGACTTATATTCATGTTCTGTGTGGTGCTTTAATAGTCCAATAAGTAGATAGTGCTGGCTTTGCCTGGCAGGTAAGGAGGCTGAACATCAGGGAAGCTGCAACTAGTCCAAGATTATAGCCCTGTTGTGTAACCTGTCATGCTGGCTCAGCCCAAGCCCTTGAGGTTCTCACTTCTTTTCTTACTGGAAACCAACAGACACAAAGTCCCAAGGTGTTTACATGCACCAAGACCAACACACACACACACACACACACACACACACACACACACACACACACGGCATTTGTCATTACTTGGATTATATTTCAATAATTCTTCTAATTCTGTCTATGTACTTACATTCATACAGAACCTTTCCTTTTTAGTTCAGTTTTCTGCATCACCTAATTGAGCTTAAGAATATATATAGACAGACCTACACAGTGGTTAAATGTGTTAAACATATTTAAATGCTATGTTAAGCTAGACTCTCTGCTAGATACTCATAGCAGAAAATAGGTGAAAAATATTGAGCCTGATCATTATTCTCTTTGCAACTACAGTTGATCCCTAACAGTCTACAGTGGTGCCAAAGAGAAAAGGTAAGTCTCCTCCCATCCAAAAATGTTAGCACGCTCTCTTTCTCTCTCTGCCATTCAAGGTCACAGCCAAGGATGGGCAGGAAGTTTTGTGTTCTGGGCGCATGGCTCAGTTGCAGTGTGAGACTGTGGCATCCCAGGCTCACCATTTCCCAAAGATGGCAGTCCTTCAGCTGCAGGGTGCATAATCACCACTCTGCATGCTTCGGTCTGTTTCCTGTTTCCATCACAGAATATGCTTTGCATAATTTACTCTGCATAATGTAAAAAGGGTTGCTGGGCTCACAATTCTGGTGGCTACAGGGATCCAAAAATCTTGGTGTCAGCATTTTGGTGAAGGTTGCCTGTCCAAATTACAATGTGGCAGAGCAGCAGAAAGGAAGCCTGCTGCATATAGAACGAAGGAGCCAAGCACAAGGGATTCTACGTGCGCTTGAAGACATTATTTTTGTTAATATATTTCACTATAAAACAAATAAAAACCAGAATATTCTGTCTGAATTCATTCTCTATGCTTGTACGAGTAAGAAAGAAAATCAAGGGCTGGAGAGGTGGCTTAGCGGTTAAGTGTTTGCCTGTGAAGCCTATGGACCCCGGTTCGAGGCTCGGTTCCCCAGGTCCCACGTTAGCCAGATGCACAAGGGGGCACACGCGTCTGGAGTTCGTTTGCAGAGGCTGGAAGCCCTGGCATGCCCATTCTCTCTTTCCCTCTATCTGTCTTTCTCTCTGTGTCTGTCACTGTCAAATAAATAAATAAATAAATTTAAAAAAAAAAAAAGAAAATCAAGCTATCTAATATGGGATGCACACACACACTTATTACATGAGAAGCATACATGTATTTGGGAACAGCTAGTGGTTTGGATTTTCCATAGGAACAGAGGATGCATTCTCCTTTCGCAGCTTGATTTTTTAGCCATGACCATGAACCTGTTTCTAGCTATCTTTGTACAGTATACAACACCCTGGAGAATTTGAACATGACATAATTTGTACTGGAAGGTGATCTCTGTATTGTTAGCAAGTACCCAAGGGCAAGATGCCTTTTCTAAACTTCTATGTCATTGAAACACATTGCAAAACCTGGGCTCAGTTCTGACACATCTACGGTCATGTCTGTAACTAGGGCCACCAAAATGCACGCATGTATGAAAGCATGTGTGTGAGGTGTGTGTTTCAGCTGTAGTAATGCACATGAGTGGAAAGTTACTGGATTAGTCAGATCCCTTGTTAAGATGGCCAGAAGACCCAGACCTCACCACCATTCAATCCTGTGTTTGATGCTTTAAGACCCTCCAAGGAGATCAGCCATGCTGTACCCCAATGCCCGATGCAGAAGCCTCTATGAGAAAAGAAGGAGGAGGCTGGGGGATATCTCAGTGGTTAGAGACACTTGCTTGAAAAACCTGCTGGTCTGGATTCAATTCTCCAGTACCCACACAAAGGCAAATGTACAAAGTGGTACATGCATCTGGAATTCATCTGCAGTGACACAAGGCTCTGGTGTGCCCATTTTCTCTCTCTCTCTCCACAAATAAAAATTGTATTTAGAAAGAAAACAAGAAGGAAAAGGTCACACATTACATTGTCAATAGAAAAGTTTGTTGTTTTTGTTTTTGTTTTAAAAAGAAAGCCACACAGAAGTGTGCTGATGGCAATGCTAAGGGAAGAGTTTGGCTTCATAATCATTTCTTCCTCATCTAATTTCTCTCTAAACATATCTTTTTAACATGAACATTAGATGATTTGTCATGAGCAAAAATCAATATATTTCTGGGCCAAGATAGGCCTTAATAATAGTGGTCATTTCTCACTGACTTTGGGATTCCCTCCTTGTTTTCTAAAGTGGCAGATGACATGTTGTGTGGCAATTCAGAAAACAGTGCAGCTTGCAAGGTTGGATATAAGGAAGAAAGAAAGGAAGGGAAGAGGGAGGACAGGCATGTGAGACACTGCAGTGTAGTACAGGGTTATATATACCTGGCATATGACCAGCAGATGTTTCTAGAAAGCCTGGAAACAAGGGTGGTCAGAAAATATCAGAGAGGAGGTCCAAGTGTTTCTTTTGTTTCATTTCAGCTTGCTTTGATAAATTTCTAAAAGTTTGTGAATAAAACATTTGTGCTTTCAAAATATGCCTCTTATTCAATTCTAGCTATAAAATCCATTATATTTTTAATTACTTTATTCAGATAAATCTTGACAATGATAAATGCTTTTTGGTACCATCATTAACCTCCTCCTTCCCTCCCTGCCACCCCCACAGGGACCCTTCTCATTGGGGAATATGGGTCATGCATTGTGGGGTTAGCCATCAGCTATGGGTAAGAGTCAGGTGTCTCTACATAATGACCCATCATGTGGCTCTAACATGTTTTCCGTCCCCTCTTCTGCAAATTTCCCTGAGCCATTTTGGGTTCATTTTAGGTCTGCTTCAGTGAGGAGGTCTTGGGGGCCTCTGTGTCTCTGGATCTCTGGTTTGGTAGGAGTTGAGTGTTCTCTGTGTCTGTCTCCTTCACCCTTGTGCTGGTGCCAGGGTCACCCAGAAAGCAGCACTCTTGCTCATTTCCCCAATTACTCTTAGTTTCAGCTGGGGCTCTTTTGAGGTGTGATGGGCTGCTTTTGTCCTTAGGATCTGTGTCCACCTGAAAAAGAAAAGCAAATTCTCCAAAGGAGAGTGAAGTTTGTACCAGATAAATGGGATAACTATGTTTTTAGTGAGAATTTAATAGGTGTAGACCCTCTTGTAGCCCACGATTGGTGGGAGCTTAATAATAGAGAGTGGGCTCATTTTTGAATATGGTTCTGACTTGTTTCTCAGGGTCAGCTGTGGGTTCCATTCCACTGAGCAGATCAGTTAGCCAAATCAAGAGCAGTTGGTTTCCCACCATGGCTATATGCCACTATTGCACTTTTGTGAGCATCACGACAAGTTGTTTGCTGCTAAATAGCTTAGACCATGGGTTGCTTGGACAGATGTTGGTCATTTTCCCCCAATCACTCATGTAGCACCTTCTGGCACTAGACAAGCTAACTGGGGACTGACTCTCTTCCAGATTCCAGCCAGGTCTCTCCATGTTCTGTACCAACAGCATATGGTGTCTTCAGCAGTAGGATCTTACCACTAACCTTTGGTGAGCCATCAAGTGCTCTGACAGAAATCAGGTCTTCTTTTGGGAAACTCTGTAGGTCTCTCTGATCAACAGCTCATTGTGGATGTTAACCACATGCTGGTACTGGGAGTTACAGGTCAGCACCAAATAAACGAAGGAAGAAAAAGATAGGTAATACAAAAGAGATAGTGAGAAGGAGAGAGAGAGAGAGAGAGAGAGAGAGAGAGAGAGAGAGAGAGAGAGAGAAGGAGAAGATTAAGTTCCATCTTCATCATACCCTCTCCAGGGCCTTGTGATTCAGGTGTTCGTACCTGGAACAGATCATTCTCAGTGAACTCACCCAATCACAGAAAGATAACTGTTGCATAGTCGCACTCATCTGTGGCTCCTAGCCTGAATCTACCTGAGATTTTGACATGCCTAATAATCAAGCATCATGAGGACCAGACAATAAGGTGGGTGGGGTGGGAGGGGAGGGTAAGGTTGGGGATGGAGGGACATAAAACTGGACCCAAATGGCAATGGTACCATAAAATTCCACATCCTAAAAGACAGACTATATGGTTGAACATAAATCAGGTCCTTATATGGAATGCTTTTTAAAAAATATTTTATTTTAAGCCATGTGTAGTAGCACATGACTTTCATCCCAGCACTTGGGAGGCAAAGGTAGGAGGTTCACCATAATTTTGATTCCACCCTGAGACTACATAATGAATTCCAGGTCAGCCTGGGCTAGACTGAGACCCTGCCTTAAAATATATATATATATATATATATATATATATATATAATTTTTACTTTTGCATTTGAGAGAGAAAGAGGCAGAGAGAGAAAATGGGTATGCCAAGACATCTGGCCCCTGTAAACAAACTCCAGATGCATGTACCACCCTGTGCATCTGACTTACATAGACACTGGGGAAATGGACCTGTGTCCTTACACTTCACAGGCAAGTTCCTTAACCACGAAGCAATCTCTCCAGCCTGATAAATGTTTTTCTTAATTGGCAATCTTTGTGGTTTTTTTTTTTTTTTTTTTTTCCTGTTCTGTCTCCACTTGCAGCTACTTTGGGACCAAGAACAAAGTAAGCTGAATGTTCTCCCAGTTTCCCTACTTGCCCTGGATTGGTGAAGTTTGCTATCCCTCTGAGGAGAATTCTCTCTCACTTATTAACCACAAGAGCAGCAATGGGAAGGTAGACTACAGTAGGCCACCCTCCATGGCTCAGAGTTCTTTCTGCGAGGAAACAAATGATCAATTTTGGATGTGTCATTTAGTCCATATGAAAAAGTATAAACAAAACATGTGTATGTCCATTAAGTATAGTATGGAATCTAGGACTCATTCTCAGCCCTCCAAATCTGTTCATTCTCTTCCAGTGCATAGAAAAAGATAAGATCATTGGAATTGCTACAAAGAGTTTGAAAATAAAATTTTAACTCAAGTTTTGACACTTACTACATATGCACTTTTTAAAAGCTGCATTACATGATGTTACAATTAAAAATAAAACATCAAAACATGTTGTCCCATGCAAATATAAAACAATGGGACATGTCTTATAGCATATGCTTCAAGTTAACTGCAGATGTGAAATGTTGATAGAAATTATTATCAATGGTCGATGTTTTTTGCATTATATCACAATTTACTTAATTGAATGAGACATATTTTAATAAATTTGATCTTAATCCAATCAGGCAGAAATGTTCTAAAAACTTCATGCAATCATTATTATAACACCTGAGCAGTCTCAAGCAAAACACTTTCAACAGCGTCTTCTTATTGAGGAATTTGGGTTTGGTTTTTAGAGTCTATGGAAATTCCATAGCTATTATAATGTTCTATTTGAAGAAAAGTTACTCTTTTACTGTTAAATCTCAAAAAGCATGTTGGAAAAAGGTAAGAGAGTGGGATGGAAAGTCTTTTTTGTTAGCACATTTTCCATGGAGGACATGACTGTTCAGCCCAGAACTGCCTGTGTCTGTTGTGACAGAGGATGTGGCAGCAGAGCAGCCGAGCTACCCAGAGCGCACTGTTGACAAGACCATTGGGAACTCCCAGAAGAGGCATCTTCAGGTCACACTGGGGTCAAAGATAGCTCCTAAGGGGTCCTATAGTCAATTCAGCTCCAAAATAAACACAATTGATAGGAATAGATAAACATCTATGCTGATGAACACTGCACAGTTCTGGCATATAATAACAACTCAGTGAACTGAAGGGAAAGAAGAGTGAAGAGATAAAGGAGGGTTTGAGAACCACGTGAAAAGAACACTAAATTTTTCTGCCAAGGAATGATGTAAAGTATGTATTCTCACTTGTTTCCACAGATTGTGAGATCTATTATAGCAACCATATATGAATTTACGTTTTCACTAATTAAAATTTTGTGACATTAAAAAAAAAAAAAAAAAACACCTTTTGAAGGCTGGAGGTGCTTGCCAGCAAAACCGAATGACCAGAATTTGATTCCCCAGTACCCACGTAAAGCCAGATTGCATCTGGACTTCATTTGCAGCAGCTTGAGAACCTGGTGCACCACTTCTCTCTGTCTCTCCTCCCCCCACCTCTCAGCAAATAAATAAATAATATTTAAAATTATTTATTTAAGAGAGAGCAGGAGAGAGAGATAGAAAGAGAAAGAGGCAGATAGAGAGAGAATGGGTACAAGAGAACCTTCAGCCACTGCAAACAAACTTCAGACTCATGTACCACTTGTATATCTGGCTTACATGGGTACTGGGGAATCAACCCTGGGTCCTTCACCTTCACAGGCAAGTACCTTAACCACTAAGCAATCTCCCCAGCACCAAATAATAAATTTGAAATCCCTTTTAGGGTAAGGGAGATGGCTCAGTGGCTAAAAGTGCTTATTTGTAAAGGCTGACAGCCTGGTTTTAACTCCCCCATACATAAAGCCAGATGCACAAAGTGGCACATGTGTCTGAAGTTCATTTGCAGCAGCAGGAGGCCCTGGTGCATCCATTCTCACCCTTTATCTGCTTCTTTATCCCTCTCTTTCAAATAAATAAATAAATATTTTTTTTAAATCCCTTTGCAATTGCAATATTCACTTCAAGCCTATTTGTGACAAATGACCAGTGACACCATGTCAGTCAGCGCAGATGTCACACACTTTTTTCCACAACAAAACAATCTACTTGCTGGCACTGCCCTAAACAATTGCCTAGAAGACACCTGAGAATGTAAGCACTGGGTCTACTATTCCGAGGAAGAGAACCGATTCAAAAGGCACAGGGCAAACCTCTGTGCAAATGTCCAGAGCCAAAGTGAGGACAGAAATAGTACATTTCCATGGGGACATGCAGGGTGTATGGACAGAGATTTATCTTGAGGACCAAATTCTCAGGAATGTATACCAAATCTTCTCAGTCCGTGTGTGTGTGTGTGTGTGTGTGTGTGTGTGTGTGTGTACTTTCACAAGTATGTGTTGTAAAATACATCTTTTTAAGTTATATACCTTGGCTATTGTCATTTTTAATGTTAAGCTGGATTTAAAGTGAAAATATCCCAAGTGAAATGATCATCTGTAAACCTGGTAACAGGCAGAAGTGGATGGAAATAAAAATTTATAGTTCAGGGCATTAATTCAGAACTCTGTTTTGCTACTCCCCCTTCACTAAGAAGACAGTAAGTCTCATCCCTTGCAGGTTTCTGGGTGACTTATGGTGACAACCCACCTTACTGCTTCAATACACCATTAAATTTTATCTTCAGGATATTTCTCACATGAAACCTCAATCTCTAATAAGCCCCAGCAATATAACACAGTAAATTTCTCCTGAGTAGGGATCACTATTACGTCTCTGCAGAAAACATCATTTTTTCCACATATGAAAATGGTTAAGCTAAAAATTTAATGACTGAATCTAGAAAAGCTCCTTTAGGCCATAGAAAATGAGTTTAATCTGTGAATGTGATTTATGGCTGTCAGAGCACCAAACTTCATTGCAGCCAGAGCTCACAATAAAATGTGCTGCAATACCTGCTCTTCTTAAAGATGCCCATCTTTGTCCTACGGGTGGTATTTAGTTCAATGATTCTCTCTAAGCTACAAAAACGTCTACATCTACCAGCTATCAAAATTATTGACCCGCAACTGAAAATTTGCTCAGAAGTGTTGTGTTTTCCTATCCTTCAATGAAGCATTCTATCTCATCCTGGGAGTGATGTAAAAGACAGAGTAAGGTGGGGAAGGGTGAAAGGATTAAGACAATGAATTTAAAAAGACAGCTGTTTAAATTAAGTCACACACACAATTAGCTGACACATTGGGAACTCTAGCCCCTTGCCATGCTGTTGTGTATGTAAATTTATAACAGATCTTCATTGGTGGAATGAGTGCTGTGCATGTTCTTAAGAAATCTGGAACATTTTTCCTGCACAGGAAGTACTAATACAAAGTAAGGCTGAGGAATATTGCTGTAATTATACATAGCTACCTGCCAAATAAGTGAGGTTTGATTTAACTGCATGTTCTAATTACGTTAAGATTAGTCAAGACTTATATAATTTCTTAACAATTTGGATCCATGTTTATAATATTCACATAGTTAATAATTTTCACATAGTTAAATATACCAGAAATGAATGAACATGATGAAGATAGAATATTGTTGACGTATAAAATGCCAAAAAAGTTTAAAATATTTCATTACAGTCATGATATGAGTTGTCTAAATATTATCTTTAAGAATTTATTTCAGGGGCTGGAGAGATTGCTTAGTGGTTAAGGCACTTGCCTGCAAAGCCTAAGGACCCATGTTCTACTCCCCAGTACCATGTAAAGCCAGATGTACAAGGTGATGCATATGTCTGGAGTTCATCTGCAGTGGCTGAAGGCTTTGGCATGCCCATTCTCTCTCTCTCGCTCTCTCTCTCTTTCTCTCTCTCAAATAAATAAATACAATTTTAAAAAATTCTTAAAAATAGAACTTGCTTCATTAATACAAATTTCAAATGTTAGAACTCATACATTTATATATATATATATATACATATATATATATGACTTATATATATATATGTATGACTTATATACATATATGTAGTTGGTGTTTTTCTTATTTCCCTATTTTCTGTTGCTGTAAAACAAATTATTACCCTAGAACATGACACATTAAAAGATCACTCATTCATTGTCTCTTGGCTGCTGTGGTGCAGAAAGACTGTGGTGGGGCTACTCCAGAGCTTCTCAAATGGTGATCACAGGACAGAGTAACTTAATGTCAGTTACTGCCAAGATGCTCCCGGGATTCAGTGCACAAAGAATTGGTTTCCTGCCTGGAGAGATGGCTTAGTGGTTAAGCACTTGCCTGTGAAGCCTAAGGACCCCGGTTCAAGGCTCGATTCCCCAAGACCCACGTTAGCCAGATGCACAAGGGGGCGCACGCATCTGGAGTTCGTTTGCAGAGGCTGGAGGCCCTGGTGTGTGTGTTCTCTCTCTCTCTCTCTCTCTCTCTCTCTCTCTCTCTCTCTCTCCCCTCTTTCTCTGTCACTTTCAAAGAATAAATAAACATTTTAAAAATTTTTTAAAAAGAATTGGCTTCCTAGCACTCTTGTAAGTGTATGTAAAAGTACTACCCCAGAGGCAGATGGACTGAGAGCTACTCATTGCTTAGACCAACGTAGCAGCTCTTCCCAGTTCCCACAGAAGCAAGACACTGGGTTGAATCCACATTCAAGGGAACTTGGATGTGCCTGCTGAAAAAGATGGAGTGATCAAATCAGCTAGCCAGTAATTCTGATTATCATGGAATAATTCCACTATATTTTTAGGGTATGGTATAGTATCTCAATGTCTGTCTATGATGCATACCTTTTGTATTTAGTTATTTCCCCCTATACCCCATAAGCATACACAATTAAAATAATTTTAAAGAGAAGATTGGCTCCAACAACCTAGGAGAATAAATGAATTAGCAGCTACCATCTATTCTAGTAAGTTAAGGAGAAAGCATGGGCTAGAGAAAGAAGAAATAAGAAATTATGTAATAAATAGTAAATTATGATAAATATAATAAATTGAGGATGAGGCTAAAGAACAAGCAGGACTACAGGGGACCCCAACACACAGGACTTCCAAAGAAAGAAGATAAAGAAGAGACAATGAGGAGGCATGGTCACAAAGGGAGAAAGAAGAAAATACCAAAGAAAAGGCTTCTGTTCCATTTCTGAAATGCTACACAGAGAAGGAATTAAACACGTCCATTTGATTTTACAACTATGAAGTCGTTAGAGACTATTGCAGAAGCATTTTCATTTGCTTAATGGGGTGGAAGATGGACTGTAATGGCTTCAGAAGCAATGGAAGGTGACACTCTGGTGACAGCTCATAGGGCTGCCTTTTGAGCTTTGTTAAACTGGGATTTTTTTTTTTCCTTCTCCTTCCAATTTGGCAAATTTTGGTATAGTATGTTGGCAATGGTATAAAGTTACGGTGCTATCATATATTCTGGTAGAAATAGCTACAAAGTAAAATATTATTTATGAAAGGCAATAAATATTAACGGCAACTCATAACCATAATAATATCATATTTAGAAGTGCGTTCAAAGAACTAAGCAAGGCTGAACACAATTCATAATAGACAAACATCATTTTAGCAGTGGGAACCTCCAAACATAAAATGACTAGCCATAGAGGACATTTCAAACTAATTGTAAATGGTGATAAACATAAAAATTCCTATGGCTGGGCTGGAGAGATGGCTTAGCAGTTAAGCGCTTGCCTGTGAAGCCTAAGGACCATGGTTCAAGGCTTGATTCTCCAGGACCCACGTTAGCCAGATGCACAAGGGGGCACACGCGGCTGGAGTTCATTTTCAGTGGCTGGAGGCCCTGGTGCGCCCATTCTCTCTCTGTCTCTCTGCCTCTTTCTCTCTGTCACTCTCAAATAAATAAATAGATAGATAGATAGATAGATAGATAGATAGATAGATAGATAGATAGATAGATAGGTAGATAGATATGAAAACAAAAAAATCCTATGGCTGTAAACAGGTAAGTTATTTCTCCATGGCTTAACAAATGACAAGTCTGTTTCTTCATCCACTGTATATGGGATTTAGTCTGATAAATGTTTTACTATCTTCCCAATGCAGAGCCCAAAGACAGGAGAAAGGACATCTCCATTCCATCCAGGAGATGGAGGAACAGACTGTGTAGAGAAGGGATTTCCTCTTGTTTGCCAGATGGAATGGAACACATTCCTGCCATTTCCACCCAGATGCATGGGGCGGGGAGTAGAGAGCTGTAGTCCCTAAGAGAGCAGATGCTTCCTAGAAACACTTGCATATTATAGAAGAGAAGCAAGACCTGTTGTGGACAGGTGACCACCTCTGCCACTGTCTGCTCCTCTACTTAGCACTGTACAACTTCATCTGTACACACCAATTCTATTGCCCCCACCCTAGTAACCATGGAGCCACATGCTGGATATGTTAGATTCTTGGACCAGTACCCTGAGTTTCCAGATGCTCCCAGTCCTCAGTGTCCATTTTTAGTTCACTTAGTTATATTTTCCAATACAATATACTGAAGCCTTAACCACGGATAACTATAGATAAGGCTTTCTCTGGAATTTGATGTTTGTAGATGTAGCCAAGTTAAGACCACATAAAATTAGAGTGAACCTTAACTTCAATGGTTGGTGTCTTTATGAGGAGAAAGATCTAGAGACAGAAAATCAAATGAATAGCATGCATGATAGATATGTTATATCAGGGGAGGAAAATAGTATGATGAATCCCTAACCAAGAGGCTGTGGGAAGGTAGCAAACATGAGAAGCAAAGGGGGGCCATGAGGAATTTTACCCTCATCTTCTGGGGGCAGGGGAGAGGAAATGGCCCTGCCAACAACTACCATTTACACACCTAGTCCGCAGAGCTATGAAGGGAATGGGTGTCTGCCCTTTGAAGGATTCTGTTTGTGCCAGTTATAGGAAACAATGCTGTACACTCAACCAATATATCCTATCCATATTCTATTTCCATTTCTTCCATTAGTACTATGGACAGCTTGATTATCTTTGAGCTTATTCTTGGGGACAATAAGATCAAGTTTGGAGACTTTAGATTTGGGCCTGCATCTCCCTTAACTTGGATGTCAGATTTAGTTCTGTTCCATGTCTGATGTCCAAAGCAATGCTGTTCATTTTTAATGTTCATTTTAGTAGCATGCACTTTAAGATATTATTCTATAGAAAGCAACACTAATCAATGTAACAAAAAAAAAAAAACTTGTATCCCAAAGGCCTAGCCCCATAGCATTTTATCTCTCAGTGTGCGTAATTGAGCTAGAAGTTTTGGACACAGGATGTACTGTCTCCTGTTATTTATGAATTCACTTGATAGAAGCTTTGCTAATCTTTAGCATGTAGCTTCCAAATAGCCTTATCCACTGCTATCCCATAAATAGATAAGAAAAAAAATCACAGAATGGATTAATACTTAATACTTTTATAGTGGTAGTAACACACATAACTCTTAGGGAGAAAGCGTTGCAGAGCCTTCTTTGATGAAAGTGAGCAGGGAAGTGTAAGCCTGGGTGGGAAGGCTACATCCCAGGAACCACACCGCTGAACACTATGGGAATATTATTGATGTGAAAACCCTAACCCCCACTGTGAGGAGACGAGGAGATGGAACTTTAGAAAAGAATTAAATCTTGAGTGTGGAGCCCTGACAAATAGGATTGAGGTCCTTATAAAAGGATCTTTCTTCTTATCACATGAAAGTAAAATGAGAAGTTAGCAGTCTGAAACCCAGATCTTCTACAGCCATAAACTGTGCTTTGAAAGACTACCAGAGTATGAAAAATACCTCAAGATTTTAGTAAAAACCTTTATCTAAATCTAAAATAGTTTATAATACTTAGTATTCCTCCATATCTACATCTAAAGTACACCACTATCAAACTTCAGCAGTAAACATACTGTTGTTTATACATTAGTTTGCTACAGTGTTTATGTTTGCAGGCAGTATTTGTAATTATCATTGCATACGTTATTCATTTCTAAGTTTTCCTAATTTATATTTCTAAGTTAATATCTATGTGATATATTAAGAAAAATAATATATCTTTATTATGGAGTTTGTGAAGTTCAGTATAGAACCTGGCTTATAATAGGTGCTTAATAAACCTTTGGTTAAATGTATGACATTAGATGAAAGAAAACAAGAAAAATCAATAATAACTATTGAATGACTCAGTATTAAAAACGAGTTCCTCTAAGGAAAAGCTATTGAGAGGGTATAGAGGTTGAGGAAAAAAAGTTAGTAACAAAGTAATGAATTTCAGATGTACCTCGAGCAGTTAAAGGAAATTGGAATCAAGGCCCCACCCAGGGAGAGACTGGAGTTGGGCTGAATGAGTATGTAGAATGAGTATGTAAAGGGAAGTTCTCACGAGTAGACAGGTTCTAAGAAAGGAAGGCAGTGGAAGTGGTTATAACTTTATCTTAGCATCTCAGGTATGGTTATTCATAGAGAAGGGGAGGGAGCTCAGGAGAACGCTCTGTGGAAGTTTAGAACACAGAGCATAGTGATTACTGGTCATTGGTTTTGAGCCAGAAAGAAAGGGAGATTTTTAAATTTAAAATTTTTAACAATTTCATATATATATATACACACATATATACTTGGATCACATTCACCTACACCCATTAACCACTCATGCCCCCCTCAACTCCTTCTGACCCCCTTTCTCTTCCCAACTAGTCCTTCTTCTACTTCCAGGCCTTTATGTGTGTTTAATTAGAGTTGCTTACAGAAACATGGGTAAGGGGTTGTTTACTTGAGCATGGGCAACCTACCAGTGGCTACATCACTGAAGGAAATGTTTTCCCCTCTCCCAGAAAACATTAACTGCTCCTCAGGGACTTTACAAGGCTCTCCCCCTTCCATGATGGAATTTTGATGCATCCAATCTTATGATGTCTTATGAGAGTAATCACAGCCGTTGTGAGTTTATGTTCTGTCAGAAAGACAGGATTGGGGTTAGAAATATGGTTTAGCAGTTAAATGCTTGTCTGTGAAACCTAAGGACCCTGGTTCGAGGTTCCATTCCCCAGGAACCACATAATTCAAATGCACACGATGGCACATGCACCTGGATTTCATTTGCACTGGCTAGAGGCCCAGATGCACTCAATCTCTCTCTCTCTCTCTCTCTCTCTCTCTCTCTCTCTCTCTCTCTCTTTTTCTCTCTTGTCTGTCATTCTCAAATAAATAAATTTAAATTAAAAACAAAAAGGAAGAAAGACAGGATTCCACAGCACTCCTCCACTCATGCTGCTCCCTCTTTGACAATGTTCCCTGAGCCCTGAAGGAGGTGACATAAATGCCATATTTAGGGCTAATCATTACAAGTCGCTTATTCTTAGCACTTTTGACCAGTTATGAACAGCTGCAGTAATCACCACCCACTGACCAAAAGAAGTTTCTCTGTTGAAAGCGGCACAAATCTATGGGCATCAGCAAGTCTTTCAGAGGTTAGTATGACAGGTACAACCTATGACTTTGTATAAGAAGAGCAGCAGGGCTGGAGAGATGGCTTAGCGGTTAAGCGCTTGCCTGTGAAGCCTAAGGACCCCGGTTCGAGGCTCGGTTCCCCAGGACCCACGTTAGCCAGATGCACAAGGGGGCGCACGCGTCTGGAGTTCGTTTGCAGAGGCTGGAAGCCCTGGCGCGCCCATTCTCTCTCTCTCCCTCTATCTGTCTTTCTCTCTGTGTCTGTCTCTCTCAAATAAATAAAAAATTTAAAAAAAAAAAAAAAAAAAGAAGAGCAGCAGATTCTCCCCTAGGGCCTTTATCTTCCTCATCCGTGGTATTTTGACCAATTTCACAATGCCAGTTATGAATTCCTTCCTGTGGAGTGAACCTCAAATACAATAGGAAAGCTACTGATTACCACCATTAATAGATAAGCCAGCAGTGGGCACATCTTGCCTGGCAGGTTGGTAGTATAGCATACAGGGTCCACATTTCACTAAGGAAATTGATAACTTTTCTCCCATAGCAGCCTATATAGCTGGCTGGGAGTATTTAATTACTATTATGTAATAGCAATTTAGGAACTTTCCCTTAACTTCCATGTTGCTTTATGTAATTGATCTAACCTCCATTAGGACGCTAGTAGTTGCAGCACTACTGTGGCTGTCTGAACAATGAAATGTGTTCAGGTTTTATGGTTATTTTTATTCTTCCTGAAAGCCACCTTCCTGCTATAAACCTAGCCTACTCCTAAGGACAGGTATACACCCACCACGTTTTGTATTGGTCTCTGAGGGAGGAAATGGGCATATAAAGTTAAAACATCCAAGAGAAATTTAGAAAATATTTAACAGAAAACACTTAAAAACCAATTAATGGAAATTTTTCTCTAATTTCAAATGAATGTCATCTCAACCTCTGTGTGCTTAGATGAGTCTTGGTCATAGGTGTGAGTCCACAACCTCTTTCTTCCCCACTGTTTGCCAGGGTCTCTCTGGGTCAAATACATGCATATTTTTTAGTTTCCACACTGAGCTTTGCTGATGAGAAAGCACAACTACTTGAATTTTTAACCTTTGCACACTCCCCACATACAGTGTGAGATCTTGAATAGAAGGAACACAATGAGTTCTGCACAGAGCTAAGAAGCACCAGGAGCCCCACAGTCCTCCTCCTGGCTCTTTAATACTGAGGATGTAGCCCATAGGCTTCTTGAGGTTAAAAAAAGGCCTCCAACCAATCAATGGAAAAGCTTCTTACAATGATGCCATTGAACAGGGAGCTAATTCATTATTTGATCGTGAACGTTCTGCTGGCTACTAATCTCAGCATGGTATTCAGTTACCAAATTGGCTAAATGCCCTCAGGAAACAGCTGCTAGATCACAGTCTGTGTGTGAAGAGTTATAAAGACAGAAATCCAAGCTGTGTCAAGACTACTTTGAAGAAAATTATGATGGAAGTATTTATTAACATTTTGGTAAATAAAACACCATGTATTGTATGTCATATTTGTGAATCTGAGCTGTTTCAGGGCAGTTTTCTTTATAGTCCCACATATGTTTACCAGCTGACCCACATCTCAGAAGTCACCTGCTGGATATGACTCAGATGGTAAGAGCATTCTCCCAGTGTGGGAGTGGGAAGAATCTGTTTTCTCAAGTAATGTCAGTATGTGTGAAATTTACCATAACCAAGAAATTGTCAGCGATAGATCATAAGATAACCATCGGCTAATTTTATTTTACAGTAAGCATGGGATGAAAAGTATTGGTATATTCTCAATTGCCACAGAAAAGCATTAAAATATCAGGAAATACATTATACTATACTTAAGTTTATTTTTTAATTTTAAACTCAATATCTCTGAATTTTAAACACATAGAAATCATAATTCAAGTTTTAATGGTAAAAAAAAATCAGCTATATGTCTAATTTGTAACAGATGAGTTTATAATGGAGGACTATTAAGTCCCATCAATGTCCCTTTCAACCAGTCATGATGAGGTGTTTATTGTCAATTTTGAGATCTGCACTAAATAATAATGTCCCCTTCTTTACTATGTTAAAAGTCATCTCCTACAGGTTATGTAAAAAAAAAATTTTTAATGAGGTTTAAATCAGTTCTGCAGCCAATTTAGTCCCTATTCACATCCACTAAAGATTTTACTCTTAGGCCATTCAGATAAAAATAAGGACTTAGGCTGGAGAGATGACTTAGTAGTTAGGGCTTTTGCCTACAAAGCCTAAGACCCAGGTTCAATTCCCTAGGACCCACCAAAGCCAGATGCACAAGGTGGCACATGCATCTGGACTTCGTTTGCAGCACCTAGAGGCCATGGTGTGTCCATTCTCTCTCTCAAATAAATACATAAAATCTATTAAAAATAAGGATAACAACCTTTAAGCAACCACTTAAGCTGAAGACTGCCTGAGAGAAGTAATGGATGTTTTGTCATTACCATGGGCTGGGTTCCCTTATTATTTTGAGCTATGCAAGTAAATCTTAGAGCATTTCCACCACTGCTGCCTATATAGGAGCAAAACTGAGACATTAGATAAATAGTATCCAGCCACTCCTTCACAGGACAGAGTGAGTGCTCCTTCTACTACAGGTAGCTGGACTTGAGACCTGAAAGACCTCACCTTACAAAGATAGGGAAGTGGACGAGGGACATGGCCATGGGCATCAACCTCCCTCTGTGCTGGTCTCAGAACATAGCACAGGAGCAGGACGATTCATCTGAGAGCATATCACACGTCACTCTTACCACACTCAACACGTGTGAGGCCATAGTTCAATGTTAAAGGTCTAAGCCACTAGTGCACTATCTGTTTACGAGAAGACCCAGAACATTGCTTAACTGCAAAGAAAAAGCCCAAGCAAAAGATAAAAACGCAAGCCAAACTAAAGAATACATTTGATTGTGTGTGTGTGTGTGTGTGAAACATCTTTTCCCACACACCGTCAATCCAGAACCGTAGTCTCCATCAGTCAGGAAGCAGCAGTGTGGGTTGTGTTTGATGAAGGATCACTCCATGCCATCATCAATGAAGCCACATTGCATCATATTCACTGGACAGTATTAACCCAACTCAGCATGACACCCTTCATTTGGCCAGGTGACAATTTCCACTGGCTTCCTAAGTATGAAAGATGTATTGAGTTCATACCTACTGAAGATACTGGCAAATTATTCTTGACACTGTGCAATTTTTCTTGATGTGTCCAGGGAATGTGTCCGCAAGCTGGGTGCAGTCAACTGTGAAAAAATACCCTTTCTGCAAACACAAAACCGAAACTTAAATGCTACTTCTGTAGCCTTGACACTCATAAACATATACAGCATGGTATAGCTCCAGGCTTTCATATCTGTAGTCTGTCTCCACTAGAGAATGTAATACTCTTAGATTCTAGATACTCGTGGTTTAGAGATATTTCTTTAAAAGCATTCTGGCTCAACTTGAATTCTCTCTGGCTGCTCTGTTCTGACAGGCAAGGCACTTGAGTGATTTTAACATCTATGTCCTATAGCTCACTCACTGAACTACATATCTGCTTTCTTCACAACCCATAGACATAGCTGTAAGCAAGTCTAACCACAGAAGAAAATTTTAATTTTTAAGCAGCTGATGAGATGGCAATCCTCCTTGGTTGCTGCCATAATCTTCCATTTACAGCTGACATGTTTATTCTTGGACATTTAAACTGTGACCCAGAAAGCCACGAAAGAAGGCTGGTTATAAATGTTCGATTTGATTGGAAATGACATTCCAAAATAAACAGACCAAAGTGTAGCGGAGCCTTCTTCTAGGCATCTATTCTGTACCACACTCAGCCATACAGCCCACAGACACACAAACTCACACAGAATATCTGCACCATATTTTGTCAGGCATACAGGCCACAGGCACACAAATGCACACAGAACACTCAGCCACCCAGCCCACAGACACACAAACATACACAGAACATCCCCTTTCATAATTATAGTCCACTCAGGCATACACACACAGTTATGCCATGGCTGTGCAATTCAGTAAGAGCAAAGAAAATGGATACTGCTCGGAACAGATGTCATTTTCCTAAGCAGAAGAGTGGGTAAGGAAGGCATTAAGCCTCATCTTTCAGCATCATAAAAGGATATCTTAACATGCAGGGAAACATTTGCCCTGAAAGCTTAGTTGGGAGGTCCCCTTTACACTTCACTCAATTCTTTGATGAGAAAATAAATGAATGAGGATAATAATTATGAAGGAAGGAATCACTTTGTGAAAAGGTGGACACAAAAAGAAGTATAAATTGGACTGGGCTTACTGCCCAGAAAACCAAGGAAACAGAGACAAAAGCTAGAGAAAAATAAATAAAAGAGGGTATTTCAAAAGCATATTTAGCAAACAAAGAAAAGAACAAGGTAAGAAGCAGCATAGGTAAGTATGTTTAGAAAGTGGGATGACAGGGAGAACATGAACAGAGGGAAGAGCGGGCAGAACACTGAAACAAGATGCTCTTTCTCAATAGCATTCAGCACTAGGAATGGGCCTACACACCAAGATCAGCCACATACAGAAGAAACTGGGGGAGTAGAAGTAAGGAACTGAAGCTTTACACTCTAACACTGTTTTGTCAGTTTTGGGGTGATAGGAGAACAATAACTTTGGTCTAAGATATTTATAACATTTTAACATGTGTGTGTGCATGCACACATATGTGTGTGTGTGCATGGTAACTAGAAGACACAACAATTGGAATTGAATATTTACTGGTCATTTGTTAATTTCTCCAACCATTCAGAGGGTATTTCTGCTGTTCCAGCTTCTTCCCATTTAACAATAAACACTCACTTTCAAGGTTACCGAGTCTTATCACTCTCCATAATGTATCAACCAAGCACGTTCTGCAAACCTTGATTTTTGGAGTCAAACTTGGTCACAGTATCATTTCATAATGGCTGTCATGCCTGATAGTTAACATTGGATGTAAAATTTAGAGACGCTACTTAATAAGATCAGCCCAGTTAGGACTGGGTCACATGGAGATGAGGAACCTGTCATCTTAGATGGTCAGGTAAAAGGTATAGTTCTAGAATACAAAACAAGTTTAAACCCAATTTAAGCAAGAATAGCCTTTACAGTGTCTAAAGGAATGACTCTAAAATAAGGGTGGTCCACAACACCTCTGTTCACTTCATCACTTTTTGGAAATCATCTTCTTTTAGATGTAGTCTTTCCTTTTTGTTGAATTTCTCCAAGTTATCTTAATTTTTGGCTTAAGTAAAAGAGTACACATTATACCCTGTATCTTAAGAAGATTTCCCCCTGCAAAAATAGGTAAATATAATAATACAAGAAGAGAAATTAACAAATGGACAATTTGGTCTACATGGTTGTGAGTATGGAATGAGTTTGTAGAAGACTAAACTACTATACTAAAAGAGAATTTTTAGTAATGGTACACAGCAAGAATCATAAAAGACATGCTTTTGGGCTGGAGAGATTGATTATTGGTTAAGGCATTTGCCTACAAAGCCAAAGGACCTTGGTTGGATTCCCCAGGACTCACTTAAGCCAAATGCACAAGGGAGTGCATGCGTCTGGAGTTCATTTGCAGTCACTGGAGGACTTGGCATGCCCATATTCTCTCTCTCCCTCTCAAATAAGTAAATAAATAATAAAGTTTTTTTTAAGAAAAAGACATGCTTTTGAATAATGAAGGAATTTTTGTCTGCATGAAATCAAATAGTAGCTTCCTCTTCCTTTCATCATGAACTAGACTGCCAGAATGCTGTGACTCAGAAGCAAAAATGGGCCCAGAGCATGTCCAGCCCGTGATGGATCTGAGATTTCATTCTAGCTGTAAGCTGACAACCTATCACAGCCACAGTGGTGTCCCAGAAGATAGATTCCTCAGTTAGAGACAATGAATGTCATTGTTCATAGCAAAAGCAGTAGACAACATCTCATGTGTATAAATTCCTTAGGCACTCGGTCCCACTGAAGCACCCTGCAGGGCACGATGAGAAGAACTTTGAGTTTGGGTGCTCATGGTTTTTATCATCAACAGAAGCAAAGCTGAGTTCTGTGAAGAGCGATCACATACCATCTCTTCAGTGTGTTTGTGCTGTAAGAAAAGCTTGAATAATGGCCTGGGCAAGGAGGAGCCTGGGACTGACACTGCTGAGGTGTACTGCAAGATGGGCATGAGAGTCCCACAAAGAGCAATCTCCCATCAAACACCATCAAGACAAAAGAACACTGCGCCGGAGCGGGGGGGAGGGGTGGCATTTGTGGCAGATGTCTTGAAGAATCCAAAGGCATGTTAGAAATGAAGTGAGTGGTTTTGATTGTAGTTTAAATGAATTAGGAAGAATTTCCTGAATGTTCACCAAACTCTCTGAAACAAGAAAGACAATAATTTCATTTTAGCTCAAACCTCTGTAGTACACAAAATATCTGCTACATTTTGGTCAAGTTAATTTCCCTGTGCTTAAGCTTCTCATTTATAAAAGCAAGTGATAGTGGAGACTAACTATTGGGTCACTATGGTATGCAGAACAATGAAAGAAAATAGGTAATATTCAATTCAAAATATACTGTTATTGTAAGAACATCACCAACTCTTAATGAGGTCAGGTTATAAATTAATATAAGAATCTATTTCAGTTAGTATGGTGTATATGAGTATACTCAAATTTCATTAACATGTGAAACATTTTTCACATTATAATGGTCAATTATTATATTCCAGTATATTTGCTATAAAAATAAAATAGTGAAAGCTCCATCCATGTGTTTGGTAAGATGCAATTCTTTGACCACACTGGACATATTGATTTCTGCATCTCTGTCTGAAAAATATCACAGAAATGTGTAGCACTCATAGAAATTACCCTTGGTAATGACAGAGAGAGAGAGAGAGAGAGAGAGAGAGAGGGAGAGGCAGAGAGAGGGCATGGGTGCATCAGGGCCTCTAGCCACTGCAAACGAACTCCAGACACATATGCCCCCTTGTGCATCTGGCTAACATGGGTCCTGGGTAGACAAGCCTCAAACTGGGGTCCTTAGGCTTCACAGGCAAGCGCTTAACCACTAAGCCATCTCTCCAGCCCAAACCCTTGGGGTATTCTTTATGTCAAACAGTACAGAGCTTACTATTCCACAAAGAACTGTGCTCACGTGATAAAAACTCAAATAGCCTTGGTTTTCATTTCCAGAGAGATAAAGTAGAAGTACGTTTTCTCATTCCACCTGCTAACTGCAGCAAAACATCTGGCTATCACAAATAAAACAAGGATAAGAAATCTCTGGAGGGCCAAGCACAAGGTACTCTGTCTAGGTACTACAAGACCCAAAGAACAACGTGGAAGTTTCTGGGGGTGAGTTTGGTTTGAGCTATATTTCTATTTTTTTTTTTTTGGTTCATATATATCACATGTGGAGTTTGAGAAGTTGGCAATATCCAGGTGTTAACAAAAGCAAAAAAAAATTAATAATTCCTCATCAGAATGGAAGTTCTCTTTAAAAAAATGACTGGGACTGGTAAGATAGGTTGGTCAGCAAAGTGCTATGCAACTATGAGACCAGACATTGTGATATGCACCTGTAACTGCAGTATTGAGGGGGTAGAGACAGCAGGATCTCCATCCAGGGCCTCTGGCCAGCTAGTCTTGCTCAATCAGTGAGCTCCAGATTTAGAGAGAGACCTTATCTTTAATACACTACCTCCAAAAATATGGTGGCCAGCTGGAGAGATGGCTCAGCACTTAAGTGTGCAACCTGCACAAACATCAGAGCCAGAGGCGTACTGAGGCTGCCCAAATTCAAGTCTCCAGAACCTAGATTAAACAGCTGGATATGTTCACGTGTTCCTGTAACTTCCATATGGAAGCAGAGACCCAGGAATGTCCAGAATCAGTAAGAGACTCTCACTCAAACAAGAATGGGTGGAAGAGCAATGGAGTGGGGCAACTGAAGTTCTGTTCTGGCTAGTACCAACAAGTACACCCTGCCACAGGTGAGTACACAGGACACTGTAAGGGCACATGCATGTGAATACACTACACACACATACATGCACACACACACACACACACACACACACACACACATACACACACAAGCAAAAGATCAAATAAGGCACAGTGAATAAAGAAGAAAATTGATAGTAGACCTCTGATCTCCACACAAATCCATGCAAATGCACACACACACACACACATGTGCACACACATATACACATGTACACATACATATAACACACACACAGACATGACAGTTTTCTTAAATTGAAAACCAGAGTGATAACAAGACAAAACAACAACAAGAAAAGCTTTTAGATAATAGTGACTCTATCCAAAGAAGAGCCCCATATTATTTCTATGCCAGAAAAGAAGGAATGAGCCTAGATGTCCACTTCCTCTGTGGTAGATACAGTCAACCCTCCCATTATTAGGTGGTGCCAGAGAAGGCAGAGACCTGGACATTTACCTCATGCTAGGTGATAATGCAGCTGTTCCCCCACAGCATATCAGTGAAGACCCTGGAGAGAAGCTGGATATCCTCCCCAGTCCAGGATCTGTCAAGGTATCTTCCCTTCTTCCTTCCTTGGGGGTGTCAAAGTGATCTGATAAAGGTTCTTTCTTCTCTGATGAGGGAGCATGTGGCCACTCTCCATGTCAGTGGAGGCCATGTTGGTACTTTAAGGGGCCATCCCTCTGAATAAATGGCATCCCCTGGGGAGCAGCACTCCCATCACTGCCCAGGAGTGAGTGCTCTCTCTACAATAGTGATCTGTGGAGGCCAAGAGCTGGATTTCTATCCCTATATGTTAAGAAAAAAGAAAAAAATGATAAAGACTTCTCCAATTTAGCAAAATACATAAACCTACATATTAAAGAGAACTCCAAGCAGGATAAAACCAAAGAAGTCCACCCTGGACATAGCACTGTCAAGATTCTGAAAACTGAAGACAAAGAAAAATAATTTTAAAAATCAATACAGCAATCATGCATTACCCACAGGGAAAAAATAATGATAGCAGGTTCCTTCTCATCAGAAAGCATGAATCAAAAAAGTACTGAAAGCATTGTCAACTGTAAAATCTATATACAATGGGAAATATCCTTCAGGAGAAATTCACAGGAAACCAGCACATTTCAGATGAAGAAAACCTAATAGGATTTGCCATCAGCAGATATACCTCTTCTATAAAAGTAATTGCCAAAAGAATTTCTCTAAACAAGAAAAATTGATGAAGATGAAAACAGTAGCAAATTGAAAATAAAGGGAAAATAAGAAAAATAAAAATAAGAAACATATAAATATCATATTCTAAATTATGTTCAAGAGATTCATAGGAAGGCCAAGGAAAAAGAAAACATATATGCTCAAAGCAGAAGGAACATACAGAATACAAAATTAAAATACAAGACTTGAGCCCTAACATATCAATAAACATTAAATATAAATAATCCAAATACATCAATTCAATGACAAACATTAGTAAAGTAAATTTGAAGCCATATTTTTTCTATAAGAAACTCAATTCAAATATAGTTATATGCATGACCTCACAGTGCCTGACACTACATACACAAGACCATCGTAATAGGAGGAAAAGTTCATGACATCAAAATAAAAGAGAGTGAGTGAGAGGAGGAGGGGATAGGATGGAGAATGGAGTCTCAAATGGGAAAGTGGGGGAGAGGGAGGGCATTACCACGGGATATTGTTTATAATCATGGAAGTTGTTAATAAAAACTGAAAAATTCAAAGAAAATTAAGGCAGAAAATCTGAAATGAAAAATTAATTATATTCCCAGAATAGCTAAAGAAAAAAGTCTATTACATGATTTTATATTAGTTTTCATTAAGGGAAAAAATCTGTGCTGGATAAGGGCAGTGGGCCCTGGGCATCATTTACCCAACGCCAACTTTTTCCACCTGGACCTCAGCTTCCCTCACGTTGTTTTGAAAGAAACCTCCAAAAGCACATCCTTTTCATGTGAGCATGGTGACTGTAAGACTACAAGATAAGGATTCTTGTTTTTGTTGTACCATGACATAGCTGTGATACATACGACACCATAAAAACACCTTTAAAAAGTGAAGTCCTGGCTGGGAGAATGGTTCAGGGGATGAAGTGCCTGTCTCACAAGTCTGAATACCTGAGTTTGGAGACCCAAGCCCTGCATAAAATCAGGAGGCTGTGGCATATGCATGCATGCACATGTGTGTACATACACGCACGCGCGCACACACACACACACACACACACACACACACACACACACACACACCAATTTTGTTTTTTTGTTATTTTTTTCCAAGGTAGGGTCTTACTGTAGCACAGGCTAACCTGGAACTCATTCTGTAGTCCTAGGCTGGCCTCAAACTCAGCAATCCTCCTGCCTCAACCTCCCAAATGCTGGCATTAGTGTGTGCCACTATGCCCAGCACAAATAATTTTTTTAAAAAAGCAAATTTCTTAACATCTGAAAATATCTAGTCAATATTCAGAAGTCCAAGATTATAAGACTCATGACTTCAAATAGAGCTTGATATTTTTTTTCTTTTTTAATTTATTTGAGAGCGACAGACACAGAGAGAAAGACAGATAGAGGGAGAGAGAGAGAATGGGCACACCAGGGCTTCCAGCCTCTGCAAACGAACTCCAGACACGTGTGCCCCCTTGTGCATCTGGCTAACGTGGGACCTGGGGAACCGAGCCTCGAACAGGGGTCCTTAGGCTTCACAGGCAAGCGCTTAACCACTAAGCCATCTCTCCAGCCCAGTGCTTAATATTTTTTAAATGATGGTCCAAATAAAGTTCATACACAGAGAGAGAGAGAGAGAGAGAGAGATACCAAAACAGAACAGGCTAAGAGAAAAATATACTATGTAACTATTACTTTTAAAAATAAGGAATGGTGGCCAGGTGTGGTGGCGCACACCTTTAATCCCAGCACTTGGGAGGCAGAGGTAGGAGGATTGCTGTGAGTTCGAGGCCATCCTGACACTCCATATTGAATTCCAGGTCAGCCTAGGCTAGAGTGAGACCCTACCTCGTAAAAACAACAACAACAACAAAATGCTTTAAAATGTATGTTTTCTGCAGTTCTCACTTCACCGCCTTTACCTCCCATTGAAGATGTGACCATTTACACTGTGCCATGGGATATTGGAAAAACTTAATTTAATTTTTTACTTTCAAGGGTGCAAAGTTAAGAGATTTTCTTCACTCTCAGAAATTACATTAGCTTTGACCTTTTGAATAGTGTTAGAACTCTGAAAGTTTTGGGGACTCTTACACATGAACTAAATGCAATTTGTAGTACAGTGTGCCATTAGCCGTTGCATGAAGGGTGCAATGGTGTGGCTGAAAAGTGATGTGTTGGGATATCAAGCTGAGAAGGGGTGGACTTGTGATATTTGATCTTCTTCACTGTCAAATTAACTGGATTTGGAATTACCTAGGAAGCATACTTCTGGGCATGTCTTTGGGTGTGGGGGGTGGTATTTTCAGAGAAGAGAATCACACAGTGGGCTAGGGTCATAGACTGATTACAAATGGATAAAGGAGGAAGCCAGCTGAGAACCAGCATTCATCTCTCTCTGCTTCCTGATTGTAGACACAATGTGACCAGCTACCATCTCTACCACAATGAAATTCCCTCCTTAAATTGGTCTTGTTATGCATTTTGTCATAGCAATGAGATAGATAATACAACACTAAAATGAATAAAAAGAAAAAATGCAACTAATTTGTGTGACACAACTAAAGCAGTGCTTAGCCAAGAACATTTAAATGTTTATATTTCTGGGCATGGCGGTACATGCCTTTCAACCTAGCACCTAGGAGGCAGAGAGGTAGGAGGATGACAGTGAGTGTGAGGCCAGCCTGAGACTACAGAGTGATTCCAGACTAGCCTTGGCTAGAATGAGACCCTACATTTAAAAAATAAAATGTTTATGTTAGTAATGAGAAAAAATTCAAATAAATCATCTCACTTCCAACTTAAGGATGTAGAATGAGAAGGATGAAATAAGCCAGCAGCAATCAGACCAAAGAATATAATCAAGTAAGCAAAGAAATGTGTGAGATTGAAAGTGGAAGTGAAGATCAGCTTTTGGTTGATACAGTTGCTAAAGGTGATGTGTGTCCAGTGGCCATACACTATGCAATCTATCATAATCTTCTTTTGTCTCAGCAAGACGAAAGACAGAAGGCAAAATGGTCATGGTGTGTGTTTCTTTAAACAGTGTTTTCATGTGAACTGGAATCGTACACTCTTCATAAATGGCCAAAGAATCTGTCTACTCTCATATGGGGAAATGTAGCATGAAAACATATTTATCCCTTCAGTAGAACTGTGAAGTGCATGTATCTTTTCTCAGAAGATTCATGAAGGAGTAACAGACAAAAGAAGCCATGGAGATCAATATGCCCCTTCTGCTATAGTATGGATTGCAAATGTCCTTCAAAGGCCCATGTGTTATAAGTTTGGTCTCCAACCAGCGGCACCACTGGGAAGTGGTAGAATCTTTGGGTTGAAAGACCTAATAGAAGGAAATGGCATCATTCTGTCATTCAGGGTGTGTCATTTAAAGGGACATTGGAATTCCAGCTTCTGAGGATATGCCCTTTAACCCTGCACTATCTCTAGGTGACCCCAAGCCAAAGGACCATGCAACCAGAGACTGATCACACTGAAACAGTGAGCCAAAATCAGCATGCCTTCCTTGTATGTTGCTCATCTTGGGAATTTTGTCATTACAATGGAATTTTCTGGACACACGGAGCATCCTAAAAGAACGCTACAGTGACAATTGCATGAAGTAGACACATGCTTCCCATTCCTAAAGTTTATCAGAGGTTCTTGGTTTTCTGAATGAAAGCATTATAAGAAAAATGGGCATATTTGGCAGCAATGCAATTTTGTAAATTTTCAACAAGAGGCACAGCCCTGTCATGACAGTCAACTTTTCCATTCAACTTGGGTTGCTAAGTTCTCTCTTATTAAAATGTTCCTTCTCACGATGAGAGCAAAGAGAGTACTAGAGAGTCTCAGTTTTGTTCTATCCGTGTGGTGTCAGCATTGCTTAGGTATTAATTTCACTGTTAAGCCATACCATTGCATTCTTCAAATGGTTCCAAAACTAATAAAACTAAAGAGATCATTGTACACATAGCTGGTAGAAAAAGGAGTATTGTATGAGTGATTGTTCTTTATACATCCCAGCCATAACAAAAAGTTCCCCAAGTCAAATCATAACTTATTAAGGGGATGATTCAGATTTTCTAACTTTTAACATTCCATAAAATGTCCTTTAAGTGAAGGTAGACCTGCTACATATATTAGAAGCATGCACAAATAAAGCTATAATATAAATAAAGTGAAATTAACTTATATTTCTAAGTAGTATAGTTAATGTTTACTGCTTTTAAGATTTCATGTGCTATATAAAGACATGGATACATGCAGACTACCACCAGAGAAAATTACAACAATGCTGAAAAAAAAAAACAGGTATTGTGGAGCATAGAACTGGGCTAACCTTACCTATTTATATTGAAAGATATGTAACATGCTACACCAGGATTTTATCATCTGTTGAACACACACAGTGCTGACATGAATTGACTAGGCTCAGTAAATTAACTTACTGTTCTCATGATTGCCTTCTGAATAAGGCATGTTTTTCCCATGAGAACAAAAAATCAAGACAAGGCTGGGAGCAGTTAGGTAAATTGTGTCTAGGTAGACAGGTGGTGTGGCCTTGAATCTCAACTATCTGATTCACATTCCTTTCATGAGCCATAACACTCTGCTTTGCTGTGGTTTTATTTCTCAGCTCAAATGTGTTATATCCACAAAACTCCCTTCAAGTGCCTGGCACGAAGAGCTGCCCACGACTAGTTATGTTATCATGGTGCTAATGGGCTCCACATCGTTTGTATATATAATATTTTGAATGCTTTCTGAAATGAGCTAATGCTTAACCCATCAAGTGATAATAGTTTCTGTATACCCTAGCAAATATAAGTGGTCATCTCATACACATAATTTATCACCTGCCTTGATAATATCTGTACCATTTTCATGTTAATCTTGACCTATTTGTACCATTTTCATGTTAATCTTGACCTATTTCTACTTTCCATTATTATCCTAGGATTGTTTTTTGTTTTTTTTTTAATGTAGCTCTTATCTTACTCATCACATTCCAGTTCAATAGAGAGATATCTTTCTCTCCCATTAGGCATTCAGAGTCCTAGAGGCAGTTTTGATGTTTTATTTCTTCTTCCCTCCCCAAAGCTGTGTCAGTATTACTCAGAGATGACCCAAGGAAGATGCAAAAAATGAATGAATGACTATTTTGGTAAAAAGTCTAATAAAATCATTGGTGTTTGAGGAAAAATAAAGATTTCTACTATGGTTGATTTTTCCTAATGTGAAGAACATAGATTAAGAAAATATGTGAAGGTAAGAAAGCAGCTATGTGTATAGGATTGGATAGACCTAGTCTTACCCATGGCTCAGCATAGAAAGGTAAACATCTATCATGAGAAAGGAAACAGCACAGTGATAAAGAAACCAAGTGCTTCCACATGCAAAGTATAAAACCCAGACCCTCATGTGTCCCAACAAGTTCCAATGAAAGTAGTGAAAGCTAAGCCACGGACAGGACTCTCGCCTGAGAAGTGCAAGTCCCTGAACCCTTACCTCAGTAGATGGTGTAAAATGACCAAGGCCAAGAGGCTGAGCCAACAATGTACACTGGCCCACCCATGGAACAATGCCTAAGCCACCCCTGTCTCCAAGTACTTGTATGGAATTAAATCTCATATTACTTTTATCATAGAGTTAGATGCATACCTTATTAACAAGTGTAAGGCTACAATTCAAAGGTCAGACGCAAATGTAAGAAATAAAATCCAAGTGCCAGTCACAGGAATGTTTGCTTTATGTGAGAGGAACTGTTTCAAGTTGACAGCGAATTCTAAATTCAAAAGTCAGTGACTTGAAAGATATATTTTGATTATAGGTTCTAGTATAACATAATAAAAAGAACAAAATCCCTGCATCGCAGAGGCCTCTGGTTGCATTTCTTGGCATATGCTATACAGAGAGTTTGTTAGATCAGGAGTGGAGATTAAGAATTCCACACCAAAGAATAAGGTGTGCCCTTTACCTCTACACCCTGGGGTACCAGAAATTACCTGAATAATGCAAGCAGTTATGCAAAGAGAAACCAGTGTTTTATGGCACCTAAATGTAAACAGGTTCAGCTCCAACTCAGGCTGTCAGTAAGTTAAAAAAAAAATGTACACATGGTGTCACACAGCCTCTGTGCATCAATAAATTTATAATTTTATTTATCTCTATGATCCATTTTGTCACACATATAATGAATAGATCACGTAGCTAAGGCCCTAAATATCCTCTTTAAAGTCATTTTCAAGAGCTCCTTTATGTTTGTTTTGCTTAGGGTGGAGTCCAGCACCTTGTGTATGCTAGATGTGTCAGTAAAGTGCTGTCTTGGGCCTATAAGTTTATTTTGATCAACAAATAATAATTATACATGTTTTTAGAGTATAGTGTGGGGCTGGAGAGAATGGTTCAGCAGTTAGGGGTCCTTGCTTGCAATGCCTGCCAGCCTGGGTTTGACTCCTCATTGCTCACGTAAAGTCAGGTGCACAATGTAGCACATGCATCTGGAGTTCATTTTCTTTGACAAGAGGGCCTGGCATATGCATACTCGTCTCTCTCTGTCTCTCTCTCCAGTGTTTTGGGCCTCTAGCCAGCCACCACATCATGCCCTGAGCATGTGGTAGGACAGAACACTTCCATTGTCAACCAGGAATCCAAAGAGAAAGAGAACAGTATAGGCCCTAAGCCCCTTCCCAGGACATTCTTCCACTCACCTCCCATCAGGTGGAACTTCCTAGAAGTCCATGAGGGACTTTCAAGAGCACTATTCTGGGAATCAGTCCCTTCACACCTGGAACTTGAAATTTCCAGTAACATTCTTGTTGCTGGGACAAACATCCAACCAGAAGCAGCTAATTCCAGGAATTTTGTTTATTTTGGCTTATAGTTTTGAGAGGAAGCCACGCCATGGCAGGGCAGAGAGGGTAGAGCAGAGGCTGGGCATCGCCGGCTGCCACAGTAGACGGCAAACGGCAACAGGAGAGTGAGCCTAACTCTAGCAAGGGGGATCTGGTTATAACACCCCTAAGCTTGTCTCCCCAAAAGCCACACCTCCTCCAGCAAAGCTGTACCTCCCAAATTGCCATCAGCTGGGGATCAAACTTTCAAAACACTTGAGTTTTATGGAGGACATCTGGTTCCACCACCCCCCCCCACACACACAGACAGAGGAAGAAAAAACTCAACTACAGTAAATCACAAATCACCAAGGAAATGAAACTTTCCCCAAGTTTTCTGTTTGATTTTTTTTTTTCAGATAGGATTGTTCTATGTAGCACTGATTGACCTGAAATTCACTGTGTAGACCAGCTAGCCTTCAACTTGCTGTGATTCTCCTGCCTCAGTTTCTTGAATGTTAAGATTACAGGTGTGTGCCACCATAGCTGGCCAATTCCCTCAAGCTTTAAAAAAAGGGGGAAAAAAAGCACCCCAGTTCTTTTCTTTATTACCACAACTCTGACCTCCTCTCATTTTCCGTTAAGTCCCACCATTTCATCTTCTGAGATAGTCCATCAGTTTTTTGTCTTTCCTTCCTGAAACAGACTCTACTCCTTACTTAAGTTATCAATTTACATATAATTTGAGCTCTGCCAATCTTCCATTCGTATCTTTTATTTCTTCTATTTCTTTTTCTTGTCTGTCTGATCTCAAACTTGCTATGATTCTTCTGACTCAGGAAATCACAGGCAGTCACCACATACACAGTCTTACATGCATGTCTATCCTTGTCCTGCCCTCCCTCCCCACCCCCTGCTCCTGCACCTCAGCTTCTTTACACAGCCAGTGTTCCAGCCATATTGAACTACCTTATTACTACATGCTAGCATTTTTCAAGATGTAGCACTGCCTGCAGAGTCTTTCCCACACTAGCCTGCTTGGGAAATGTCAAGTCATTTCTTAGGCTCAATTCAAAGCACTGGCTCCTTTACTAAACCCCATCTGCCTTGGGGTAGAAGTGAACATGCATCTCCAACTTCCTTGTCTACTTATATATTGTCTGTAAAGCCCTACTTCATTCATATTGATATTTATTAGCCTGTATGCTGAACTGTAAACTACATGGTGGTAACTCATCTATCTTTATGATATTTGTGAGATATACAAAACTTGTTGGCTGAATGAATAGATGATCCATCCATGCATTACATTTGAACCTCTAAATCTAGTTTCACAATGCTTTGTAACTGTCAATACTAATTGTTAACTTGTTTGGATCTAGACTAAAAGGGGAGCCAAGTCACTGGGTATGTCTGCATGGAAGTTTCCAGGTTAGCCTAACTTAACTGTGGATGGCACTAATTCTCATTTATGAGGGGTCTTAGACTGGATAGAAAGTAGAAAGCAGGCTGGAGAGATGGCTTAGCAGTTAGGACACTTGCCTGCAAAGGCTAAGGACCCAGGTTCAATTCCCTAGAGCCAGATGCACAAGTTGACACATGCATCTGGAGTTTATTTGCAGTGACTAGAGGCATTAGAGTGCCCATTCTTATCTCTCCCTCTCATTCTGTCAAGGAGAAAGCAAACTGATTACAGGTATTCATTTGTTTCTGCTTCCTGACTGGAGATTAAACGTGGACACCCACCTCCTGCTCCTGTTGCTATGACTTCTCCCCCATGATGGCTGTATCCCCTCAACTGTAAGCCAAAATGAACCCCTTTTCCTTAAACTGCTTTAGTCAGACACTTTGTCATAGCTATGAGAAAAGTATCTAGTACATACCTCACAGATCTTAAGTACATAAAAAAATCTGATATCATTTAGAAATGCCTACTCAAGTGTCACATTCTGTTGAAACCTCACTGTTGATACCAGTATTGAGCTTTGACGCTGATGTTAGTGTCAGAGAATCCTTTCCATGAAGGGTGGTCCTGAAGCAGCAAGAGCAACGATGATCAGTTCTGTTTACCCACTGCATGTGGGAAGTCACAGGGACTCTAGAGTTTCTCCGGGTCAGCAGAAATCACCAGCCAACTGCTTAGAAAGCTGCAGAGAGCTCCTTGCTCCCCCAGCCCAGAGGAAACTAAAGGAGCGGCAAAGCAATGTAGATCTCTGTTGAACCTTAAAGTTTGAGCAGCATTCTGCAACTTCTTGGGGAATGGCTCTCAAGGTGTGGGTCTAGCGTGCAATCCAAGCAACCTGCCTTTGGCACTGATGGCATGAATTGAATAATCTGTGATGGGACTTCTGGCTCTTTAATACAAATCAAGGCAGTATGTCTGAGGAACTGTGTTGCTTCTAGGACAACCTGTCCACAGAGAGGGAAGGAAAGTCTTTACTGGTTCCAAGGAAGACTAGAGGGACCTCCATGACTTCAGGAGGTTAGGGAAAATATAGAAGCTCAAAGCTCAGGTAGCATGTGGTGAATAATACTTACACTCTCTCCACATGGCAGGAGGAAGAATGTGAGACAAAAAGACAAAGAAAACGATAGAACATGGATGCTGCACTGAAAAATTCCTCTCGTAGAGAGATTTTCAAAGTGCCCTTTGTACACAGGACATCAGAAAACAATACCTGCTTTGAATAAGCTCAGACAAAATTTGTATACCCCCAAAGAAATGAAACACCATGAAAAAAGAAAACAAAAATAGGGGCTAGAGAGATTGGCTTAGTGGTTAAAGGCTGTTGTTTGAAAGGCCAAAACCTGATGGCCCAGGTTGGATTCCCCAACATACACATTAAACTAGATGCACAAAGTGCCATATGTATCTGTAGTTCATTTGCAGTGGCTAGATGCCCTGGTGTACTCATCTCCCCCCGCCCTCTTTCTCTCTCTCTCTCATTCTGTCTCAGCTTGCAAACAAACAAATAATAATATTTTTTAAAAATAATAAAACAATTTCAGAACAAACATCCCAAGAACTTGAGATTAAAGATATTTACAAGAGTTTATCAATTAAAGTCATTTAATATGACTAAAGGGTACATTTCAATAAGCATATTGATCCCAGTAGAAAATGCTTGGATTTGAGAAGCAATAATGAGCATGATAATAATAGTAGGAAAAAAAAGACAACCACATTCATGCATCAAAATAAATTACCATAATTAATTTTTAAATGTACAAGTATAGCATTTTTTTGCATGTGTTTTTGAAGATTGAAACTAACCACAGAAAGCTAGGTCCCAACCAGGGGATGGCAAAGACCAGGTAGTGCAGCTCTGCTCTAATCCACACCTGCCCAGAGGCTGCTTTGGCTTCTCGTCTGAAGAAGCTGGTGGATAAAGGCAGGCTGAAGGTGTCACATCTCCAAGTTCCTGTCACTGAAGAAAATATTAGGGATGCATATTACCCTTCAAGTAATGAAATTAAGAACTCATAAAAAAGGAAAAGGGTAATATGATTAAATGATGACTCTCAACATTAAGATTTTCAATTACTTGTACATTAAGATGCTAAAAGAAAATAGTACAATAATGGAAAGACTTTTAGCAATATAGACAAAAAGAGAAATAGCAAATCCAATTACAAATCAAAGACTAAACAGCATTTAAAGATAAATAAAAGATGGACGGATTGATGAGCAGATGGACAGGTAAGGAGGTAGATGTGGTGAGTAGGGTAGATAGATGGACAAATAGGTGATTAGTTATGTAGATAAGTAGGCAGATGATATATTGTTCTACTTATAATCATAAATTAATGCAGCCTAAAGCCAGATATGATTCCAAGTAAATATAAAAATTATAATTTTGAGATATCTCATTAAATAACTGATGTACATGTCTCAAAGCATAAAATAATAAAAGGCAACAATCAGCTGGAAGAATATTTTAGATAAAGGAAGTTAAGAAACTTGATAATTAAATTCAATTTATGGCCTTGGGCTACACTGTGTATTAGGAAAAACTGTAAGAAAACATTTTAGTGAAGCAAATGGTATAGAAAATAAAATAAGAATATGAAAAGTTACATAAAGCAACAGTGCATCAATGTCAATTTTCCTAAATTTGATAATATAGTTGTTCTAAAAAAAAAGATCTCTCACATTGTTAGATGCCAAGAGAGATGGTGAGTGTGACTATTGTCACCTATAGTGCATAGACAGAGGCACATGTGAGTGGGTGTATATATATATAAAAAAGGGAGGATGAATGTGACAAATTAGTAAAAAGTAGTGAATCTGGGTTAAACATATATGGGACTTAACAGTAAGTTTCAGGTAACTTAAAATGATCAACAAAAGGCTTTACAGTGTCAAGAGAACTTGAAACCGATTTTGTGATGATTTTAAAACTTGGGTTTCCAGTATATATTAAGGCAGTATGAGCATGCATTCATGGATTAGGATAGTACTGGATTCTGCACAATGAATATTTCTTGAGAGAGTGAGAGAATGTACAGAAGAAAAGAAAGAATGAGAAAGAAAGAATGGGATAAAAGGAAGATACAGAGAGAACTTCAAATGTCTTTTCCTTCATTAATAAGTTATTCAGACAAAAAGTGGCAAAGATTTACACTTAAAGTCTGGGGAAGTTTTCTGTATTATTTGCAGTACTCTGTGCATGCTGAAATTCTTTACTATTCAACAGAGAATCTCAAAATATAAATAAATCTTTCAGTTTTCTTGAAAAATCTTAAAGTTCCAGCCTCCAGAGATCCTTAAAAAGTGACTATAAATTTCACTGACATGAACATCCCTCAAATATATCTTGTAAAATAAAAATGGGTACAGATAACCATATATTGTCCAATTCTGTCTGTAACAATAGTTTGTAAAGATACATGTGCCACAAGGTATGTTTCCCCATCATCCTGGGTGACAGTGGATATACTGTGCTTGGGAAGTAATAAAATGCTACCAAATGTTACTGACTACCTGAGACAGATTGGGCACTAGTAAGCAATAGTATTCTAAGTGCTATTGAGAATGCAAAGATGGGTTCATAGAGCCACTTCATGGAGACTAACACGGGGTGCTCCAATAAGGACTATGTTGGCCTTTGGAGACCTTGGCAATGAGTATCCTGAGATCTAGCAATGGGGAGGAGAAGGTTTCCAGTTAAGTGTGGAATAAGAACTACAGCTATGAGCTGGCTCTGAAGGCTACAGGCAGCAGCATAGCCAAATGACGTATTTGATTTGGATGGGACTGATATCAAGATGCAAGTGAGTAAGGTGAAGCAAAATAAAATAGCAGATGACATCCACAGCTATTCTAGAACAAAACACAGTCCAGACTAGCCAAAGAGAGCTCTGAGGTGAGTTTTGGGAAAGTAGGAGTTATCATTATACAGGGCAGTGACAGACCTAGTGACAGTGACATAAGCAAGCCACTGCCACCTAGCACTTTAAGGCAAGGGGGAGGGGTAGTATTTCTGGAACATCAAAGGTATAGGCCAGAGAAAGATATTTCTGTAGGAGCTGTGATGACAGATTGAGAATGTCCCTACCTACCTAAGCCATGTCCCATATGAGAGAGCTTCAGAAAGAAACAATACTTTTGGAGGCCTAACCATGTAACCTCATATAGCTCTGACTAGTGCAGCTCCCACTCTTTGCGGTTCCAGGGCTGATAGAGGAATAGCACAGAAACATTTCTGCCTTCTGTTTATTTGACAACCCTACTGTGAACATATTACACCTGTGAGTTCAGTCCTGATTGTAAAAGAGTTTACATAAAGTAGAAATACTTGGCACTATGATCTAAGCATTTGCACTCTCTCAGAATTCATATGCTCAACTCTTATTCTGCAAGGTGAATAATATTGAGGGGTGGAACCTTCCGTCGTTGGTTAGATTATGAAGGTGGAACATTCACTGTGAGATTAGGACCTTTCTAAGAAAGTTCAGGGAGAATTATCTACAGAAGGCACAAAATCAAGCAATAGTTTGCAACGTAGAAAAGCACCTCACCAGAATGCAACCGTGCAGGTATCCTGATCTTAAACTTCCAGCCTCCAGGAAATGTTTGCTGCTTACTCACCCCCGCAACACCAGTCTGTTGTATCCTGTTAGAACATCCCCCAACTTACCAAGGACAACTGAGACCTGAGGTGTTCAAGCACAGAAAGGCCTCTGATCCATAGAACATTATTTTTTTTAATTTATTTTTATTCTTATTTACAGGCAAGTTTCTTAACCACTTAACTGTCTCTCCAGCCCTCCTAGAACATTCTTATCACCTCCAACAAATTCATTCTTTCAGTTACTTTTCCTTGCTCATAGTTGCTAGGCCCCCATACTAGTTTCTGGGTATAGAAACATCAGCCTACAGACACCAAGCTCAGACCAAATGGGTAGGGATGATGACAGAGCTGAGGAGCTACCCTGAGTATGCTCTGCTGTGGTAGACAGAGGGCCTGTCTGGTGGTCCAGGGAGCATCGGGAGAAAAGGGAAGGTACAAATCCTGGAGTGAGTAACAACTATCAGGAAGAGAGGGACAGCTGAGCATGCCACAGACTTCTGTAACCACAGCCCTGTGGGGAGCAGAGATCAGAGAATCCCTGGGTATAGCAAAAAAAAAAAAAGCAGCAGCTGTGAAATCAGTGAGAGACTCCATCTCAAGGCAATACATGGATGGGCATTGGAGGGGAGACACCTAGCATTTTCCTCTAACTTCTGCACTTGCATGCACAGGGCACACACATGTATATATTGCATACACACAGAAAAAAAAAAAAAAGAAAGAAAAAAAAAGAAGGCTGTTTTTCAAATGGAAAAATGTCTGAATAGTCCATGCTATGTGACTTGTACTGGAAATATGAGCAAATGAGCATCCACTCACCTAGATACAGACCTGCAACAGACCAAAATAACTTTTCCCATGTCCACCTTGATGAGCCAGTGAGTTTAGCGGGGTTGCTTACAAAAGTACGGATGAAAGGGTGTTCATGGGGGTGACTCAAAGGGAGCTGCACCTTTGGGAAAGCCCACCCTAGCACAGGAGACGACTTATGAAAGTTGTCTGGAGCTCCGTAGACTCTTCTATCCCCAATGTATTGTGTAATGCATCTATCACCTTAGAGGCTTTGTGAATCTTGTAACTTTCTGTGCTTCCTGGCCTTCCTACATTTCATGAACTTCCTAAAACTTGTAAGTTTCATGAGCCTTCTAATGTTTCCTTGGCTCCCTGAGTCTTATGAACCTTTCTTCTTTCTCCTCCCTATAGAACAGAATGCCTCAATTTGAATAAAATAACTATACAATAGTGTATAATAGAACATGTAAATTAATTCTCATTTTTAAATAAATTTTTATTTATTTGCTTTATTTGAGAAAGGTAGAGAGAGAGAGAAAAAAAAAATGAGTATACCAGGGTCTTCAGCCTCAGCATATGAACTTGAGACATATGTGCCACCTTGTGCATCTGGCTCACATGGGTATTGGGAATGGAACCTGGGTCCTTTGGCTCTGCAGGCAAGCACCTTAACACTAAGCCATCTCTTCAGCCCTAATTATAATTTTTACATATGCTCAAGATTTCTAAGGTCAATCTGTTATCTCTTCCTGTTTCCCAGAACAATGTGAGCTCAGAACTTGGAGCAGACTTATATCAGATTCCTATTGAACTGAGATTAATAGAATCTATCATTTAATATAAGGTTACTAGCCTTGTGAGTTTGATTCGAGCCTCAGAACCCCCTGAGAGAACCCTCTGAGAGGCCTCCAGTAGTAGATTTCCAAACAAGCCAGTGCTTATAACTTCTGGGGCCTAAAGCAACCATAGGCTGACATGAAGGCCTACAAGTGGATTTTCACATCTCTTCAGACCCTAAGGCACTAAAATTTCACTGTTGTTGTTTAAAGTATTTCAAAGTCCTAAGCACTGTGGCAATTGAGGGTAATAGAAGAAGGAAACTGTAATCATGAATGTATCAGACCAGAAAATCTCATGAACACACACACATACACACAAATACACATATACATGCACAACATACACACATACATTTTTCTTAGACTTGCTCTAGAGACATAAAATGAGCAAAACTCACAATTTCACTTTCTGAAATGCATTAAGTTTCTTAAACAAAAAGAAGATAAAAGGGGCTGGAGAGATGGCTTAGCGGTTAAGCGCTTGCCTATGAAGCCTAAGGACCCTGGTTTGAGGCTCGGTTTCCCAGGTCCCATGTTAGCCAGATGCACAAGGGGGCACACACGTCTGGAGTTCATTTGCAGAGGCTGGAAGCCCTGGCGTGCCCATTCTCTCTCTCTCCCTCTATCTGTCTTTCTCTCTGTGTCTGTCGCTCTCAAATAAATAAATTTTAAAAAAAAGAAGATAAAAGAAACTCAATCTGCCTTAGTATTCACAATTAAGCTCAATGTTGGTTAAAATCCCAAGAGATTAAGGCTACATAATTTGCCAACAGTGATAAGCATTTATAGATTATATTATATTATATATAAATATATTTATATCTTAAATATGCATTATATATAATAATTATATAACTATATATATATATGTGTGTGTGTGTATATATATATATATATATATATATATATATATATATATATATATATAACTATATTGAAGATGTTTATTCAAATGTCTGCAATATTGTAACACAGCCACCTGGTTGGGACTGAGAGGTAAAATGTGAACACAAATTACCTTCAGGGCCAAAGCAGGACAAGGTGTCCAGGGCTGTGTGATCCTGTGTGAATCCTGGATTAAGGGCGAAGCATAATAGGGACAAGGTATGTTCTGTGTTCTGCTCCCCTCACTGTGACTCAAAGAGAAGCCAGGAGAGTGAGGCAGGCATGAAGGTAATATTGCAGGTGGAAATGGGATGAGAGTGAATAGGACAAAACAAAAACCAGGAAACTGACCCTGGAAGGAAGCCACGGGCACTGGTCCTCCTTGAGTGCCCTGATGCCCAAAGAAGACCTCCTACCATCCCTGGTGGCCTGGAATCTGGACAGAGGAGAGGACATGGACAAAATGAAGTAGTGGGGAAGCTTAGGCTGTTGGGAACCATTTGAAAGTTGAAAACCCAGCAAGCATCTCCAAAGCCTCTGTTCAAACCATTTCCAGCCTCACACAGATGCACCCGCCCCCTGGTGGGGTGGGGGGAGACCCATTTAAGCTGAAGGTGTAAGGACAAGACAGAAAAGCCTAATTAAACAGATGCAATCTGTGCCCTCCTGGGGTCATCAAGAGGCCACTTCCAACCTTTCTGTGAAATGAGGCTGGGGAGCTGGGGAGGGGGAGGCAGGGCAGGAACACAACACTTCAGATGACCCTCTTCTGCTCTCCTTCTCAATTAACAAGCTAATTAGGAGCTCAGCTCCATCTTTAGTCAGCCTCCCTCTACTTAAAAGTTCTTATGATGCTGACACAGTCCAAGATGGAAGACTCTCAGCTAGCGCATGCGTTCAAAAGAGATGTCAAGTGGCTAAGATTTATATAAATGAGTGCATTGTGTGTTCAGAGGAGATTGGTATGTTTGCTCTTGGCATTACTGATTTATTTTTTCCACATGATAACATCCATTAGGTAAGATAAGTAAATGTTGATGTGTTCCTTTCAATTGTCAGCATGTACCACAGAGGCATCCATCCCGTGGGTGAAACTTCCATCCATTATCCACAGGCTGAGACAAAAAACGGCTTTCCTACCACATTGTTACCTGAGATGACTTATGACTCAGGAATCACAAAAGTGCTCAAGTTTCCTTGACTTTGTGGATTTGCATTGCAGTTCAAAGGGCTGTGAGCCATTGAGACAGGAAGTGTCTCAGTGACAGATTCCCAAGATATTTCATGGTTGACTCTAACATCTAATTAAAATCTACATGGACCCACAGCAAGGTTTCTTTTAAAGTAAATCTCATTTACTTAACGTCTTGGACTTGCACACCAGCAACAACTTATAAAACTAGTAACTTCGCAGGAGAAACCCGTGCTTAATTTAATCATGACTGAATTGTGTTGATGACTTAGCTGTCCAGCTGGGCTTCCTTCTCAAAGTTTCTGTTTGATCAACTTGAGATATTGTAATGAGCTATAGCATTCTCCATGAAGTACATACCCAAGGAATCACTGCTAACTTAAATTAAGGCATGCATTTTTTGACATAGCCCGCAAGCTATACCTCTAAGTCATCAAGTGGTCATGAACATACAGAATGACTGGGTCCACTGTCCCACCACAGATTCTGGGAGGAGGTCAGTGGTGAAGAAATGTGCCAACAGGATCCTAGTCTTATACTGTGGTAGAAACTTTTCCATATGGTGGAACTTATTTTCCACAAATACTTCCCAGTTTAGAGTTATGAAACTATTAAATAGGCAGTTAGTGAGTACACAAATTACTACCTTTTTTAAAAATTGTTTATTTATTTATTTGAGAGCGACAGACACAGAGAGAAAGACAGATAGAAGGAGAGAGAGAGAATGGGCACGCCAGGGCTTCCAGCCTCTGCAAATGAACTCCAGACGCATGCGCCCCCTTGTGCATCTGGCTAACGTGGGACCTGGGGAACCAAGCCTCCAACCGGGGTCCTTAGGCTTCACAGGCAAGCACTTAACCGCTAAGCCATCTCTCCAGCCCACAAATTACTACCTTTTAAAGAACATTCCAAAGCTGAAAATGTGATGTCTCATGCCTATAATCCCAGAACTTGAAAGGCTAAGGCAGGAGAATCATCACAAGTTCAAGGACAGCTTGGTTTACATAGTGAACTCCTGGATAGCCTATGACACAAAATAAAGTCTTGTTTCAGAAGAAGTAGAAAGAAGAGAAGGGGGAGGGAAAAGAAGGAAGGAAGGAAGGAAGGAAGGGAGGGAGGGAGGGAGGGAGGGAGGGAGGGAGGGAGGGAGGGGAGGGGAGGGGAGGGGAGGGGAGGGGAGGGGAGGGGAGGGGAGGGGAGGGGAGGGGAGGGGAGGGGAGGGGAGGGGAGGGACAGAGGGAGGAATAAGGAAGGAAGGAAGGAAGGAAGGGGAAGCAGGGAAAGAAGAAAGCAAGAAGGGAGGGAAGAAGTAAAGACCATCCTATCACTCTCGTGAAGCCTGACAGCTCCAGGACGACTCTACCATCTCATAGTCTCCATCGGATCCTTTTCTCAGCTCCTCTGAAGACATCTGTTTCTAAAGATATGGGCCCTTTTGATGCCCACACAAGTGCAATAGTGGTACACAGCCATGGTGAGGAACCAATTGCTCCTGATTTGGCTAACTGATCCACTCAGTGGTACTAGACCCATAGCTGGAGCTGGGAAACAAGTCAGAACCATACCCAAACACAAGCCCACTCTTCAATATCAAGCTACCATCAATCACAGGGTATAAGAGGGTCTACACCTATCAAACTGTCTATCAAAAAAGTAAGTGTTATCTCAATTTTCCAGGTGCTAACTTACTCTTCGTTGGAGAATCTGCTTCTCTTTTCCGGATAGATGCAGATCCTAAGAAGAGAGCTGCCCCAACATACCTCAAAAGGGGCCCAACTGAAACTAAGGACAACTGGCGAAACAAGCAAGGGTGATGTTTTCCTGTGAACCGGATACCAGCACAAAGGGGAAGGAGACCAACGCAGAGAAAATTCAACTCCTACCAAATTAGAGAGCCAGAGCCTCAGAGGCCCCCAACACCTCAGCACTGAAGCAGACCAAAAATGAACCCAACATGGCTCAGGGAAATTTTGCGGAAGAGGGGGTGGAAAGAATGTCAGAGTCACATGTTGGGTCATGATATGCAGAGACATTTATCATACCAATAACTGGGGGCTAACTCCACAATGCACAACCCATTTACATCAACAAGGAGGGTCCAATGGGAGGGGGTAGATCACAGATGAGCCTAAACAATGGTACCAAACTTCCTGTATTTACTGAAAAGAAAACTAATAAATTAAAAAAAAAAAAGATATGGGCCCTTTTATTTCTCTTCTTTGTGTCTCCAGTGCCTAACATAGTGCCAGGTACCACTATCTGCTGAAGTATGCTGGAGTGTATGGCTGGACAGAAATGTCTGTCTTCCGTGGATATGGGGCAGAAAGATAAGAGTCCTCCAGGTAGGAAGTAGTACAGACAGTGGAAACGTTCTGCTTCCACTCAGGTATACACTGATCTCAAGTTAATCCGATCTCATAAAGTAGCTGAGTGTTACCCATCTTTTCTGCAGATAGGAGTTACAAGAAGAAAAGGAGCTGTGATGTGATGCTGAGAGTAGAGAGGGCTGAGCAAGCAGATCACCCAATTCTCTTTTCATTCAATTAACTTCTGAACTTTCTAGAGACATAGGCCTTTTCTTAGGCCGTAGACTTTGAGACATTGGCCAATGAATAATTTAGGGACAAGAAACTGAACTGGAACATTGAAGTTATGTATTTCGTTCAACTGTAGGACTTCAGAAAAGTCAGTTTGTTTCTTAAGTCCTCAACCTCCTTTAGAACACAAAGATTTTGGATTAGCTATTTCCTTCAGCACATACCTCACAAGCACCTACCCCGGCCAGAGATGCTGGGACACAGTAGTGGCTAAAACAAGCAAGGGACTGACCCTAGGGGGGCTCACCTTCTGGAGAAAACACTTAATGTCTAGTAAATAAGATTTTGAGAGGCGAAGAGGGCTATGGAGATAAATAAAGGACACGGGAAACGTGGAAAACTGTACCAACTTTTCTCTGTTAAGCCATGAGTCAAGTGATTTTTGTGAAATATGGTATCATGAGTGGAATTACAAAAAAAAACTTAGATGTGGAAAGCGCCTTATAGATTGTTCTGTGCTTGACTTTACAACTGAAACTAATGGGGTAAGAGATATGGCTCACAGGAAGATAGGTACTTGAAGTGGGTGATGGAACATGGGAAGGTGGATAGGCGATAGAAGAGTGGACAGGAGATGCATGAATAGCTGATTATGAAGAAGAGAGATGATTGTAGATAAGTGTTACTGTAGGAGCATATGCCTTTAATAGGCTTGACTTCTGGCCAAGCATACAAGATGGCTGAAGTTTATTATTGCAACCAAGATTCAGAACCGCTTATGCAGATGAGAAGAGATCGTGGTCTGGAGTGCACCTGTGCACAGACTTCCTCCATAAGTGCCCTGGGACTAGAATAAAGAGGTCACCTCAGCTCTGTTCTACCAGGCTCGGCTCAGCCAGGCTCTGCCTTGCATTGCAGCTGGTGTCTACAAATGTCTACCTTGTGTGCCCTCTTCCAGCTGTGCTCACCCCCTCCACAAATGCCCCTGGAGCTGCCCCCTCCTGACAATTACCTTCTTGCTGCAACAAAATACCCAATTAAGTGACTTAAGGAGGAAGGATTTGTCTCTTTTTATAGTTCAAAGGGACATAGTCCATCATGGTGCAGCAGCCCCTAAGTTGGAAAACAGAGAGATGGATGCTGTAGCTCCATCAGCTCTCCTTTCTATGAGGTCCAGAACCCCAGCCTATTGATTGTACTGCCCACATTTAGGATGGATCTTCCCATCTCAATTAACCTAATCTTTAAGAACCTTCCCAGATGTTCCCAGATGTTTGTTTCTATGGTGATCCTAAATCCTGTCAAGTTGACAATATCATACACAGATGGATGCATAATATGTACATACATAGATAGACATATTTCAAGTCATCTACATCTACAGACTTTCACTAAATTTCTGCTTATTTGCAATGGCACATGAGCATCTCCTAACAGTGAAATCCTTAGCTGGCTTGTACCTATTCACAGGAGCTGATGACTTCTACCTTTTCCCTTTAATTCATAATCACTAAACTAGTGACTTCATGTTAGTCATTTAAAATCAGCCATAGTGATGTACTTACACCATGGAAATTCACAAACACTACACCTCAAAGCCTGTTGTCATCATATTTTGGAGAGAAGGTATTTACTGTTTACCAACATTCCACTGACCTCTAGTCCCCTAGGCCAACTCCCCAGTGTGAGAGTTTGGCATCATTTAATCACTTAAGAGAGTTAATATTTCCATTTACTAAGTAGAAAGACAATCAGAAAAAGAGAAGAAGGGGAGGGTGGAAAGAAAAAGGAGTGGAAAGGACTTAGTGCAAAAGATTTGTGCATCTTGGTCTTGAGCTAATGTGAGGATTTGTCCATTTCCACAAAACCCACTATGGTCTGCTGAATTTGTCCAAGTCATCTGATGGTGAAGATCCTTTTTTTTTTTTTTTTTTTTTTTTTTTTTTGGTTATTTAATTGCCTCCAGCTGTAGGAATCCCTTTTGCCTCTGATCTATTGAAACTGGCCTTTTGGTTAACCTCCCTGTTTATTTAAACTCCAAACCCACAGACTGTTTTTTTTTTTTTTCCTTTTGTTTTATCTGCTGTTTCAGAGGCTAGGAAGGTGGGATGGGGGAGGCGGCTCAAAGGCTACAAGGGCAGCTCTGGGAACTCAGGGGACCCATTCTCACAAGTACCAGGGATTCTGCTGGGCAGACCAAGAGTGTTTGGATCTAACTCTTATGGAAGGTTATTGATCCAGTAGTTTCCTTGGGACTAAAAGGCCCAGAAGTTGAAGCTTATACATTACACTGCACTTTGACATCATATGACCTTGAGTAAGTCACCTGTTCCTCTGTTGACCTTGGATTTCTCATGTGGGGATGAAAAATGTGTAATAAGATATCTCAGATTTGAATCTCAGATTTTTGGATTCTCAAGAGGAAACACAAGTCTCCTTATTTCACTGCTGAACAGAGGAGAGCCGCTAGTGGGTGTCCTCAGCATTTCACTTGCACTTTAATGTTTCAATTACTGGACATCATTTTTAGGTGGGCCAGAATCTAAAATAGAACAAAAATAAATTAATAACTAAATAAACAGAAAGTGGTTCGTAGTAAGCAATGCAGAACAGAAGGAAAAAGTGGTTGTGTGATCTCTCTCCTATCTGTTTTTTGCCCTTCTGAGATAGACACAATAGAATCACCTGCTTCCCTAAGTCTGTATAAGCCAAACCTGAATTAAGAGAACTGATCTGGAATGCTATAGCTAGACAATTAAGAAATAGAAATATAGAGAAAAGGGAAAGAACAATTGAGCATTTCTCTGTAAAAAATGGAAAGGGAGGAGTACTGTCTTTGTCTCCTACAGCTCTAGAGGCACAACTGTAGGGAAGTTCCTACCATAAGAATGAATGGTGTCATAGTGCTGGAGATGCTTTTGATAAGTAGTTAAGAGATAAGCTTGAGGGCTGAAGGGATGGCTTGGCTGTTAAAGTATTTGCCTGCAAAGCCAAAGGACCAAGGTTCGATTCTCCTGGACCCACATTAGCCAGATGCGCAAGGGGGGCACAGGCATCCAGAATTCCTTTGCAGTGGCTGGAGGCCCTGTCCTGCCCATTCTCTCTCTCTCTCTCTCTCTCTCTCTTCCCTGCCCTCTTTCTCTGTCAAATAAATAAATAAAAATAAAATATGTGTTGAAAAGAAAGAGATAGCTTGAAATAGTGCCTAGTTTATCTGGATGGGAAAACTAACTTTTTTCAATGCAATAACATTTTAGTAAAAAGATTTATGTGAAGCCTTCTCAACTGATGCACATTTTCAGCCCAGGAGACAATTTCCTTCATCACTTGTGACCTTTTTCCTCTACTTGTCAAAAGGCCATCACCTGCTCACCCTTGACTTACTTGTCCTGTTCACTGGGGGCCAATGAACGGCCTGAAGAAGTTTATCTATGTATTCACTCAGTTCTTGAAGACACTCTGTCAATCATGTACTGTCAATACCCCCATTATGTACATGAGGAAACTAAGGCAGAAAAGAAATTAATACATTTATACAAGCTTACCCAACAAGGAAACGGTAGAACTCAGATGGAAAGGTAGGCTGGCTTCCTGCAGAACGTGCTACCCACCATATTACTGTGACTGAACCCTAGATTCATGCCTGCACACAACACACCAGCACTGCTTTCGCCCTAGTAGGTGTTTGTTGAAGTGAGTCCTTCCTTTCCCCACCTATGGGAGCTCTAATAGCTGAGGACACAGGTCTTTGAAACACCCCACCTGTTGGTGGATAATCCCTTTCAAGTGCAAATGCCCATGCATCCCATTCCTAGAAATACGCACATAGATGTCTTCTGTCAGAGAATGGCCAGGCACTCCATGGCCTGTGACCTACTGGCTCTATGGTGGATCCTTTCAGAGACTGGGACAGGATGCACAAAGGCTGCTTCAGCAACTCTGGATAGAACCTTCCCAGTGTCATTGGCTGGTATGCAGAGCAGCTGAGGGCCAGGAAAGCACCGGACCTTTTACTGAGTGAAGGTCTCTGTCTGCTCATGGTAGCTATACCTGGAGGTAATTGTCTTCAGCTCATTTGTCCAATATCCAGGGTTAGCTCTTGACAAAATCAGTAAATATGTGAGTTATTTCCTCTGAATTCTCTGGTTTGCCTCTAAGTCTATTTACTACAGCTTTGAGCTCTTTAGAGCAACAGAATCTGGAGCCCTTATCCTGCTTTCACATCACACCTCTATGCCTGATTTTTCCCATAAGCTGACATTTGTAGCTTGATGTTAGAGAGCTTTTCACCTAGGTATCCAACCACCAGCTCACGATAGCTGTGAAAGTAGCCCAGAACAAAATTCTAGACTTACTTAAAACATTCTGAGATATTTTTACAATTTGTGTTTTGTAAATTGCTCAGTTCTGGGATGCAAAGTTTATAAATGCCAAGGTCATGTTGCAGTCTCACATAAAATAAATGTATGTGTGTTCTCACAGCCTGAGGCCATTGGGTGAACACCTCTATATTGACTAACAGATTCTAAGACATCACCTGCTGGTAGCCATTTAAGAGGACTGTTTGCCTTATGTGCAAAATTAGACCATTGGTTATATAAATTCTGGCAAGACATAAAGAAAGCAAGACTTTTTGGATAGTCTGGAATGGACTGCTCTAAATGGAGACATCTTGGGATGCCCAAATGTGACTCACATGGGGGTCACCTACTCTTAGGTTGTACAAAGGGTTTGGAGCTAGAGTCTCTGCCTTGCTTAGCACTTAAACAAAACTTTTTATTAAAAAGCTTCATAATTGTATGCAATGTATTTTAGCTATAATTCCCTCCCCTTATTACCTTCTTTGTCCTTTCCCCTCCCCTGGACCTTCTTTGTCTTCCAACTAGTCCCTCTTCCACTTTATTGACATACTTTTTGCCTTCCCCCATCATCCATGATGAAATGTTAACAGGCCTAATGCCATGAGGGTCTTGTGCAGGTAACAACAGTGAGCTCATGAACGTAGTGGCCACTCAGGTCTGGAAGACAGTATTCTATACCACTCCTCCCTATCTTCTGGCTCTTGCATTCTCTCTGCCCTGTCTTTTGCAGTGTCCCATGAGCCTTGGGGGGGGGGAACATATATGTTTTATTTAGCACTGTACCCTCAATAGTCTGTTATTCTGAGCCCTTTGATGAGTGTTGAGATTCCCCAGTAGTCATCTCAAAATAAACTTCTCTGACTAAAGGTGAAAACCACATCAACCTATGGGCACAAACCATAAACATAAATATTTAGAGGGGAATTTTCTGAGCATAGCATATTCATTAGGCAAACAACAATAGTAGCTTACCTCAACCTCCACTACAGGGTTTATGGCTTTTTCTAGCCTTTTGAACTAGGTTTTCAGTACTAGGAATGAATCCCTCCCTTGGAACAGGCCTCAAATCCAATAAAAGAGCAGTTGGTTGCCCCCATAACTGTCATTCCACCATTGTACCCGTGGGTACATCTTGCTATTTGTCTAGTTTGCAGGTTTCACTGCTGGGTAAGACTGTTGGTGCCTCACCATCTCCTCTCTCCCAACCCCCACAGCCCCATACATAGAACTTTCCAGCACTATGACAACTAGTCAGCAGAAGAGGCTTCCAGCTCAGCTCCAGCTTGATTTCTCAGGGCTCTGATACCACAGTGTGTGCTGTGTCTAGCACTATGGTCTTACTACAGTTCTGATGGGTGACCAAGTTGTTTTCTTTCTCCTACCTCCCCAAGTATTTTTTAAATTTTTATTTATTTGTAAAGGGCTTGGGGGAGAATGGCCACACCAGGACACAGTGCCACTACAAACAAACCCCAGATGCATGCACCACTTTGTGTATCTGGCTTCATATGGGTACTAAGAAACCAAACTTTGGGCTGGAGAGATGGCTTAGTGGTTAAGCACTTGCCTGTGAAGCCTAAGGATGCTGGCTCCAGGCTTGATTCCCCAGGACCCACATTAGCCAGATGCACAAGGGGGCGCACGCTTCTGGAGTTCATTTGCAGTGGCTAGAAGCCCTGGTGTGTCCGTTCTCTACCTCTCTCTCTCTCTCTCTCTCTCTCTCTCTGATTACAAATAAATAAAAATTAAAAAAAAAAGAAACCAAACCTGAGTTGTTAGATTTTGCAAGCAAGCACCTTAACCACTAAGCCATCTCCCCAGCCCCTTCACAAGTTTTAACATCCACAAACACACATGCACACTCACACAGATATATGTGCACACACTGGCATCCAGGGATACTCTCATAGGCAATCTGTATTACAAACCCTTGCAACAAGGTTTCACAGCCAGTGTCGACACAAAACACACAGCTCTCATCTCAATGGGGAATAAGAGATATTTTATCCTGGAGACAAACATGCGAGACCATGCTTAGGAGGACACATTTAGTTTATCCCAAATTCCATGGTCTACCAAAACCACAATGTCATGAAGGTTTTATAACTAAAGAACAAAAGAAAGTTGTAAACCAAAGCACTTTTTAATACTTTCAAATTACAAGGGCAAGTTACAGCAATGCTAGGCACTCTCTGCTAAAGCTTTAGATATTACCTGATGCTATCCTTAGCCTTTGTGTAGGTGGAAGCTGGTGGCTTATCGGTATATATCCAAAAGGTTTCATCTGATCACCCGAGAGCCACAAGGATATCAGATCAGATATAAAGGTGGACAATAATTAGCTAGTAAGGGTCTGAAGGTAGCCCAAGGTAATTTGGCTCTGATCCTGCAACATTCCATCTAACTGTGATCACAGGAGTTCTATCAGTCCATTCAGACTTGTTTGAAGTTGATGTAGTGCTATATACAGGTGACACATGCAAGGAAGTATCCAGATATAGCCACAAATGCAGTACACTAAGGAAGGTCAGTGGTTCTACCCACGAGTGTGTCACCTATGAAGCATACTGTGATGGGTGACAAGATACAATTATTACTGTGGGACTTTATTGCTGAAGCTAAATATTTTATTTCCTTATAAGACCTAATGCTCAAAGAAATCCAGAGTCCAGTTTCAAGATCTATGTAGAAAAACAACTATTCACTTGTTTATACTCTCAGGATCAAAACAAAGAAGATCCCTTAAGGAAAAATCAGGTCTTTGGGTTGTTTTGACCACCTCTGTCATGAAACCCCAGTGCAAGTCTACTTTGCTGGCAGCGTCCTTCTGGCCCACCCCTTTTGAGGACTAGAAGGGTTTTCATCCATGTAGTTTGAGCCCTACCTTGTTCATAGCCAGGCTTGGTGCTGCACCAAGCATCCTTCACTACAGAGATTCTATCACCCATGGCCCATGGAGCAGCTGTAGCAGGACTTGCAGTGTCAAGATACCTCAGAGGGGTGAGAGCTAGGGTTAGAAAGTTGTCACCCAGTTCCTCTGGAGTCAAAAACAAAGCTTCTGTTGTTGTTAGTTTCTTGCATTTTCTTTTTTTCCTTCTTTTTTCAAGTAAAGGGGAAGAGGAGAAAGAGCCCAGTAACTTGATCCTGTCCTAAACCCCACCCTGCTCCTGGTGTAATCAGGTAATATCCATTACACAAGGAATTCCAAGGGTTCCTTCTCTGACTCTCAGCCACAATGCTGCCCATTGTTTATATTTTAATTAACTTCTGTTTTACTGATTTATTAAAAAAAAAAAGATGAATTAGCCTTATGCTTGGAGTTGAATTATTGCAAACTGAAACTCCTCATACCTATCTTGGGAACTTCAAAGAGCAGCCAAGTTTGTTTATGTGCAGGAAATCAAATTAGCAAGACCATTACAGTGACTTCATGGCATCTGTGGTCAGGCTGGTGGAAACCAGTAACTGGAAAGCACCCTTCTGGGCCCTGAGCCTGTATCACCCTGTTTCAAAGCAACTTGCAAACACAAAACGGCTAGCTGGCTTCTGATTGAGGGGCTGTGCGTCCTGGCAGCCCTGCTTTCTGCACACACCAAATCCCACCCACCTCACAAGGAAGGTCCAGTGTCCAAAGGAGAAAGGAAACAAGTCAAATTTGGGAGAGAGCTTTTCTCAGTGTTGTAAACGGAGACAACAGCCTGGAAATCAAGACGCACCCTTGAGTATGTGATGAAAAATGAACTGCATAATTTAGCACAAACAAATGCTGGTCTGCTAAAAATAAAAATAAATAAATAAGTAAATAATAAAACAGCCTGTTCAATATGCCCTGGAAACTTACAGGAGGCTGGCTGACCACAGTCTAGGCAACCCAGGAGAGGAGACATTATATTACAGTTCCAGCCCGTCCTCTTTCCACAGTGGCCGTGCACAGTAAAAAGGAATAGTTGTTTCGGAGCAGTCTGCCACCCTGAGGAAGCATCAGGGTTGAAGACTTAGAAACATCCAGACAGAAATCATATACCCCAAATTTTAGCCTTGTCCAAAAGTTTGTGTGCATGAGAATTTAATAAAAGGATGTGTTCATAGGAACCATAACGCTGCCTGCTAAGGATTTTGATTTAATAAAATAAAACAAAATATGGATCTAATAAAATAATCATGGGTTCAAAACCTTTAGCTCTTTATGACCAGAAAATAACTGCATAAATCTGCTGTGAATGAGTTACTTGCTACAGTCAGCGCACTGTCTGTCAGGCGAGTGCCAAAGCAAACCTTCAAGACATCCACAGGGCTCTCCCAAACATTCAGGTGGCAAGCTGTAAAAGGAAGTAAACCAGAACAGAAAATAAACTGTCTAAGCACTAAAGCATAAATTACCACACTCTAATCCTTAGTTGTTAAAATGAACAGATCCTCCGGAACAAACCTCTTCCCATGACTGCAATGCGTAACTTTGTTTCTCAAGCTTTGCAAAGGATGGGCAAAGCCTAAGCCTTAACACAAGTGGTCAGGCAGTCATCTTCCCAGATCTGATATAACCCTTAAAAAGACCAAGCTATGTGATATAGAACAACTATTAATACGCCTAGCAATCAGACCAATCTTGAGGCATACAAAATAATGCTAATAAAGAAATTTCATCACCTGTCTCTCTTTGGGGGGACAACAAAATGAATGTTGGAAATGAAGACAGAAATCAGGGTTCTGGTTCTAGCTCCCTGCCACTTACTTAGTTCTGTACCCTTGTATAAACCTGAGTGTATTCGTCTATAAAATAGGCATGAAAACAAATCACCCTTCCTTTCAGGGCTATAATGAAGATCAAATGAAAGGGAATTGTGAAATGAAAGCTTTGCCTACAGCCAGGAGCCCGTGTTTGCAGAAATCTGGATTTGTGGAGCTAGTTTTGATTTTTAAAGTTAATTGTGTTTGGAAGATGAATGGAAATATTTATTTGAATTGGGAAATCATTTAGTAGGATCAAATATTTTGATCAACTATCTTTCTCATCAGTTACTAAATTATTAGCCATCATTTTATTTCTTATCATTTTAAAAATTCTACAAGTTTCAAATTGATATTTAAATAACAATTAAAACACTTAAAATGAGCTATAGGAATAACACCTGTGCCAAGGATCACTGTTTAGTTCCTGTTCACTGATGCTTTTTTTTTTAATGTTTGAACCTGAAGAAAGTCACAGGTCCTCAGGTATTAGAAGGAACAAATTTAGAAACTTTGAAGAGAAGGTCATGGTTGAGAGACTAGAAAGGGAACAGGTCCTATAAGAGAATTTTCACAATGTAACTCAAACCTTATTTAGAAAGCATCCCTTATAACAACATAAAAGAAATCAGAGCCTCCTTTCTGACCAAACCATCAGTGGAGGTAAGATGTAAGTGAGCAGAAACAATCAAATTAGCACTGAGCCAGTACCACTTAGTGGTTGCCTTGTAAAGTCAGCCCCCACCCAGTCTCAAACATCAACCAATCATTACTGCCTTTATTTGCATAATGTGCGTTGCATGGTGGGAGCCCTAACTGTAAAGTGTTTTAGAGTAAAGCTTGCCAGAGCACTTCACCTCTGAGCTCTCTGACTTAATTGCTTTTCTTGACTTTGGTCTGGTGGATGAATTCCTTCACTGTCCGCCAACCCTCCACCACAGATCCTAGGAGAACATTTGACACTTGACCATTTATTCCTGAATGAAATATTTTGAACTCATTCAAAAGTTTTTAAATGTTAAGCATATGTTTTTAAATGAAGCATTAGCCTAGATAACACACAATAAAACAGACTACTTTCAAAATTAGAAATTTTCAAACTTATAAATAAATAAATCACATGCAAGTTATGGTCAATTCCGGAGAAAAGTTTAATTACATGTTTTTAGCAAATAATTAAATTAAGAGTGGATTCATGCTGTTAAATAGTATTAAAGTGTTTTTCAGCACAACAGCAGATCATTAAAAAGTAAAAACATGGTGTCATTTCCTTTTCCTATATGGGAAACAGAGGTTTGATACGTTTGAGAAACTTGTTCCATGCTGTAATTTTTACGGAGCTCCCAAAAGCAGAGAGGTACTTGCTTGTTTCGCTCTGTTGTCTTTTCAGCTGTCCCTTTCAAATGGAAGAAAATGAGACCATTGGAAACATTAGTGAGATGTGGTTATCAGTTTCAGGTTTTTCCCACATTATTCAATAAGAGAATTTTCACAAATATCTCAGACCCAATACAGCAGTCCTACATGAAACACCTTGAATAATTCTGATCCAGTTCCCACTGCAGACATTCAGCTCTCCCTTTATTAAAAGCAACATAAGAGCTGAGGAAACAGAAAAGTTAAAGGTGCTTGCTTGCAATTAAATGCCATAGTACCCATATAAAGCCGGAGGGAACTTGTTCACATCACCAAAGAATCCTGGCATGCCTACATGCATGTGTGTGTGTGCACGAACACACAAACATGACCCCCACATAGACGCATGCAAACACATAGGCAAACACACACACATACGTGCATGCACACAATATACACGTGTGCACACACATTGCACACATGCAAATAAATAAAGTTGAATGTGATGCCAATCCAGCAGATTATCATTATTATTATTTTTTTTAACTCTCACGATTTGGGTCCACAGGGAACAATCTTGAGACAAGAGGAAGACAACTGGAAAGGATTTTAACTGGGAACTAAATGGTGTGCTCCAAACAGTGTCCATGAGGGCTGTAGGCCAGCCTGGCTACAGGGCAGGAACCAGCCACTTCGTGAAAGCAGTGAGAAGGACCCAGGCCAAGAGCACACAAGACTGGGAGGCTGGGCATGCAGCAGATCTAAGAGCTACTAGCCAGCTCTGCACTCCCGCAAGAAATACCAGAGATAATTAACCTATAGAGAGAAAGGCTCTTTTTGGCTTACAGTTTTGAAGTTTTCAGTTCATGGGATTTTGGCTCTGTTGCTTTTGGCCTGGTGGCTAGGCAACTCATCATGTGGAGATCCAAGCGTCTCTCCTCACAACCAGAAGAAGAAAAAGAAAGAGTAAGAGATGGGAATCCCACAATCCCACAGTCCCCTTCAAAGTCATGACCTAAATGACCTGAGGACTTTCCACTGGACCCCACCTCTGCAAGATTCCACCCCTTGGTAATTGTGCCAAACTGGAGACCAAGACTTTAATGCTTGGGTCTTTGCGGGAACAGTCTAAATCCAAGCTGTAGCAAGAACTTCATGAAATAGTTCTTAAACAGAGTAAATAGCTCTTATATTAAGCTTGTCAGATGCATGCAGCACAGAGTATGGAGGCATAAAGCATGGCCATGCATACTGGAGGCAGCTGAAAAAGTACTTAATCTTTTGTGATTGTGGGACCTTCTTCAAGGGAGACTTCATTTAGGAAGTAATCCTTGGGGTCCTAAGTAAATGAGAGCAGGAAAGACAGAGCTCTTCTCCTGCCTCCCAGGTGGAGGAGGACACAGGGAGCTAATAATGTTCACAGCAGACGGTGTAGACTGAGATGGCCATCTGAAGCTGCTGTTGGCTAATACATAATTGGCATTGGGCACTTACATGTGGCAAAGAAAAGAAACATTACACAAGTAAGACAAGTGAAAGACAAGTTAGTTTGAAAACCTTGAAGGTCATCTAGAAAGACTTGTGTAAAGACTTAAAACAAGAAAGTAATGTCCAGTGGTATGGAACAATTGAAGCAGAAATTAGACCGCTCAAGAAGCATAACCCTTACCAAACCAGAAGTAGGTCTTATTTCATAGCCAAATTTGGCTAAGAAGTTTTACAATTTGTCTGGTGAGTCCAAACAAGTTAACATTAATATTGAAACCTCCTATGAATGCTCAGGTTAACAGTATAAGTATGCTATTTTTTTTTCTTGAATAAGCCTTCAATTTACTAATCTAGGTGCATCATATGATACTTAGTGAAACAACTCATACAGTTACTGTTTCAGATAGATATGCTATTCTAATTAATATGCAGTAAAATCAGATCAACCACCCCTGAAGCTATAAGGTGTGGGATTTTTTTTGTTTGTTTGTTACTGCATATAATACTTGGTTGCTCTTCTCTTCTGTGAATTTCTTTATGTGGGTATATGGATGGATGCATACATACATGTATGAAGAAATAAAGGTGACTGGGTGAATGATAACATAGAGAAGGTAAATGAAAGAGAAGAGGGGAGTACTTCAAGCTTTGCTCTGATCTCTGGTTTTCATTGAGCTGATACGCCTATGTTTAAGACGTGCATGATTGACTCTGTTTCTTCCTGTCACTTCCAACCTATAAACTTCCAAATGAAAGAGCCAGATTCTTGTAAATTTTCACTGTAAAGAAACCAACACAAAATTACATATAGGTGATGGATTTTTTTTTTTTAAAGAGAGCTTAGTGGAATGGCCAATCATATACTGATGAAACCACCCAAGGACAATGTGGCACTAAGTTTTGTTACAAGAGACAGGGATGTAAAGTCTAAGAAAAATACCAGTGGTAAATTTTACTACTACTAAAGGCAGGTTTGTAGGCACAAGAAATATCAGTAAAAAGAACTAGAGAAATCAATAATCCTAACAATTATCCAGATAAGAGCTTTCCTCCACAGTCCTTCAAACAGCCTCTCCTAAAATAAAATTATATAAAATAAGAAATTCAGCACAACCCAAATAATAACAGATGGAACTTAAGTGTTCCCAGACCTAAACACCCTGGAAGGCTGAGGTCGCATTCATTAAAATTGATTCCCACCTTAAACAGCTTTGACACATCATCTTAGCTTTAGTGGAGAGCAGAGGAGCTCTTTGAAGAATTCTACACCAGCTAAGAAGTATCATACAGTCTTTCTGACCTTTTTATTTTTACATCACTCGTTCCAATTTTGTCAAAATCATAAAGGTTCTCAAGTGATGGTTCACCATAATGATGTTTGGAAGGTAAGCAGGTCTGTGCATAATCTTGTGCTTCAGAAAGGCAGTGTTGTGGATTAAAATAAAACTCATTCCCACCTGGGACTCTTCTGGAAGTGGGGAGTGGAGTCTGCAGTGCGCTCACCACCAGCAGCTCTGCAGTCTACTGCGTTAATATCTGGAGGTTAGTCTGCAGTGCACTCACTCCCAACAGAGAACGTACTGCATTAACATCTGAAGGTTAATTCTACCTTTTATCACATTCCAAGATTTTGAGTGCTCAGTACACATTATTCACTGACCTTTGTACACCTGAGGACTTAGGCAGTGTCTTGAAATCCACTTGAAAATGTTGCTGAAATGATCTCTCTGCTGAGGGAGGAGGAGGCAGGCCTTGTATTGTAAGTCATACTGGATGGCTTAGTCCTAAGAAGATAGGACTTCTAGCCACATGGGAACAGGCTCTGTGTGTAAAGGGTCACCTTTATCCAGAAATAGTCTTCGATGTCTTCTTAATACTCCTGCTATCCATCTCCATGTGAGACAAATGCACTGGTTGGGTATCCCTGCAGACTGGATTAGACAAAGCCACTCAAGGGTTAATGCCATCCTCAATGTGGCACTTAGACCTGAGTGGAAGAAAATTAAAGCACACCTCGAATCGTTTTTACTTTACCAACATACATTGCCACCCCAGCCTAATCATATCCCTCATTCTGTAGTTTAATAAGATGGTAGGTGGAACAAATGCAGATTTGAAGTCCATCATGAACAGATGCATCGTTGTTCTCCACATTCAGAGGCACATGTCCAAACCCCCGTGCCACCAGCCAGGTTTTCCTTTCTGTTCATTATTTCTTAGTTGAGAGAATTAGCTTATTTCATGAGGTAAGAAAAAAATCCCTGGCACTCTCCATCATTACTTAGAGTGAATTCTTTTTAGTCCTTAATCTCAAGCCCAAATGCCTGGTTCCCAGTGCAAGAGCTAATGTGTGCACACTCAGGTAAGGACCAGCCCTGTGGCCTGCCTATGAGGACATTATTTGAGATGCTTCTTTTCCCTTCAGTGTTTTCCACTTCCCATGACAATTTCATTTCATGTTAAGGGGAGTTGTTGTCCTGAAAACCCAAGCCTGCTGAGAAACGCATTGCACTCAAAGACCTTCTGGAAGTGAAATGGAATAGGGCATACCCCCTCTCATGCCTGCTGGAACAAAACACTGGAAGGCACGTATGGCTTTCTCTGCAGGTGTCACAGAGAACCATGAGGACAACATGCATCACGGGCTTCACAGCAAGGTTATTCCTGCCATTCTTGTAGGCAGATTTGCAATTCATTTATCAAATACATAATTAGATAACTGGTTAGTTGCGCCTGCTTATGTATTCTGAAACTATTTTTAGTAACAAAGGGAAAATTCTGATTTGAACAAAGAGAGCTAGACATTCACTTTTAATCTATTAAGCCTTTCCAAAGTAAAGACTTTTTTTCTTCTTTCTCATTTACAACAAATGGGTTTCCCAATAATTTTCATGCAAACAACTCGTATGACAAGTGCCAGCACTTAAACCCTACACAGCTGTCTCTGGGCATATATGAGGAATGCGAACCTTAAAATGTTTGCCATTCTGCCATATTTTAATGTGAAAGGACAGGGGGCTGGGAGGGAGACTGGTAGCAGCATTTTCCAGAAGGTGCCGCATACAAATTGCTTGCTTGTGTGTGCATCTCCTTATAACTGGGTGATTTTATAGCGATGTCTATATGCACAAATGAGTTTATTTTAAAATGCTGCACTATTATCAACATAAGGCGCTCAGAATGGAGATGACTCTAGAGATTAATTAAAAAGGAATCAGCTATTTAAGGAAGTATAAAAATATGTCTAACTTGGAAAGGGATCTGTTTGGAAGCAGACAACAGTTAACCAGGAGGGAAGAGGTACTGACTCCCTACCTACAGGTCTTCACAGGCTGTGAACATTGAAGAGAAAAGCCATACCTGGAAGAGAGCAAAGATATTAAAACTTGGAGAACTAAGATAAACTTTTAGCTCAGGCAGAACACTTGCTGCAATTCTTGCAGGCTCAACAGTCACCCCAAGGAATAGCACACAGTGAGCCACAGAAAACCCAGTCATGCACTTTGAGTTTCTGCTTTCTGCCCATGGGAGAACACCATGTGCTGTCTCACCTCATACTCCATACCACAAATGGGCCTCATGACACCCAGTATCACCACAGCTGCGAGGCCCTGAGCTGCTATATTGCATCCACGTGGGAGCATTTGGTAGGCTACCCAGTCCAGGGAAGATTTGTAGGGCTTGTGGCTGTCAGATACTGATGAGAAGTTCCTTTCAATGGCCCTGGTACAGCTCTGCCCCAGTAGAGCCTTCCATGCTCCTATAACCTCTGGGGAGAAAATGTGTTTCCCTAGTGCAGCAGTCCATGAGAAGGACCTTAGCAAGACAGATACACTGGTCTCAGTAGTTCCTTGTACCAGCCTCACTGTGCCACATCAAGAGGTGGGGCTTGAGTTTGTGCATTCTTATGTAACACACTAGGGCCTGGAGATACGGATGGAGGTCACAGCAGGCCAAACATCCATCGTTGGCCCCCATACACTTACACCCACATGTTTCTCAAGTCTCTCTGCCACACCCCTGACAGCTGTTGTTCTTAACACCCTGCGCTTCCCAACCAATACTCAGCCCCATACCTGATTCACTTATTTACCCATGATTCTAAAGTGCAGTCAGAGCTGGGACTATTGGACTAATTTATAGTTGTCAGATGCTTAGACCCTTAAAAGTGTCACAGACTGCAGCTCGAGTTTGACTAGTTCCCATGGCAGGAAACTAGTCATTGCTTTGAAGTGCACATTATGCTGGACTTAAGTCCCCAAGGTTAGATGTAGAGGGTAAATGTTTCTAAGGCTGTTTCTTTATCTAATAAATAGACTAGTTCTCACCCAAAGTATTAACTCTCAGAGTTGAATAATAACAATAATAATAATAATAATAATAAATAGGAATATATGAGTCATTGAGCCAGAGTGTGGTGGCTCACACCCTGTAATCTCAGAGCCTGGGAGGCTGAAGCTGGAGGATTGCCATGAAATCAAGGCCAACCTGGGTTCACATTGTGAGTTCTAAGTCAGACTGGGTTGCAGAATGAGGTCTTGTCTTCTAGTCATTTTGGCCACATACATGTTCTTCAACAAAGCAGAGCCATACTGACATAAACAGAGATGTTTGGAAGTTTGAAGCTTTAGTCGTTGCAAGTATGGTTTCACTCATTTCCTAAGGGTAGGGTCACAGTTAGGCAGTACTGAGAGATTCTAAGTATCACTGCCTAAGGCTAGACATCAACCCCTCCCAGTCAATGGGCTGTAATGATTCAGCCAGGTGCCTTGACCAATGCCTACAACATTATAGACACTCAAAACATTTTAACAAATTAATATGACATCAGGCAAGTTGGTTGATATCTTTGTGTCTCTAGAGCCACATGAAAGCCTCTGGCCACAGGGTGTTGTATAAGCTCAGTGCTATCACCCAGATAAGCTGAGGAAAGTCTCTAGAGCACCTTCCAAATCAGGCTATGCTCTGGGGTCCTGCCATCATCTGATGTCATGTCATCATTCAGGGACAGATTATCATCTTTTTTTTTTTTTTTTTTTTTTTTTTAGAGAGAGAGCAAGAGCATGGGGGAGAGAATTGGAACTGCAGATGCTTATGCTACCTACTGGGCATGTTCAACACTGCACTTGCCTTACCATTTTGTGTCTGGCTTACGTGGGATCTGGAGAGTTTAACATGGGTCCTTAAGCTTTGTAGACAAGCACCTTAACCACTAATCCATCTCTCTAGGCCTAGATTGCCATATTTTGATTCATTTATCTGGTGATTTACATATAGGCTGGCTGTATATGTTGGCTATTGTGAATAATGCTACAATAAACATGGGTGTGGAAGTGTCTCTGTGGTTGGCTATAGAGTTCTTTGCATATATCACCAGGAGTTATATAGCTGTGTCATACAGTAGTTTTATTTTCTGGTTGTTTTTTTTTTTTTGAGAACCCCCCCCCCCGCAATTTCTATAATGGGTACAAAAATTTACATTTTCTATTAGGGCTAATTTAGAGCCAATATTATTTCAAATATATTTCATATATTTATTTATTTGAGAGAGAGAAAGAGGCAAAGAAAAAGAGAGTGAGAGAATGGGCATGCCAGGGCCTCCAGCCACTACGTATGAACTCCAGATGCATGAGCCCCCTTGTGCATCTGGCTTATGTGGGTCCTGGAGAATTGAACCAGGATCTTTTGGCTTTGCAGGCAAATGCCTTAACTGCTAAGCCATATCTCCAGCCCCAGTTCACAATATTTTTTAACAGCAGTCACCACATAGACTAAAATGGTCTCATAGCCTTCTCTGATTTGATGAGGAAGCTATTTCCAGCTGTATCATAATTTTCTGGACAAATTGTTCACTTTGGATACTGTAGAAATGTGTGACCCATTATATTTGATAAGGTGAGGTCCTAGAGGATGTGAATACAGTTCTGAGGAAGTGATAAGGGATATTTTGAGAGCTTTATATATGACAACTCTATCATCTCCACAATTTATTATTATTATTATTATTATTATTATTATTATCACTTTACAGATGAAGGAGCTAAAGTACACAGGGGGTGAGGGTTGTCTTATGTTTTAGCATTTTCCTCAAGGCCACACAGCAACTAAGTGGTTGTGTTAGTCTGTCATGTGTTGCTATGACAAAATACCCGAGGTTGGTACTCTGAAGAATGGCACTTGCATCAGAATGTTCCTGGACATCCATACATCTCAAACCATGGGAACACTGCTTGTCTCTACCCTGCATAGCAACAGTCTGACCTACCAAAGTACCTATTAATTTAGAGCACTCTGCTTACTCTTGCTAGGAACAATCCCATGTAGAACACCTTTCCAAAGACAAATTGTAATTTTCACAAAGTGTTTACCCAATGTAAATTTCATAGCACTCATTTTTTCAAGAGGTTTTAAAAATCCAATTATTCCCTGTTAAGGCTTCCTAAAGACAGATAATTCATGAGCAAGTGATTGCTATTTTTATTAGATAAGTCTCATTTCTGCCCTTAACATAAAGTGACAAGATGATTTGGGGGTGCATCATAGTTGGATGTGAAATCCCTTCTCCCAGGGCCTATATGCTGTGCTCTGTTGAGAGGCTGTGAAACAATCTTCAGGTGGACTCTAGAAGGAGGAAGTATGTCACTCACTGGGAGTGACACAGGTCTGGCGGTTTCATAGTCCTTTTCTGATTCCCATTCCACAGAGATGTGAGGCAGTGAAAAGTCCCACCTGCACACTCTTCTGCTGCCACCAGCTGCTCCCACCATGCCTTCTCTGCACAATGAGCTATCCACTCAAACTATGAGCCAAAATCACTCCTCCTTCTTTAAGTGGCTTTGTCAGGCATTTGGTCCCAGTGACAAGAAAAATAACTACTGCAGAAAAAGTCGGCAAAACTAACAACTCACTTCTCTCATTGCAGCAGACATATTTGCTTCATGGTTCTGGTGACCAGGCTTTGGGGACAAACAGGAGGCCATGAGCAATCCTTTGGCCACCAGATACCAAGGAGCATGCAGGCAGTCTCCATCTGTACCCACTCTGCAGTAAACGCAATGTGCTTCTCCCAGAATTCAAAGTCCCTCTGTATTTTCTGTTCTGATAAGGTCTGGGGACAAAGTGAATGTTTTTTGGTGACTCATTACCTATTGCAAACCAAGCATTAACGATGGAATCCTTGGCATAGTCTCAGTTACTGCTCAGACAACATTGCTCTAGTTCTTGATATAAAACTCCTTGGAGTACATAATAAGAAGAGTAAGTTGCATTTTTTTTTTTTAAGCTGACTTCCAAACCTCACTACCGATGGCAGACATGCCTGAAGATGGAATGCCTGAGGTCTGAATGCACGACGTTTATGGTATCTTTTCATTTGAAGTACATCAGCCCACATAGTAGGCCCTCTCCAGATCTCCTTTTAATTAATAGACTTGTGAATAACCACAACTGCCTTGTGGGACATGCCAAACACTAAACAGATGACTAAGATGCAGTGAGCAATCTGCTCAACACAGGGCGCCTTAATTTAAGCCATACGTGGTGAAAAATGAAGGCATGGCAAGCATTCGGCTCAATGTATAACTTTTGGTCTGTTTCAAGTTATGTTAGTTCCTGGCATGCAGAAAGTAACATTCATACAAGAGAGAGCAATGGATCTGATTTATTGCACCTGTTAGCATAGCTCTGACCTGCATGAGCAGGATGGAGTCATGGTGTAAAAGGAGAACGTGGCTCCGAGTTGTACGGAGGGAAACCAGGTTGACAAGCAATGTTAAACTGCATCGGGTTGGGACAGAGCTCCGCGCAAGCTTCCTAGCGGGTGCTAGCAAGCAGGTAAGTGCAGATGGCAGTCACAAGATGTACAGCTCGGAATGACCCGCCACTGTCATCTGGCCCAGTTTATGGACAAAACCCATCTCCTGGGGCTGTGAGGAGGGGCCTTCATTAGAACCTGGCCGGAGGGCAGCTCGCATCGTAAAGGACAGCTGTCTAATTGGATGTGCTTGTGTGCACTGTCTTAGCTTTTACAATGCGAATAGGCGATCCGGCCTTTCTAATTAGATTGTTAAACATAATAGCTGACTGGCACAGCAGTAAAGAATTTGCCCTTCTCTTTGTAAGCACAAAATAGGGCTCAGAAAAGATGCAGGATTTTTCCAGCCCATTTCCCCCATCATTGTATCTGATGGTAATGAGACGAAGTTTATTTC